>NC_134324.1:14394560-14711084 GCF_964195595.1 Calonectris borealis
TAATTCAGATGTCCCTCCTCTGGGGCTTCCCACAGGACTGACTATTATTACTTTGGCAGAACATCCTTTATGACAACAGATCCTGGAGCATTTCAAAGATGGCTTTGAAACAGGGTCCCATCTGAATCAGTAAGAATTCATTCTTTGTACTGTTGGCACAACGCTGTGTATTAAAAGACAAATCGTTAGGGACAGGGAGCTGGTGTTTCAGTAGAAACACCACCCTCTTGAAGCTGTCTTTTTTAAAGAGCGATAAAACTCCTTCCCACAAGAAAAAAACTGTTTCCCACACTCTCCACGTACATGTCGGAGAGAGTGCAATGAATACATGAGACCTAAATCATAAGAGCAAGCCACGACAGAGAGCCAGAACTCCATTCCTCTGATAATTACATCAAATACCAGAAAAGAAACCTTGTTTAACAAGAGCCTGTAAATTCCCAAGCAAGAGAATAGAATGGATAGTGAAGCGAGCGCAAAATTATTGAAAGAATGACACTGAAATCTAGTATAGAAACTGAGCTTACTTCAGGACAGTTTCAAGCTCTTCCTCACCTGTGCAAAGAACTCCAGATTCCTCCATCATTTTCTCTGTTACTGTGAGTATCAAATCTGCCCACTCAGCTACTTTACCCTTCCAGTCTCCATCTGTAGCTACTTCACCTCTGCATATATTCTACATTTCTCTTTTGAGTGACTTCTTTACAATCCAGAAGAGCAAGAGAAACATCCTAGTGATTTACCAGCAGCTGCCTCTACATCACAAATGTCCATCCTCTGAGCAATGTTAATTCTTCATGCGTCTTTCAATACATCAAACTACAGAAGGTTCAGTGCTGTACTGTATTCTCTCACCAGCACTCCCTGGAGCCCTATGGCCACATTTCTAATGCACCTTTGCTTCATTACCAGGGTGAGATTCAGCACTTGGTAAAGGCAGATCTCCTCCATATCTGATACCTTCTGTCGTGGTTTAACCCAGCAGGCAGCCAAATCCCACGCAGCCGCTCGCTCTCTCCCCTCCACCCCCAGTGGGATGAGGAGACAATTGGAAGGGTAAGAGTGAGAAGAACTCGTGGGTTGAGATAAAGACAGCTTAATAGAACAGAAAAGGGAAAATAATAATAATAATAATAATAATAATAATAATAATAATAATAATAATAATAATAATAATAATGATAGAATATACAAAATGAGTGATGCACGATGCAATTGCTCAACACCCGCACTGACCGATAACCAAGTAGCAATCGCTACTTCCTGGAACACACCTACCATTCATATACTGAGCATGATGTCACATAGTATGGAATACCCCACTGGCCAGCTGGGTCAGCTGTCCCAGCTATGCTCCATCCCAGCCTCTTGTGTGCTTGGCAGAGCATGGAAGCTGAATGTCCTTGACTAGCAGGATACTTAGCAACAACTGAAAACGTCAGCGTGTTATCAACGTTCCTCTCATACTAAATCCAAAACACAGCACTAGGAAGAAATCTAACTCTATCCCAGCCAAAACCAGGACATCTTCTCTTAACCAGTACAGGATCAGACTTGTTTCTCTTTTTTGCTCCCTTAGGAAAATGTGTTTATATGAGCAATCTTTAGTTGTTGTGATTAAAAAGCAGCAGAAATCAAGCACAGATGCAATATTCCAGCATGATGTTTTGTAAAAGATATATTGCCTGATTTGCAAATAAGCCCTGGAAACTCAGTGATGGGCTGCAAAGTTTGCTTTGTAATAGTGCTTAAATCAGTCTGTTCTGCTTTGCTGCTGTTATCACCTTGCTCAGCCCAAGGATATCCTTGTTGAGATCATGCTGTTCAATATCCCAAACCCTTTAACGTGGTAATGTAATATGTTCTATCTACAAGTTTTCTCATTATTATGGAGTACCATCTCAATAATGATTCAATGAAGGGAAATAATCAGCTTTTGCTGCACGGTCTTCTCATCTGTGACAGGGAAGACTAAAGCAAGTGGATAACTTACAGTCAAAAAATACCATATATTTCAAATAACTGAGGTCACCTATTAAAGTATGCAAAGTCTCAGGTAAATACATACTTTAGTCCTAACAGGGCAATGGCGGTGTTATTGAGATGTTGGTTCAGGAAAAAAGAAACAAGTGATATCCTAGCTGAGCTTTGAAGAGTTTTCAATGAGAATTAACAACTTACCTGCATTAGTGATTCTAAGAACTCTTCCAGATTTACAAGAGAATCAATTTAAAAATAAAAATATTTGGTTTAGGTGTTAAAGAGTTGTTTATTTGCTTGGAAGAAAATATTTTTAATGGCACAAATACGTTTGACATTTCCTGGTAAGAACACTGTTTATCTTTCAGAAGATAAAAAAAATAAACAAATCACATTTATGTGCCTGTTTACCAAAACATAATCTAAGGTTTTACAAGTGTAGAGGAAGAGATGTATTGCTCTGTGGCATGACTCAGGCACTTCAGTGAACATTTACAACTGCTGTTTAATAAATACACAAAATCTCCTCCCAGACCTGCTGTGGATACCAGATTTTCAAAGTCACATTTTGATGGAGTCTGATCCCTCACCACAGACATGGAACAGATATTTCCAAAAAATGGTTTAAGATTTTACCCTGAACAACAGACATTTGGAAAAGTAGAATAGGTATAATGATTTATTTCCCAATTTCTTAGTTTAAGGAAAATCCATATGAAATGGGGATTTCTCTTTAAAAGTTTTGTGTTTGCCTATTAGCATGTGCATCTTCTGTTTCAAATTTCATATAACTCAAAACCTTAATATTTTGGCTCATCTGTACCAGGGAAGGCCTGAGATGACAGCAGAGCAGATGCAACACACTGTAATGTTCTCAGTACAGGGAGAGCATTCCTGCCTCTTCTTCCACATCTGCCACATTACTGCTCATCTGCCATAGAGATTGCAGATTGTAGCTACTTTCAGACGAAACAGGACAGCATTTTGGGCAGGGATTACATGTGTGTACGTTTTGTTGTGATTGGGATTTGGGAAGTAAAACTATAATAAAAAACAGATAAAACAGGTGCCATGGTTGTATTTCCTTCCACCAAAAATATCTCTGTCATTGTAAAGTGCCTAGTAAAATAGGACATGGCAAAAATATATAAACAAATATATATTGCTATGAGAAATCAAGTGAAAAAAAGGTTACCCCCCAGCCAACCAACCAGCGAAACAAAAAAATCACTTATACCAGAAAGCCAAAACCTTAGCTTAGTGTCATCCCAAACAACTGACAAACAAGCATCCAGTCTTGCCAAAAATGATCACTATATTTTGTTTTCAAGACACACAAGTCTGAACTCTTGACATATAACTAAATTACTGGCCAAGCCAAAAACAGTGCCCAAGGGTATCTGAAATACTCTAAAGTAGTCTATCCCATCAGAGATTAGTAAAATATGCTGTTATAATAGGGCTTTTGCAAAAAGAGGTATGCATGCACTCAAATGTAGATGGAGTAGAGTCACACCCTACCTGCGAAGTGGCTCGGTGGACTAATTATGTACAAGATATTAAGTGCTGAAGAAAATAAATGGTATTTGTGCAAGACTGAAAGGACTTCCCAAAGCACTAAAGCATAAGCTGTTTCTTCAACTCATAGTTTCCCTCCCTTCACAAAAATTAAATTTCTACAGCAACCGATCGGCCACAGCAGAAAGAGAAACTCCTCACGTCATTGCCACATCAGGCAGCAAAAAGGAAAAGATACATCACTAATTCAAAGATAGATTTCACTAATGCAATGCTCTTAGCAAATACCAGGAGCACAGGATGAAGAAATGAAGAAATGCACCAAAAAACATTTAGTAATCTATTGCAATAATACGGCACTACTCTTTCAACAACAAAAGATCACCAACACTGCAGCAAATTTTCTAAGAAGCACTACAAAGCTAAACAAAGAAAAAGAAGAGAAAAATGAGAACTGTGGCATATCTGATTAATGTATGGTTACTGCTTTAGATAACCCCATTTTCTCGGGAAGCTTATTTCAGTGATCATCAGTCATTTCTTTTTTTTTTTTATTTTTTTTTTAAAGACCCTATGCAAAGTGCATGATCATTGTTCTTCATAAAGCAAGTCAAGTTTTCCAACTTTCTTTGCAGTTGCTGAAACAAAAGGTGCTAATATGCAGAGAGTGGCAATACATTGTTCAGTGATGTCTTAGATCGACTTGTCTTTATGAAACAATCCCCTCAGCAACAAGCAGGATGCGACAGAAGTATGTAACACAGCAACAGACTGATCACTTAGGGTAAAGCTGAAACTCCATTAGGTGATAACATCAGCAACAGTGACAGCAAAAGCATCCTTTATGCCCACTGACCCTAAAAGAGAATACAGCATCTGCTTTTCCTGTGAATTATAATTGCCTGTGCCCACAAGCAAATTGTTTTCCATTAAGATCACCTTTCAAGCATGTCACTTTGCTCTCTTCTGGCTGCAGCCCAGCTAGAAACGGTCTAGAACTGGAGAGATGCACACATATCCCTAATCTGTACATATTATGCGTGCTGCCTACAAAACTCTGTTTCCATTGCACAAATGGGCAGATTCCAGTTTACAAACGTAAATAAAATTTTTTGCAAGCCATCAGCAATGCAATTATCCCTTTGGTAGAAAGCGAGCAAAAACAAGACAGAAGAAACGCCTGTATTTTGTAAGAAGTAGCGTTGCAGGGAATGATAAATATGCACCCAAATTGTTCAGAATAAAAAAACATTTTAGTTACAAAATGGCAGGTCCTCATCTTCACAAACTGACTTTTGATTTACTCAGCCATAAATCTGAAGTGGAACAGAAAAAGAGTTCAATTTTGCAGACATACCAGCTACAATATAACCCAATAATGTAACTGTACCACAGGTGTTCAATTTTATTTCTTGCAGTCCAAATACCATATTTTTTGTTTTCAATTTCAATACGGAGAGACAGTGATGGATTATTACAACTGTAACTCTATACCAGACATCCTGTGTGGTAGCATGCGATAAAGACTTTTTTTCTTTGTTTGTATATGTGCAGCTCCATGCCCAATTATGTGTGTCAAAATGACAGTACAGTGAGTTTCTACAGTATTATCTGTGCTGCAAAATCCTCTGGTACAAGTGATTTTTATGCTCTATGAAATCTTGTAGGGATATGGTAAAAATGCATGACTGAAAAAATGCTTTCAGAGATTTATAATCTATTACTCGGCTACTGAGGCACATCTCAGTGGCAGAAATAGGGCATCTGATGCCCTTCAGCTACTCTGAGATCACACAGAGCTCCTGCCTGAACATATCCATAAGGCTCAGAACTGACTTCCTGAAATTAAAGAGCGAGCAGAATTAATATGGAGTCTGCCTCTTCTGCCTCGTCCAATGCCGTAGTGGAGAATTTCTTTGACTTCATCTCTCTGTGGACAACTAGCCAGTAGTATAAATTGCTGTGGTTTCATCGATAACGATGTATATATGTCTATGGTCCATACAATGAAAACTGAAAATATGCCTTTCGGGATTTGTTCCGTGTCTTCCTCACATGCATTTTTGGCTTTATGAAGATCTTCTCTACGAAAGTGAATGCATAGGACAAGATTAACTAGACTATGACTAAGACTTCACCATTGCCAAACATGTTCTAAGACAGTAAGATTTTATCAGATTTGATGGAACTGGAAAGAAAATTAAAATCCCCTCCAAACTAGAAGTTCTGCCTTTCAACCATTATAGCAGTAATACTAATTCATTTTAAGTCTTTCTCTGTGTGTAATTAATGTCGGTGTCAACATACTTCAGACACAAACTAAAACTTTACACATACATGCATTACCATTACTTAGGAATTTTAGTACCAGTGCTCATCTGATAGCAATAGGAAAAATATTTATATTCAAATTCAAATGCTGGTATAAAAGAGACTGAACTATAATCACACCCTGTCACAGATATTCATCAGTAATTACATTTTTTAAAGTTTTCTAATATGCATGCCATGAAAATCAAAAGCTCATAATTAAGAGCAACATGCAAACAACGGTTTTTGTTTATATCTATATTTATATCTAGTTAACATTTCTGTCCCAGATAATTGCAGACCTTAATGAAAACAATTTGATCTATTAAAGATGTATAAAATAAGCATGATGGATATGCAAAGTCAATTTCATTTCTTTCAAAAGAAGAAAATGTATTAAAAAATGAATTAGGGAAGGAACTGGTTGTTATAGGGAGCCAATAATAAGATGCGGGACTGATTGGTATAGGGAGCCAATAATAAGATGCATCAGTTCAGAACTATTCAGTAAAATTAATATTCCTTTTCATTTAGTCCCTTACTTATTGAATCTTTCATAAATGAATACTGTTCTTTTTTAATCAAATGTTTTTCTTATTTGCAAGTATTTTACAAATTGTTAAAATCATGATACACCATAGTAATTTGAATTTCCTGATTTTGCTATGCACTAACTCTGTTTAGTTTGGATGCACTGTATTGCTTCTGCTTTTTTCACTATTTGCCATAAGTATTTTTAAACAGGGACACAATAAAAGGTAAATAGTGGACAGGAATACATTTCGCTGAAGCTTCATACAAACACCTCACAAAAATATTTTATTTAAACAGAAGCTCCAGATGGCTGTATTTTGACCAGAAAAGCTCTCATTTCAGACTTTTGTCTCTACCAAACCCGGTCAGGAAAATGACCTATCTTTGCTTTTAGAACTTGGCCATAAATACAACTTTTCACCATACGACCCTAAAGTATCTCAGGAATTTCATTCAAAATTGTAGTCACAAGCTGAACACTACTACAATGAGCTGCTACAAACTGGTTGTTTTCTGATTCATGTAAAAAATAATTACAAAAAAACTAGAATTTTCATATACTTTCTTACAGACCAGTGTCTACAAAAAAAAGTAGTAGAACATTTTTGTCTTTCCTTGTGTAAAGGGGCCAAAAGCTCAATGAAGTATTAGCAGGAAAGGCAGTCTTTCTCAGACGTACATGAAACACTAGAGGGTATGTGCAAAAGAGGTAGGGCCTGAACTAGCCATTTAGAAGATTTCAGGTGAAAGGACAAAAAATTGTCATCCCTTCTCTTTCCTTTTTCTGCCCTCCATTTCCAAAGGCATCACTGAATTTTCATCAATCTAGGATCTACATATCTACAAATTATCCTCTCTGGTAGCTATGAAAGCTCCGCCTATGAAAGCAGATGTATCTCAATGGAATATAAACCACTGTTGTTGAATATGCAAAAGTTAAAAAATAAAAAAGCCCAAAAGCAAGCCACCAGCTCTTTTTTCTTATCAGTTAAACAAAAGCAAAATCCAAACAATACTTTGTTTCCAAATAACATTCTGAATACATATAAGGAGATTATTTTTTGCAGTAAGGGGATGCCATTTTTACAAAGTGATTTTTCGAGGAGTATTGCACAGGTTATTTCTTCTAATTCGTGCTCTCTGGCGGAGTTTGACAAATTCCTTGCCGCTGTCATTTTTCAACTCTATGTTTATGTATGTAGAGGTCAATGGTTAGAGGGATGAATAACCTTGAGCAGTTTTCACTGCTGTCAAATATCCCAGTAGAAGGTGTTTCTAAATTTCTGTGATTATCCAAGAACTTTAGCCCAAATTAACTCTTCCTCCTCCACCACAAAAGAGGGAAAAAAAAAAAGGAGGAGGGGGGAGTGTAACACAAACTTGTTATTTTTCAAACTCATGATTTTCTGCAGAGAAAAAGGGTATTGCAGAAAGGAGGACAACTCTTCTTTTTTTTTTTGTTATTTTTAATCATGAGATTGGAAATGCTGAATCACCTCTGTTCCATATGTCTGTGACTGCAAGCAGAACATATGCTCACGTGCTATGAATTTCACAAGGAAGACACAAAGAATTTTTATACTGACAGATGCTGAAATACCTCATTCTACTCATATTAGTCTTGAAACTGGAAATGCACAAGTTGGAATAGCAATACTGTCTACAGGCATCTGACCTTAGATCTAGAGAAAGTCTAGTCACAAAGGTTTGGCATGGTTCCAGAACGAATCCTTTGGCAAGAATCAAATCTTCTTAATTTAGGCTTGGTACCAAGTTAATTTGTCTACATTGTAACTGGTCCTGATCAAAAAAGTCCATACAGCGTTTTTTCGCATGAATTTAAAACCTTGGATCTCACCAGGCTTGAACATCTCTGCATTGAACTCCTTTTCATGGCATACGCTTTCACCAGAGTCTGTCTGTTTACTTTCTGGAAGCATATAGGAACTGGAAAACTGTTATCGGCTGAGAAAAGCAAAGGATTGAGCGGTTTTAAGCACAAAACAGCATTGCTCTGTCAGATGCCTGCACAATTACAGCAAAATATCCTGATTTCTTTTTTTTTGGACACATGCATGGCCTATTTCCTTCTTAAATCCATAAGCAGGCTGAGTTCTGGCGCTAGCTTTGAAGAGGACAGAATCTCAAAAACTATTCCAAGTATTTTACAGAACAGGAGCTTTTGGTAGGATGTTCTCCATGGGAGCTACTTAACTCTGATGCTTTATTGCACTTCTGCAGTGCTATTTTAGACCCTTTCTTGGTCAGATGGAGGAAAATACAACTGTACTGGTCTCTACAGGTGGACAGTGTTTGTGCCATTTGCTACTCCTTTCCTCGAGGAAAATGAAACAGATATAAATCAAAGAACGAACGTTGTCCAGGTGCCTCTGCTATTCTGCCTTCTTCTGCATGAGTATCTCTCACGTATTACCGAGGAAATGCATGTTAGAGGCATATGCTCTATATTTACTTGAAATTTTCTAATTAAATACCATTGGTAAAAATAGCAATAAGCACTGAGCAATAATATAGCTATTGACTCTGAGCAATAATATAGCTATTGACTCTATAGCTATAGAGTCAGAGCTATCTGACTCTACTGGACAGTACTTTATTGCTCATTCCTCTTCATCTCATAACAAGGGGGGTTCTTAAAGGGTCCTGGGTCATGAGACTGATTCTGGGAGAAGGAACATCCAGATACTGAACTTATAAAGCTGTGATTAAAAAAAAAAAAAAATAAACCAATGAAAAGAAAAAATCCTCGGTTTAGAAGCTTCTGAATAAAATGCATAATAAATTTGGAGTCCTCAGTTAGGGACACGTCTTTTTTCATCACTCATTTGTTAAGTGTTTCTGTTTATGTGAACATAAGCACATAAAAATGATATGAGATAAATAAGCAGGTAACAGCAATTGAATTCTTGTTCTGGAGACCGTGGATCAAATTTGAGTATAGCTGAAAGTAATCTTAGATTTAATTCTTCTCCTGCAGTTGTAATGCAACCCAAAATGCAAGAGCTGCTAACAAATATCAGCATCTTATCTAAAAAAACTCAGCTATGCAACACCAGAAAAGCCACTGTATATGTGGCTTCCACATATAGTACACATTACTTGCTTATATGAGAGGAAAAATCACCATTTTTGCACATCACAACCTCTATTAAAGAGTATACTGCTGTATCAAGTTCACAATACCCATAGGACACAGCATTCTGTATGATCATCATCAGACTCAACAATGCAGAAGACAAATGTAGGGTGAAACTAATGGATCTTACTTAGGATACTGAAATGGAAGTTGTAACTCCACCTCTGTTCGTGCTCAGGTATTCAATTCTCCATCCTAGTGTAGCAAGAGAACGAGGTATAAACTGGCCATGGGCAAAATTCGTTTGGAAATTCTTCTGTCATAATAATGATGTTCTGAGACAATATTCTAATAGGAGTATCGTAGAATCATAGAATCATAGAATCATTAAGGTTGGAAAAGACCTCTAAGATCATCGTGTCCAACCGTCAACCCAACACACCATGCCAACTACACCATGTCCCTAAGGGCCTCATCTACACATCTTTTAAATACTTCCAGGGATGGTGACTCCATCACTTCCCTGGGCAGCCTCTTCCAAGGCCTGATCACTCTTTCAGTAAAGAAATTTCTCCTAATGTCCAATCTAAACCTCCCTTGGCGCAACTTGAGGCCATTTCCTCTTGTCCTATCGCTTGTTACTTGGGAGAAGAGACCAACACCCACTTTGCTACAACCTCCTTTCAGGTAGTTGTAGAGTGCGATGAGGTCTCCCCTCAGCCTCCTCTTCTCCAGACTAAACGACCCCAGTTCCCTCAGCCGCTCCTCATAAGACTTGTGCTCCAGGCCCTTCACCAGCTTCGTTGCCCTCCTCTGGACACGCTCCAGCACCTCAATGTCCTTCTTGTAGTGAGGGGCCCAAAACTGAACACAGTATTCGAGGTGCGGCCTCACCAGTGCCGAGTACAGGGGCACGATCACCTCCCTAGTCCTGCTGGCCACACTATTTCTAATACAGGCCAGGATGCCGTTGGCCTTCTTGGCCACCTGGGCACACTGCCGGCTCATGTTCAGCCGGCTGCCAATCAGCACCTCCAGGTCCTTTTCCTCTGGGCAGCTTTCCAGCCACTCTTCCCCAAGCCTGTAGCGTTGCATGGGGTTGTTGTGGCCGAAGTGCAGGACCCGGCACTTGGCCTTGTTGAATCTCATACAATTGGCCTCAGCCCATCGATCCAGCCTGTCCAGGTCCCTCTGCAGAGCCTTCCTACCCTCCAGCAGATCAACACTCCCGCCCAGCTTGGTGTTGTCTGCAAACTCACTGAGGGAGTGCTCGATCCCCTCGTCCAGATCATTGATAAAGATATTGAACAGGACCGGCCCCCGTAGTGAGCCCTGGGGAACACTGCTCGTGACCGGCCGCCAACTGGATTTAACTCCGTTGACCACAACTCTCTGGGCTCGGCCCTCCAGCCAGTTTTTTACCCAGCAAAGAGTGCACCTGTCTAAGCCGTGAGCCGCCAGCTTCTCTAGGAGAATGCTGTGGCATAACAAAGGCATCTAAAGAGTTTAAGCTGAGGTCTGCTAAACTTGGGAAAGGATTAGATATTAGTTATCTCTGCTAGCAAAGGACTAGACTTGACAATGATCATGGCTCTTCAGTCTTATATTCTCCTTCTGAAGAATCATCCAACCATAAGTAAGAGGAAAAAAGTAACAGTTGCAACAAACAAGCCATAAGAAAGTAAAACTGAAGGGGTAAGATACTAGAAGAACCACCTCAAGAAGAAACATTGTCATATTTCTTAAGTTTTCATGAATATTCAGTGCAGTAAGAAATTCAGTAAGAAATGACTCAGTGGTGCTGTGGGAATAGCAGAAATGGTTCTGTAAGTATCCTATGAGAAGAACAATTTGGCATACATTATGTAAAAGAAACTTCAAGTAATCTTTAAGTCTGACAGTACTGGCAGAGTTCCAAGGATCAAATATTTGGGTAAAACTGTGTACCCAGAGACTGATCAAGGGTATACTGTTAATGATAAAATCTGGCTGTTGTGAAGACTAATTATTATACGTTACAAAAAAAAAAAAAAATCAAGTATTGCCAGGCTGTGAATGAAGAAGTTAAGAATTATCCGCTTCTGCAAAGGACATTATTCTTCCTTTTCTGGACATTAATTTCGGAAAAATATTGCTGTATACTTGCAAGGAGATAAAATAAGAATTCTGATGCAGGCTATACAATTATAATGCTACCTGACTATACTGCATTCTGGGAGCTGCTAGTGGCAGAACAAGTGACATCGTGAGAAAAAGCATAGCGTTCTCCTTACAGAGAGCCTGGCTTCCTAGTTTATAAGAAACAATACAATGGTGTTAAGACACACGTCATGAGAAAAGGAGAATATCTTTACCATTATGCCACAAATACAGCATCATCACCTCTAACCTCCAAGAGTTTCTAGTAAATCGGTTAATGATTGACTTTTTAGGGAATAGTGAGACAAATAAATTATAAGGAGTTGCCAGCCAGAATGATCCTGGTACCTAAAGTACTTAAATTCCACTTTTTTCTTTAAAAAAAAAAGCCACAATATTTGACCCATTCTAGAACGTAAGTGATTTTAATCCTGCTCCTTCTCAATTCTCAGAAGTAATAAAAATAACACTAAATACATACTAAATCCTGCAACTTACCTCTACTGGAAAGAATCAAGGTCCAGGCAAAATAGTCCCTATAAAATATCCCTGATCGGTTCCCCAGAGACTCCGTCGGCAGTGTGCACTGAGCAGCCCTTAACAGAAAGATTTAGCCAACTGGGGATCCTTCCGTACATGGAAAAAGAGATGGAACTGGACCCCTTGAAAAGAATCAAGATTGGCATATGTGGTAGTCATGAAAGGTCACAGGACAGGTGACAATTAAATCAGACATGAAGTTGAATTATACATGAGATTAAAGTAGTCTTGGCGTTATAATAAGAACTGCTGTGCAGTGTCAGGCCAAAGACCTGAACAGCTGTGAGAGTGGCCAGTGGGGCATGTCCAGGGAAGAGCATGGCAATGACAATGTCTTTGATGTATGATCATGATTACTGTATGTCTGAGCAGCTGATTACATGTGGAGCTAAAAAAAGTTAATGGGTACAGGACTATGCTTCTCCTAAGGTTAAAACAGGCATGTAAAATCCCCCAAGCCCTTAAACCCCTGCCTTTCTGCCATGCTTCATAATTACAGACCTGACTAAAATACAACCTGCAGGTAAGAAGACTCTTGAGTAATCTGATACATCATATTGTATTTGTGACATATTGCACTACAATACAGCACTCATAATGAGGACTCCACAGAAAGGTGGATGCTACTGACTCCTAATGGAGGGGAACATGCCTTAGTTCACAGGTGGCCCAATGTCCTAATTAGTCACCATGTCTCCAGGTGGAAACAGCTGGACACAAGTCCTTTTTGTTGACAAACTGCTAGAATTTGTATGAGCAAAACTATAAAAAGTTTGGGATCAAAGCTTTGTATTTAAGGGGACACACGGTCATTTTCCAATTTGAGGACTGTCATTGATGTTTTTATATTTATTTTACTTCGTTTTGTAGTGTCCAATGGAATACTGCATATTACAGCTAGGGTATAAATAGAGTGTGTCAGTCCTTCAAAATCAGGCAGCCTTGCCAACTGGGCCAAAGTATATTTTTTATATATTAATAGTTACTATGTTTCCCATAAGTATTATGCTTGAATCTGTAAACTGTATTTCATGATAAATTAACATGGTAATGAACATATGTCTTAGCTATTGGGCTACCGCAGGAGTTCTCACCTAGCCATAACTATTGGCAAAGAAAACTGTGAGACATTAAAAAATCAAACTAAAGAAAAAAAGAATGTTAGTCCTTAAAGTAAACTGTGCTTCCCTAATATAACGCCTTACTCTTGGGGCATTTATAATCAAAGAATCACTGCATAACGATGCCAAAGAAAATGGCTACATATGTGAATATCTGATGCTGAAAAGAAAACTGATTGATGAGAACAATATTGAGACTTAAGTATCACCTAATCACAATCAGTAACTTTTAGTCTGTAATCTACCTGCACAACCAAGTGCATGTGAAAAGAAAGACAAAATTGCACTAGTTCATTCACAGGAACATGCAGCTGAGAATCAAAACACAGGATGGCAAAAGCTTCAGTGCACATTTCTTTAAATATTAAATAGCTGAAAATTAAAGTATCAAAAATCCAGACAAAGGAGTATTATGCTCCACAAGGTCTGCGTTTGAACTTTATGTGACAGAATGGTTTGCTTTCAGATCTCTGTGAAAAGTTTTTCCTCTACCAGCCACTATTCTCTGAAATAGTTTCTGCTGCTTCACTGCTGGTCAAATGTCAAATACTCACACTGGGGAACCAGAGAACTGTAGCTCATCCCTATCATCTTGGTCATACCAAAATCTTCTCGAACTACTGTTCACCGTTCTGTAATAAGTAGGTAACAACACTTACCTGCCTTTTGAAGATATTTTCCCAGTGGGAAACACTGAGATACAACACTGATGAGTGGCATCAACAGAAATACAGTTAAAAATCCATCCTTTTATTGTCCTAATAATTGCACGAATGTCAAATGCAACCAATTTAGTCTAATTAATAAAATCCACTGACACCTGCATGTAATTCTTTTAACCTCCCTATGCTGAGAAGTCCAAACGCTGCACATAGACTGTGTCAACATCATCTTTTTTCTAGACGGAGCTCCTTTTAAACAAGCTGCCTTGTTTGAGGCTGAAGGGCATGGAGTCCAGTGTGGGCAACACAGCTTCCCAAATGCCAGGATATGCTGTCAACAATACCTGGAAGCACTAGCAGTGAGGTAGCCAGACACATCTGCACACACTTTGGTCACATCTGAACAGCATGAGCAGTCACAGATATGCTTGCAACTGCTATTTCTCTGAGCATCAGATTTGTCCTCTCCAGCACTAAAAAGACAAAAATCAAATCCAAGAGTAAGTTGTAAAGGGTAAAATATGTGGGACTGGTGACAGCCAGAAACAGCTTGTTTAAGGACCAAAAATTTGTGTATGGTCTGTGGCACTTTCTGGAAGAAGCATTCATAGTCGTTAATTGCCTTTGATTGTCTTACCAGCCTGAAGGTATTTGGGCTTGGGACTAAAAAATTCAAGAAAATAAGGAATGGAAGTGCTATTCAAAGCACTAAAACACTACGAAGAATGTGTCCTTTGCAAAGAACATCACCTTCAGAAAAGGCAAAAAGGGAATCAGAGATACACAAATTGATTTTATGATCATTATTTAATGCAGAAAGACATGAGGGTCCTTTGAAGATGAAAATTATTCTAATCAAGTTATTATTACCTATTTTCATCCTAAATCAATTTCCCTCATAGGCTTTAGCTGAAATCAGTAAGGTAATAAATGTCAGTCCTATAAATTCAACGTAAGATAAAGTTCATAAGCATCTGTTCCTTAAAAAGATTTACGTACAAACTTTGGCATTTTTTCCCGTAAGCCTGATGATGGATTGTGGTTGACAGCTGTGCATGACAGGGGTGGACATAAGAAACAGCGCCCTGGTAGATGAAAGGCAAACAGTTAGCCAAGATTAACCTCTTGGAAAATGGTTACACCTCATGTACAAAGAGAGCTACAATTTACTTTGCTATCATATTAAAAGGTTAGTAAAACCACTGAATGCTATCCAGTTTCCCCCGGGAAAGCACAGCAGACTGGCAGATCCTGGGTTATAACAGAAGCCTGCAGAGCAAGGTGACAGGCAAAACTTCAACTTGGTGTACGATAATTCCTCTTGAGGTAAACCAGAATAATCTGCTTTTCATTTATTGTAAAAAACCACATTTAATACTGACCACGATAAACATTTTGTACCTAATTGCAGTTGAGCATGTAGAAGGGCACCAGGACACGGAGCAGAATCCACGGCAGGTCCCCACTAGCTCTTTCATAATCTGCGGGCACAGTTTTAAATGACCTTGTTTATAACCATAGCCGCCTTTCTAGCAGAAGAGTTTAGACTTCTGTTGGTTTCCCTGGCAACTATTAGTAATGCAAGCAAGACACAACATAGAAAAAATAATATTTTACTCAATCCTATTTCCAATAATTGTGCTAATTTCCCTCTCATATCAAGAGGAATTTTACAATAAAATTTTCCCTCCCATATCAAGGGTGGCAAGAATAACAGAAAACGCAACAACTCTACCACAGTAAAGGCCTTTTCATACCTCTTTAACCATCACATATGATTCTGCCTAGAGTTGTACAAAACAAATGCTAACCTTTTCAAGAAGTTTTCTGCAAACAGCTTTTAATCTGTGTAGGTTAGCTCTGTTGTGCTTCTGGAGGGACCAAGGGAGGGAGGTTAAGCAAAATGCAGACACTTCTTTCTGTTCAGCTTTATAGCTTTTTCTCAACATACTTCTCTCCTGTTCTGTAACACACGGTATATTGGCAGTGGTGCGTGTAAACCACACTCCAGAAGAGGCAGTTCAGCCTAATTCAGCAGGACTGAGGTGGTGACTTCTCTCTGTTTATTCTTCCTCATTATTATTCTAACACCAACCGAATTAGTTTCTGCAGAAGTGCCACACTGATATCTTCTTTTCCCCCAGTACTGGTCCTCACAGCCTACCTTTGCTGCTTACACAGATTCACCTTCTCAACATGAATGCCACATTCAAAAGGGAGACGATTGCTGAGTTGTAAAATCTGTGTCGGTTTATCCTCTGTTTGGCAGAGTCGGCATTCACATGGACAAGTAATACTTGGTCACGTTGCAAAGCTTTCACCGGAACTCAGAAATGAGAGAGGATGAAACGTACAGATGAAAGGAAACATTATGTGGCAACCACAGCTGTGAAAAGCAGGGGAAATCCACCCCCCAATAAATAAATAAATAAAATGAGAGATCGGCTGAGAGGAAGAGGAAAGAGTTAAAGATAACAGAGAATGTGAAGATTAAGTGAGTCTGTAGCAGGAAATGGAATTTCAGCCCTTTACTGACAGATCTGGAGGAAAAAATACGTATTTATATTTCTGAAAGACTGTGTTTACAGCAAGGAGAAAGGGACAGGATGCGGAACCTAAATGCACTTTTAAGTGGGGAACAAAGGTAGCAATAACATACAGAATTTCATTAGGATTTTATACAAATTATTTACAATCTCTCTATATATTTTTCAGCTATAAACTATAGTTTTACACTTCAATATTGCTTCTTCAAAAGCTTCAAAAACATCTTCATATTTTTACAGAATACATGGGCAATTGTCTACTCAAATAATTTTTACAAGAAAAAAAGGGTTCTCGTAGAACAAAAACAAATGAAGACTCTAACCTATTTAAAACCCTGCGTCTTCATGCACAGGCTTTTCTGTCCGTGCAAGCCCATCTCATTAACATAATTTTATCTCCAGACTAATTGAGTCAAGCCAGATGCAGTCGACAATAGGGTAACACATCTACTCTTTCTAGGCATTTCTAGCAAATTGGATGCATGAAGCCTGGAATATTATGAGCATTCTTTAATAAAATGCACCAAGGAAAACTGTGTTGCTTAGTGATGTAACTCAGAAGCTCCAGTTTTCAAAAGGTAAATCCAGAGAGAGCATAAAATTACTTCATAGACACTGAGGGAGTGAAAACAGAAGTGGGAAGAAACAAATTGTAGCAAACTGACCTTCCATGTACCAAGTCAAGTGACAACCAAGTCCTGTAAGCATGTATGCCACTCTCAGAAAGGACATTTGCTTTGTCTCCACTTTTAACTTAGGATCTGCAGTTGTCTTCGTACATCTACAGTGCAGTGCAGGATGGTGCAGAGATGCCTGAGCCAGCTACAAACAAGCAGGCCCTGAAACTTGCTGCAGGATAAAGACAGCAGTGAGGTGCTAATTAGCACAGCCAGCACAAACACGCTGCTTCCAGGTGCTGGTGTCACTGTAAGATACCTTTCTGTGTCAGGTAGAAGTACCAACTTGTGATTGTTAGGTTAGACTCTTAACCCAGGGTCAAACTGTGCTATACAAGCCTGTGCTATGTAGAACTTCTTAAAGATCCACCACTGGCAACCAAGGGCCTATGAAAGACTCTCACTTTTGACATTCCTTTTCTTGAAGCAACATCTGGCTTTAACGTTCACTGAAAAAGCAACCTTGAAACATAATCTGAATGGCTTAGAAACCTGGAAGTCAAATGAAGAAAATCATCAGGGGAAAAAAACCCAAACCCCTAACTCCACGGAATTTGAACATTCATATCTGAATCTGTATTAGAATCATAGAATCATTAAGGTTGGAAAAGACCTCTAAGATCATCAAGTCCAACCGTCAACCCAACACCACCATGCCCACTAAACCATGTCCCTAAGCACCCCATCTACATGTCTTTTAAATACTTCCAGGGATGGTGACTCAACCACTTCCCTGGGCAGCCTGTTCCAAGGCCTGACCACTCTTTCAGTAAGAAATTTTTCCTAATGGCCAATCTAAACCTCCTTTGGCGCAACTTGAGGCCATTTCCTCTCGTCCTATCGCTGGTTACTTGGGAGAAGAGACCAACACCCACCTCACTACAACCTCCTTTCAGGTAGTTGTAGAGAGTGATGAGGTCTCTCCTCAGCCTCCTCTTCTCCAGACTAAACAACCCCAGTTCCCTCAACTGCTCCTCATAAGGCTTGTGCTCCAGGCCCTTCACCAGCTTCGTTGCCCTTCTCTGGACATGCTCCAGCACCTCAATGTCCTTCTTGTAGTGAGGGGCCCAAAACTGAACACAGTATTTGAGGTGCAGCCTCACCAGTGCCGAGTACAGGGGCACAATCACCTCCCTAGTCCTGCTGGCCACACTATTTCTGATACAGGTCAGGATGCCGTTGGCCTTCTTGGCCACCTGAGCACACTGCCGGCTCATGTTCAGCCGGCTGTCAACCAGCCCCCCCAGGTCCTTTTCCTCTGCGCAGCTTTCCAGCCACTCTTCCCCAAGCCTGTAGCATTGCATGGGGTTGTTGTGGCCGAAGTGCAAGACCTGACACTTGGCCTTGTTGAATCTCATACAGTTGGCCTCGGCCCATCGATCCAGCCTGTCCAGGTCCCTCTGCAGAGCCTTCCTACCCTCCAGCAGATCAACACTCCCGCCCAGCTTGGTGTCATCTGCAAACTCACTGAGGGAGCACTCAATGCCCTCGTCCAGATCATTGATAAAGATATTGAACAAGACCGGCCCCAGTACTGAGCCCTGGGGAACACCGCTCGTGACTGGCCGCCAACTGCATTTAACTCCATTCACCACAACTCTCTGGGCTCAGCCGTCCAGCCAGTTTTTTACCTGGCGAAGAGTGTACCTGTCTAAGCCGTGAGCCGCCAGCTTCTCTAGGAGAATGCTGTGGGAGACAGTGTCAAAGGCTTTACTAAAGTCCAGGTAGACCTGGACCCTTGTACCTCCTGTAAATCCAGCCCTTTACAGAAGGAGGGTATAGTGTGGACAGTATTCTCAGCACATGTTTTGGAACTTTACTGGTTTGAAAATGTGTTCAATACCTTCAGTAACTCTGCTGTCATCTAAGAGATACAGTCAATCTTACATTAATGGGGAGAACATACAGAAGATAAGATATACGTCCATTCCTCCTTCCTCTAAGTAGATTCTCCAGTTTTAAACTTAGCCTAGTGAGGTTCCTGTCATGGCAAGGGTTGTGGACAGTTGCCTCATGAAGACAGATTTAGGGTAATTCCCACTGTCTTAACCCAGCAAGCGGAAATGACTGTTCCAATTATCAGATTGGATTTGATTTTTAGCTCTCACCAAAAAGTGCTGCCCTTTTAACAGCCATAATTTGCAGGTCAAAAACGAGTACAAATGCACTTTTGTGGCCTCTAACTGTGTAACAAGTCATTATATTTGGGTTTCTGATTACACTTATTCAGATAGCCAAATGACAAGCTCCATTTGGAAGTAATTGTGATAACAAAAAGGGACTAAATCACAGAAACTTGCCCAGCATTTTGGTATTATCCACACTGCCATATCATTTTGCTATGGCAATGCTGTCCAAGAAGGGAAGAACACCCATTTTGCTGAACTAAGTTAACTAACTAAAGAAGCTCTCTGATAAATTTTCATCCAATGACACCACTTTCACAGTCTGTTCTCCGCATGTGCCTCTCTTCTTTTGCAATTGTGACTTATGCAGAGATCCGACAGGGCAGAACCAAGAACTTACAAATCAATTCCTCAACCACACTCCTCTGCCCTTGTAACTGGACACAGAAAAGGACAATTCAGTCTCTACTCTGGATTTTCTTTCTCCTTTTCTTTGGGAAAACACGTATACTTCTTTTTGCTGCCATACATACATCGTGTTTATTATAATGGAAAACAGCAATTCTAATTAGCCTCATTAGGTCATAGAATCATAGAATTATTTAGGTTGGAAAAGACCTTTAAGACCATCAAGTCCAACCATAAAATGGCACAGACCAGAAAAGACAGTATAAATGTAAAAAAAACCATAGCTCTACTTGAAAGGGCATACAGATGCTGGAGTACAGTATAGAGACCTCCCACTAACTCCAGAACCAGAAACAGCCTAATTATATTTTCCTCCCTCTAAGAGACAATTCTTTGGAACAAAGAACATTCCTGCTTTGCTATTTGAAAAGTTCTTACAAAAAACGGTTCCTAGTAAAGGCTACAATTTTGTCACAGTAGTCAAAAAGCTCAGGAAAAACATAATCAAGGTGTTTAAGCTTTCAAAAGGTCCCTAAGGCAGAGAAAAAACAGTATTGGATTATGGGCGTTGCAGAACACAGACTTTTATAAAATAATGGAGATATTAGCCTTACAAACTACTGACTATGGGATAAAGAACCCATACAGGAAATTCATTCAGCAATATTTTTGTTCAGCTGTTGTAATAATTCTTGCAAGAAATAACGTTTTTCTTGAACTTTGCCTTTACCTTTCCTAAAAACGTAGTTCTTCAGAACTGCAACTTTAGTTGCTACTTTATTATTAATAACAACAATTATGATGATACTTAGAGCAAACCAGCAATTTTTGAAGTATAAAAAGATTAAATCTTGGGCAAAAACTATTTACATCAAGGAACTAGGATTTTATCCCTGGAATCAATGATATCAAGCATTTAGCTCAGCTTCAGTAATTTTATTTCTCCTAAGAACAGGAAGTGCTTCCATGAATTTAACTTTGATAAGGGGAGACAAGCCTTGTTTTGAATGTTATTCAATGCATCTGGAAGACTACTGATGAAAAAAAAAGGAAAAAAGAAAATACGGAGGCATTTACTAGTGCCTTAGAAATTGTTCATCCTCTTGAACCGATAAAACTAAAAATGCTGAGTATATTGAGACTGTTGGAGATTTAAAAGAAATTGCTCACAGAACAGGAAGAAAACAGAAACTGCCAGATTATGTTAAAGAGTATCCACAAGGTAGGACAGCAGAAGTACAGTACGCAGCAAAGACAGAGACACCAGACATAAACATAAGCAGGCATACAATGACTAATGGACATCAAACACTGCTCTTTCTCAGTAAATTCCTGACCCAAAAACTTTCTTTTGGGGATCCCTGGAGTATGAAATGATTCAGCCTCTGCTTGGTGAGTGATTTTAAATATGGGCAGTTTCCACTTAATATGTGCATCTGGCAAAAGCATTGACATTCCAGATACGATTTATTAAACAGTTCAGTAAAGTTCAGCAGAATTTCAAAAGACATGGGGAGGCAAGGGTTAACTTCAGGCTGTTAATTTTGGTGCGTTAGAGTCAAAATCCCTATATAGTCATTGGAGGAACTGAACCAGAGCAAAGGGTTATTCAGAGGATCTAGGCTATGGGCCTAGAGCTTTCTCCACTCACTATGCAAGACGTGTAAGATAGACGGCTAGTATCACTTTGTGTGAATACTCTCTACAGCATGTGTATGCTTTTGTTGGTTGAGAGTGTCTGTGTGTGTGTAAAAAGAAAAAGTGACCTAGACACTTGCAAGTTTACATCAAATAATGCATCAGCAACACTTGCAATGAAGAAGTTGTTCACCTGCTGTGTAGATGAAGGCAGCAGCAAACATAAAAACCAACTGGTTTTGATCTGTTTGGCAATACTGTTATTGTTAAGAGATAGTGTAAAGCTGTTTCTGTAAATATTTGAATAGTGTCTGAATTCAGTGGCTCTTCCAGCTCCTATCTCCAATTCTGACCTAATTGGGTAGAAGGCTTACACATGCCCAGGAAGAGGCAGACAGAAATGTCAGGTCTGGAAGTACTGTATGTTTCCCTTGTCACACATCAGAGACTGCAGCAAAGGGAGGTTAGGCAAAATGCCCAAAGTCAAGGAGAGTGAGATATAAATAGGAACTGAAATGGGGGTAAATACTCACCTGGTAGCTTGCTGAAAGTTAACTTCCTTATGTTCCCTGTCATTAGCCTTACCAGGCTAAAGGTATCGTTTTTCAACATAAATATCTCTTACTCCTTTCACCAAAACACAAGGCTTCATTTAAAATTACAGATTCTGTTTTGCTCTGAGAGACACAGGTCCAGTGGTAGAAGTAGAAAGAATAAAGGTCACAGGAGACATAATTAGAAATCATGTGTCAGCTATGTAGGGTAGTGTCATTATCCCAATTTCACTAGGGAAGGAAGGAAGCAGCAGGAACAGCTTTAACAGGTAAGGTATAGTCTTCAGTGCAGCTACAGTGAGAAAGAGCAGTGCAGTTACCATCCATAAAAATGACTTGGCAAATGAAGATGCAAAATTCTCAAAAGGCTCAAAAAGAAGGTTTCACACAAAGGACATTATGGGAGAAGATATCAAGATGCTAACTTTGGCATTACAGTTATAACCAAAACAAGCAAAATTTTACTTTTAGTCCTCAAAAACAAAGTAAATAAGATAAGAGTTATCACAGCATATATCATGACAGAGTTCATTCCTTAAATAACATCTACAATAACCAGGAAATATATTCAGATAAATGTAAAAAGATGACATCTAAAGAAATCTTCAAGAATGGTCTGTAATAGGGAAGAAACACATAAATAAAAAGAAAAATAAGAAGTACTCTCATTGGCCAAGTTTTCCTGAGACCATACTGCATATAGTACCTTGACTCATAAACTTTCAGATTATGTACCAAATTTGATGTTTCATCCTTTACAAGATGAAACAAGTCAAAGCAAACAAAATTTCAGTAGCTTCAGGTAGTGGTGCATTTTACCCAGAAGAAAGAATGCAATAGAGATGCCCTATAAGTATGACTTTATTACACAGTCAAATATTTGTAGATGTGTTTGAAGTAAAAAATGCCCATGAAATTTAGTCACGGAAGTTCTAGCATAAGTGTGCTATCATAAGAATTCATCTTTTTCATTAAAAGCCTACTCAGAAGCATCTTCAGCCCTAATGTGGCACTGTATCTATGGGCTTATTGCATTAACTCAAGTCACTCTTGTAATAAGTATCCAGTTTAGTCTCTATAAACTCTGACACTGACTTAGACTGTAAAGAATTTTTGTCACATTAAAATAGAAAATCTACTATTAATCACCAGATTATGCAAAATTATGCCTATGGAAATATTTCCATAGTTTAGCAAGCAAATCATCAATGGAAATTGCATGAAACTGAGATGAATATCATATCCAAACTGTTTAATATTTATTACTAAATTTAGTATTTACTTACTAAAATTTCCATTATAAATGCTTATAAATAACAGATTATGTGGAAGTGCAAATATGAGCACTGTTATTGTGAAGATACATCTTGTTTTCTATGTTTTATAAAAGTGTTTCCAGTAAAGTGTTGTTGTAGTTTAACCCCAGCCAGCAACTAAGCCCCACACAGCCGCTCGCTCACTCCCCACCGGTGGGATGGGGGAGAGAATCGGCAGAGTAAAAGTGAGAAAACTGAGATAAAGAGCTGAGATAAAGACAGTTTAATAGGCAAAGCAAAAGCCGCACACACGAGCAAAGCAAAACAAAGAATTCATTCACTGTTTCCCATCAGCAGGCAGCTGTTCAGCCATCTCCAGGAAAGCAGGGCTCCATCACGCATAACGGTTACTTGGGAAGACAAACGCCATCACTCCGAGCATCCCCCTTCCTTCTTCTTCCCCCAGCTTTATATGCTGAGCATGACATCATATGGTATGGAATACCCCACTGGCCAACTGGGGTCAGCTGTTCTGGCTATGCTCCCTCCCAGCTTCTTGTGCACCTGGCAGAGCATGGGAAGCTGAAAAGTCCTTGACTATGAAGCACTACTTAGCAATAACTAAAACATCAGTGTGTTATCAACATTCTTCTCATACTAAATCCAAAACACTATACCAGCTACTAAGAAGAAAATTAACTCTATCCTAGCCGAAACCAGGACAAGTGTTTTGCACAATATTAATTAAAATACAAAACAGGAATTTTTCCTCTTAACTGAGCTTCTTTAAGAGAGTAGCTTCAGAGCTATAAGACATAATTTTCACCTGTGAAAAAACAATGCTCCTTCTGAATAAGTAGCTACAAATTTGCACATGAATCAGTTGAATTTCAGAACTACCTCAACAAAACAAATCACTCAAAATGACATCGAAACACTGAAAATTTACTGCAAACAACAAAACTGCATTAAAGGACTGGGGGACACATGTCACACTACGCATAAGTGATAATACACTTTGCTCAGACTGAACCTTGATTCATTCATTTCTAAGATGGTGATGAGCTTCAAAATACTGACGTTTAAGTTGAACAGTAGAGAATTGTCCCTATTTGATCACAGCGGAGAAGTTCAAATAGAGTGTTACTGCTCTCAGTAGCAAAAATCATGAGGTGAAGTGTTTTGAATATAAACAAGCTGGCAGAATTTAACAGTAAGTTCTACATCCAGAGTTAAATTCCACGTGAATCAGGAGACAGGAACAGGATGGACTTTGGTTTGGCAAAACCACTGGGAAGGAATCAAACTAGTTCAGCATAGAGAAGAAACTGAAGCTCTCATATGGAAGAGATGGGTAGTAGATCTCTAACAGCAAGAAAACCTCTGCTCTGAGATGCGCAGAGCTCTCCCTCTGTGGGACAGGTTTGCAGAGCCATGACAAATTACTAGTAAAGTTCTCTCACTGCCCAACTTTTTAAAGGGAGACAGCAGGATATATTGCTGTTTCTTGGTTTTCTTCCTGAATTCTGAAATATTTAGATTTCATTTGATACTGAGAATCTATTTGTAAATAGTTTATAACAAAGCTAATAAATTACGAATATATGTTTGGAGCACTCAGGTAATCTTGCTATGAACTGTTCACGAGTTCAACTGGCAAACAGCTTTCTAAAATCCCAGCTAACAATTACAACAATAAAACTTTCTGTTGATATTTGTTAAATATTCACAATATTACTAGGGTTTGTTATGTGTATAACTTCTAATAATAATTTTTTGACCCATTATAATTTATGAAGCCATGGCATAATGAATAAAAATTTAAAGTGTGACTAACATTTGCTTTCAACATGATAAATTTTAAATTTACATTGGACTGATATATAAGTACTGGAAAATTTACTAGTCAACCGAACACCTTACTTAAATGCAGAAAAATGATTTTGCAATGTACTTTTCAGGGAATGTAAAATCTGAGCTGAAGAAATAACAGCAAAAATGGTGATAAATTAATGAATAATATTCATTGTAAAATACTGCTGTAAAAATTAATTTCCCATACCTCACTGGATATATAAAATTTATCTTCAGGTCTTCAGTATTAGGAAGGAACAATACTTTTTAGAAAAATACTTTTAGAAATATTTATATACACAAGGCTAAAGCTATAATTTAAGGTTTTAGCTAATTATGGATACTTTATTATGCTGCAAGATGGGAAACTGGTAACCAACAAAACTGAAGGTGAGATACAAATCTTCCTGTTGATTTCCATCATATATTTCATGAACCGCATGTACTCTGAAGAGAAAGCTGAACCAGTACAGATCCTGCACTCCAGTATACTCAAGGGAGTTTCCACCACATGAGCAGTTCTCTCTGTTCCCAGGTTCCACAGCTGTTTGCTCCACTTTGAGCATGCTAGTTTCTTGTCAGCTGTTCTGAATGGAGCCCAAGTAGTATTTTTTCCATTAATCTGGCTTCTCACTTCACTTAAATATTCTGGTATCTTTGGTTCTTACTTTGCTTTCCTATTGAAAATAGCTTAATTGGAAAAGTTCACCAGTAGTCTTTATTAGTCAGGTTATGGCTTATCAAGTTAAAATCCATATTGCTACTCCCCTATCTTATGCTTCCTTACAACTACACATTAAAAAAGTGTGTTATCCTTTAAAGCTCTGATTTAAATTTCTGCTTAAAGTAACTTTGAGATATAGACTGTTGGAAAATGCTGGAAATAAGATGCTTCTATTTTTTTTCTATGATTTTCCGTTATTCTGTTAAAAAAATTAGTTACTATATCCTCAAAAAAGTCATTTACAACTTGATATTGAAACAAAACTTCCCATTACAACCAAAGGCTGATTCATGCAATTTTTTTTTCAATAGGAACTTGTGAAAATTCTGAGAGTGATTTTTGTCAGAGTTTTAGATATAAAATCCTTTTTGTAAATCTTAAGTTTTCAATGCATAGAGAAGTCATTTTCTCTCAGTTCTAGCCGTACTTCTTTGAAGCCATATTTCTTTGAAAGAATGAGATTTCAGAAAGCCACAGAAACCTGAATAAGTAGGGCAAATGAGACTTAACCCTAAGCTTAACTATTAACATGAGTTTAATTTTACATCAACAGTACCTTCTGTTGTCTCAAAAAATAATATTATCTGAAAAATAATATATGATTACATGATTGATGTCCATATTTGGAGCATATTGCGATGAATGAAAATCCATACTATATTTTATTGAGATAAAGTACTATATTTTCACTTGAATGGTTCAAAAGTTATATGTAATTTTGCAGCATGTCAAATACTTCTATATGCAGTCTGCAAAGATAAACTTACCGCAGTCTTCTGTTACTTGCTTCTTGTACCCTAATATACCCCATGGTCTTCTCCTGTAATGTGGCATGGCTTACCAGTGAATTAATCTTCAAGCCCCGATAATTTCTGAGATGCAGATTACTGGAGGTATAGGTTATATAGCGAACATACGGTATTTGTAACAAAGAATATAATTATTGTCAGTAGACTAAATAGTGACTGCACAGTAATTTATAATAAAGAGACATAGTTACTAATGAAATACCAAAATGCCTTAACCTCTACCACAAAAAAGAATGTAAGATTTAAAGCTTGTTAAAATTAGATGCTCTGATATATTTTTTTCAAACAGATCTATAATTTGATATTCTCCTGTTAAAGAAAATGAAAGAAGAAAGTGGACTTTTTTTTTTTTTTTGATGATAAAGAAAGATAACCCTGCGGTCAAATTCAAAGGTTCACTTCAAAAGGTCCCTTTTTCATTCATATCTGGGGTTTTTTTATATTTTTCTTCTTGGAGGTAATATCAAGCTATAATTTGTTCTTGTACACAGTTTGTAGGTACATTGGTAAGAGCAGCTATGGTTGCTTTGGAGCAAAAGCAGGTTTGCCACATTTCTGTCCAGAATTTCACATAGGCTATGTAAATATGCTGAATGGTACAAATGCAGCAACCCCTCATTTCACATAGCTGGATCAAAACATAGTGGACTTTTGTGCATGAGCTATAAATTTTACCTACACATATTGATCCCACATGTTCCTGGAATTTCTGAGCATCTAGCTAAGCCCAAGCACATACAACCCTTCTATCGTGCTTCACTGCAGGATGGATGAGCCCTCTCTGTCCTTCTAGAAGTTTCCTCTTTTAGTCTCCTCCTCTTTTGCATTCTGTCTTTCAGCCCAGCTCTTTTCTGGACCCATTCCAATACTAATTATTTTTTGAAGCTGTATAACTTGAATAATAAGGTCTCAGCAGGCTTTTAAGCAACAATATTGATACTTTCCTATTTCACTTGGAAGCACCTTCCCTAACGTATTCCAAAATTATATGTAGTGTTCCAACAACTATACCATACTGACAACTCTGGTCATTCTGTCATCAAAATTATCTCCTTGATCTACGGAACCATTTGCAACTGAAAATCCTCCTTCTCTAGAAGAAATAGTCATTACTTTCCCATGTACATGATGCTCATGCATTACTGCATTTTAACCTAATTCATCACTCCATTCTTCAAAGTTATCCAGGACTTTTTACAAAATGATGGATCTTCCTCTACACATGATTTCCAAAATTGTGCTCACTGCAGCTTTAGTACTTCATACTTCGTGCTACAGTTTTACAAAGAAATTACTGAACAGTTTTGACCTCATGAAAAATTCTTCAAAAATTTCACTAATAATTCTACTACCTTTCAAGTAAATGAGATTTAAATTCCCTCTTAGACACTAATTCAGATTAATAGACAGGTTGAGATTACATTTTGTACTACTTGCCATTTTAATTATTTGCCATTCTATGCAAGACCTGATTCATTACTGGCAGCAATACTTGTGTTCTGCATTACTGAATCCAGTTTGTCCCTTTGCAACAAAGAGGCTGGACTCCCATTAAATCCTCAGGAACTTAAAATGAAAGAAGACTTTTGATAATTAAAAAATCAGTAATTAAAGAGTTAACATATCAGAAAGGTGAGGGGGAAAACAAAAGAAGGAAAACAAGAATATGAGACTTACTTAAACAAAAACAATCAGAACAACATTATTACTACATATCCTTGCAAAAGAAGATGTACCTAGTAGAAAAATAAGTCCATTCTACCATATTCTTCTGCATGACTTCAGTTTGCAGTCCAAAGTTCGTAATATACCTAAGATGCATTACAATTGTAGTTGTTATCTTAATCGTCATTCTCTAAAATATTTGAGCTGTGGATTTATTTCACCTTTGCAATATGCTTTGTCCTCACAGTTTCTTTTTAGCTTAATACAGTACTTATTTTATAGCTGTCTCTCTGATATGCCTGTGACAGGCAGCACTTACTTACAGAATTAAGGATAGGCTTGTTTGCCATTTCAGCAGTTGGTGGCTGACTGATGTTGAGACCTGTCTTCTGAATTTTTGTCTCCAATGAATTATAGTCAGGTTTGCTGATAGGATGTTGAATTTCAATGCCAGTATCAAAGCCACCAAATGTCTCCCAAATTATGAAGCCATCTAAACCACTAAAATTGTGTTTTCTCTTCTCCCAGTAAATCTCTGTCCCATTTCTAGCACATATATACACCAAGTAGCTCTATCTGCACAAATTATGATTTTTCATAAAAAAGGCTGAAGCAGCTCAATCAAAAAGATTTTAGTTCCATAAAAAATAGCTTAATGTTTTTTTTCTAAAGGACGGATAACCATTTGTGATTTAAATCACTGATAAAAGCAGTGTCAGTTTAGTATAGCCCTTGCAAACAAAGACACTCAGATACAACTAGATTAGCCAAAAGTCCATGTTTCTTTCTAACCACTGAGGAAATTAAAGCACAGGGAAGTTATTGACTTTTGAGACAATAGCTGTGACTGTAATTTCTTCCTTTGAGTCAGTCTTGGAGTAGATTTCTGTGGTCTCAACCTGACATTCAAAGTCAGAGGTAAGACTGAACATGAACATATTTTTTTCCAGGCTAAGCACTAAGAAATAGTTTAGCAAATCTATGTTTCTGAGAGACAAAATAAGTAGGGTCAGACCTACAAATGTATAATTTAGCCACCAGTCCTCAAATTTGATGGAAACAAGGAACCTAAAATCATGTGCATCTGGCCTTACCAGTCAAAGATAAAGTGTATGATAATAAGAGCAAATGAAAACCAAACAGAACTAAAAAAGTTCCAGATACGTAGTCCCAGCACTTTAAAAGGATGAGGCAGGAAATCATTTATCCAACACAGTTTGACTTTAGACATGCCCTCAAATACTGAAAATACAAGTGTGAACTAAATCAGAATAGCTTCCTACACTGCATTAGTTATAGGGATAGTATTGGAATTACTGGGGGAAACCTGGCCTGTGTTATGCAGAAGGTCAGACTACAAGATTATAATGGTCTCTTCTGATTTTCAGATCTCTGAAGCTGTGAATAATTTAAATGACTTTGCAGGACAAACAGAGGAACTGGAGTTTAACAGCTGAGCAGGCAAAAATATTTTTTCACCTCACCCACCAACTGAAGTTAAGCAAGATTTGCAAATATCCACAAAAAATAATGTTTAAACAGTGAATAGCTGTTTTCACAGCCTTACTATGGCCAATACAGCTGGTTTTGGTTTTTCCACCTACTTGCTACAGAGACGCATTCAGGAGTATAGCTGTATGGAAACCTGATTAAAACATGAAATTCCACTTGGCTGAAGATTTTTTCTCTGTTTGCAAATGAACACAGTAAAATGAACTGTGAAATAGCTTATTTGGTAATTGACTTACAGATCCTCGGCCCTAAGAACATGAGCCCAGGATGCTGCTGAAGAGGAGCATCCATCCAAACATCCAAACAAGTATCCCGTTCCCATCCCTTGAGGGGACTGATGCAGCTCACCAAGTGTCTGCACAAGTGCTAGTGGCAGCACAACGGAGTCAGGGAGATCATGTAGCCGTGGCAATTGGAAAGATAGGACTGAATTTATGTCAGATTTAAGTAACACCATAATCACGGTCTGGGTCTTTACCAGTTCAAGTTGACTGAAAAGCCTAAGACGATAGCTCAAAGCACAAGCATGCTTGCTTTCTAGCTCATCTTAACTCATACTCTGCAACTTGTACAGTGGATTTTTAGGTCATTATTTTTGTACTTGTGACCCAAAGATTTATTCAGTTTAGCAATTCCTTCATTACAATTCACACTGCATCGTTGCACAGACTCAGAAAGCAAGCTGCTGAATACAAACATTTGAATTAAAAAAACCAAACTCTGTCAATAAAGCCTTTATATGCAAACATACAGAGAAAATAAACACTCCTGTCTTCATCCTCCAAAGGAACTCTGTCTTGTGTGTTATTAGAGATAGAAATGTTAGGAATTCTATCAAATTACATGTTATTTTTAACTATATTCAAATCACAATAAAAAAGAATAATGTCCTCTGTGGGGAGACAAACACTTAAAAAGCAGGGAATTTTGAAAAGGAAACCCTGAAAGATAATGTACAAAAGAGTAAATATTAAGATAATTTTCTCCCCTCAGCCTTTAAAGGACATATAGGAAATGAAATAGTTTTCCCAGGATCCAAATTCTCTGCATGTAGAAACCTATTATCTACATTAGTGATTACTACTATCCAAGAGCACATCATGAAAGACCTCTAGGACCCTAATAAACCATTTAAAGTCTTTAAACTACAAAGTTGAAAAATATCTGGCAAAACCAGCTACAGGAGAACTGCACTAATGTGTCCATCAGATCATTAGAGGGTTTTTACATTCTTGGGTCCCATCTAACAAAGAAGCTGTGTGACTCACAGCTCCTGTCCCTTCTTTCAGAGGGTTTCTTGAGAAACAGTGAGGAGGCATCATCCCTGATCTGAAAAGGCTCTTAGTTCACTATTACTATTTGCACGACCAAAATATTTACAAGGCCTTGGCCACTGTACTAGTTGCTGTAAAGAACAGAAGGCAAAAAGCATGGTCCTGATATTAAACCGAATCTCCAGAATCTCTTGTTTTCATAGCCTTTTTATGTCTCTGTGAGCTCCTCTAGACCTCTCTACTCCATGTTTGTTAGATCATCTATCATTAGGTGATCAAATAAAACCAGATGTTGGTTCCCACAGCCCTGGTTTTTCACAAAATTTATTTTGACATCCATACATAGGGTAAACACTATCTGAGAGCCTAAATAAAAATAAAAGCCCCCTTTTGGTCCACAAATATAACTTAAAGAAATTTATATCTAAAGGGAATCAGCAATATTTCCTCAGCTGCAGAGAAGTAAAAATGTACCCATGAATCTGCCCGTTTGAAACTAGGAAACTGCTTGCTACAGTCTTTCATCTATTTCTATTCATAGTTGTTAATTTTTAAAGAGACCAAAACAGCAAGAGGACAGAACAGTCAATCCTGTCAGATTCCGAGAAAAAACACGTTAGTCACCTCCTGAAGTGTGGCTCCTTATTCCAGCCCTCCTATGGTTTATTTAGCAAAGTCAGTGTTCTGCTTTTTCTCTTTGGCCCAGTTGCTGTGCCTCCCACTCCATCTCAGCTAACCATGCTCGTGCTTCGGCTTGCCAGAGAGAAGCAAAAGAGGAATACCATCCCTAATGCTCCACTCTAGCATAGAAACTCCATTTTCCAGCCAAAACCTGATTTTGCAGTCCTGCCTGTTATAGCTCTTACTTCGGGATTCATTGCTCTGTGAACACAGACACAAGAGGAATCATAGCCATGGACTTGCTATCCCAGTGCTAACTTTGTGGCAAATACTGCATAAAAATTCCAGCCGTAAAACCCATAATTTACCCCATCCTGCAGAGTGCTGATGATGGGATAGGAGATGCTTTTAGAGCTGTCTCAGCAATGGTGTAGAGGTTGTATAACCCTCTTCTAATGTTCTCCAAACTCTTCTTTGCTTTTACGATAGAATCCACTTCATTTAAAATCTCTTGTACAGAGTTTGTGTGAGAAAGACTAAGTGTTCATTCCTCCAGCCCTGACAGTGCATAAAGCCTGATGGACTTACTTAACAAAAGTAGGTTTATTTTCATGAGTAAAGTTTCAGAAAGAGATTTTCTTGAGCCTTATTTTCATCTTTCACGTTCAGGAGTTCCCCATGAATGCATTAATGCTTATAGCCAATTATACAGATTTTTATAACTCAGGAAACATTATGTTCAATAAAGGTACTAAAAAGACTGGAATGCCTAGACTTCGGTACAGCATTTTTCTAATGAACTACAGTGGGCCTTTTTTCCAGCACTTTCCCACTTCCCATTGTTTATGATTATAAGCATGATTTTGATAATAAAAGAGCTGTCCCATAGGTTTGATCTCCCAGATATGCTATCATTGTAATGAAACAGTATCTCTTTCTCCCTCCCTCTCGAGTGCCTGTTCCATGTGCTATCAAGTCTGTCTGCCTGTCTTTCCCTACTTTCTTCCAAATTCTTCACTTGGCAGTGGTCCCTCTGTGCTGTTCCAAGGTCTTTCTCCCCTTGAGGCTTTACTATTTCTTGACTAATTACTGTGATAAAGAAAAATGTCCCTGCAGAAATTTGTACTCTGAAAGACTAGATGCCTCATAATATCAGACCTAACAAAATGCATCAAAAAATATTGCCTCATAAATGACAAAACATTAGTATGGAAGTGTATGTGGGTCTGTTGTGGTTTAGCCCCAGCCAGCAACTAAGCCCCACACAGCCGTTCGCTCACTCCCCCCCAGTGGGATGGGGGAGAGAATCAGAAGAGTAAAAGTGAGAAAACTCGTGGGTTGAGATAAAGACAGTTTAATAGGGAAAGCAAAAGCCACGCACACAAGCAAAGCAAAACAAGGAATTCATTCACTCCTTCCCATTGGCAGGCAGGTGTTCAGCCATCTCCAGGAAAGCAGGGCTCCATCACGCGTAACGGTTACTTGGGAAGACAAACGCCATCACTCTGAGTGTCCGTCCCCCTTCCTCCTCCTTCCCCCAGCTTTATATGCTGAGCATGACGTCATATGGTATGGAATAGCCCTTTGGTCAGTTGGGGCCAGCTGTCCCAGCTGTGTCCCCTCCCAACTCCCTGTGCTCCCCAGCCTACTCGCTGGTGGGGTGGGGTGAGGAGCAGAAAAGGCCTTGACTCTGTGTAAGCACTGCTCAGCAATAGCGAAAACATCCCTGTGTTATCAACACTGTTTCCAGCACAAATCCAAAACATAGCCCCATCCTAGCTACTATGGAAAAAATTAACTCTATCCCAGTCAAAACCAGCACAGGGTGTCTACAAGAAAAAAAGAAAATTAAATGTATTTATGCATAGAAATTATAATGTAATATGAAAATAGTGTAACAAAACTTCTACTGTTATAGAATTTTGAGTTGAAACAATATTTTTGATACTCTTAAACCACAATGCGATAAACTTCCTGACATGGATTATTATCTTACTCATTGACTGTACAGAATTATGCAGGGAGTAGAAGATTACTTTGTGAAAATAAATAAAGGAATGTAATGTATACTGAACCTTTTCATTTTCAACTTGCTTAATTCAAGCAGAAAATATTTGCATCGTGTCAAAATATTCATAGTGGAATAACATTTGCTACAAAATGGAAACATACTACAGGATGATCAATGGGGGAGAAATCAAATAAAAGATTTTTTTCAACTCTCAGTTTCAAGGTGAGAAACATTCTAAGTACTCTGTTACTAAATTAGTCATTGCGTGAAATCACATGAGAGAATGGCACCTAGTCTGAAAGAGAACAACAGTTTAATGCTCGAAAGATGACCTGTCAGAACAAAGAACAATACACTCGTTTCATAAAAATACCACAGAAAGGAATGTATAGTTTGAAAATGATTGCATTCTAGATGAAAAATAAGGCTGGAAACAAGCAAAACAGAAGGAAATCTTAGTCTCTTAGACAATAAAAGTAGAAAGTAATTTTTTTGCAGCAATTACATGATCAATATGCATGACAAGAAAAGCCTACATCATAAATTATCTTTACATCTGTCTCGACTTTCTGTCCTTCTTTTGGCCTGATATACCCCATTTTATATCCATTCCAGAAACTGCAAGGTAGAGGTGTGTGATAGACTGCCTGGTTATATTTAATTTGTTTGGCCCATCCTAGTTGTAAACACCTGACATGTTGGTGTCTGTCATGATCAATGGGAGACCATGGGATAGTCTCTCAACAGTCAAAAGTTCCTTTTCTCAGCACAAGCAAGGTTTTGTCTTGGGTCTACAGTGCACATGAAAAATATCAACAGTTTATTTAGGCAAGCTTTAGAAGGACAAGAAAGAGTTTTTCCTGTGCCTTAAATACCCCTAGTTCAGTGAGCAGTGGAAGCTAGGTTGTCATGCCTGAATGAAAACAGATTCCACACTAGCCATATATGTTTGCTCCTTTTCCAGGATAGGTAGATATAGTTTAAAATAATCGACCTTCAGAGATGGATTTATGGAAGAGAGACAAGGAGATACAGACATTGGGTTCCCTCTCTCTCCCTGCCCAGAGTGCAGATGGAGGAACTCCCTGTTTAGCATCCCCGGTTCTCTCCTGCTTCCCAGTCTTTATGTAGAGAGATTAACAGAGTTGATGTGCTGTTAGGTAGGGAGGCTTGTCTCTTCCAGCCGGAGAGGCCTCAATATAGTTACATATCTGAGCATGGCTGCAAAATCATGGTGCTGTCATTCACACCCAGGCTGCAGCCACTTGATTTTTACTAAGAATATAGCCAAATTTTTGTTCCATTAGTTCTACATCCTCTGATAAGCAATGAGTCTCCTAGACCCAAGTGTACACTATAAATCAGCGCTGGAAAGACATCACACAAAGCTTCATTAAGAACATAATATTTCTCATACTCTCATAATTAGCTGTAAATTAGCTGTAAAACTTTTACTTAAAACAAGAAGCATTGCAAATGTTCTAGTACAAATAACTAGGGGTGCACTCTTTAATTGGTGTGTATGTCTGCTTCCACAAACAAAGCATCATTTGGCCTCTGTCTGCTCTTTTATTCTAAGTGACAATTGTAGCAAAAAGAATTTTTCCCCTTGGTTGAGATAGATGATGAGGATTGTTGCTGTTGGAGAACAGTCAAATTACAACTGCATAATTAAATCTGACTGAGAATCTCTCCCAGTTTGCTGCATCCTGCTACCTAAAATTCAACCCCTAGAAACAATAATAATAAAGACTTTCAGCTAAAAGGCAATGTAGACATATGCTTTCTGAGGAGCATCTTCTGCAAAGATCATCTATTTCTTACCGACATAGTCCTCTTCCATTTTTTTTTTCCCTGGGTGTATTTCAAAATGTCAGTTTTCACACAGCCTTAACAGTTTGGCTACTAGCTTGCTAAGTGACTATCTTGTGCCACATATTCCTTTTTTTCTGCTGAGATTATCTGAATACTCTTGCCAATTGTCCTCAAGTTTCTGTAGAACTGTCAATATTAGAAACTCATTTGTTATCCACAGTTAATTAGACATAAGGCAGTTTCATCAGAGACATAGCTTTTCTCTATTTCTTGGCTTTCTCAGTGCAGAGACATGGATAAGCCAAGCTACTAATGTGATTTGAGAACGGTTTCTTTGCATGGAATGCTGTGATATTACAGATGGTGGCATGACATGAAATAACATAATATAACAGCCTTTTACTTTTTTAATAGAATGTTTTCCCCACTGCATTCTCTTTGGTAATTGGATATACTGAATCTAAAAAGCTCCACTGTATAAACACAATGAATTCATTGGATTTACTGTTTACTAGAACTCAAAAATGAGGCAACCACTGTGAAAGATATTTTAGGATTAGCATCTGTATGCTAGATGGTCCAAATGCTAATGAGGACATTATGTGCATGCAAAATTTCATACTCCGTTATGAGATTTCTGCCTGTGCTATTTGCTAAATTGACTCACAACTCTACCTGCTATACAACATCAGAATGGAGGTTATTTCTCATTAACTCAAAAATTTGACACTCTTCCACATACAAAGCCCTCGTGACTTTTGCAGCACAGGAAAAACTACTACTTTTTTTTTCCTAGAAAGGCACTAGTCAACCAATTAAATGACTGCTGATCTCTATGGAGGTGAGATAAAGTTACAGAAATAGATATTACTGTTTTAATACAACACAATATTATATTGTCTGTTCCGAAAAACAGATGCAAACCAAGAAACTCTAGATTATATACTTCCACCACTACCTGCATACAGCTTTCAAATGGGTAAAATGTAATTCTGTTCCACTGGAGCCGGAGATGGATGCCACCTTAGAGAATCACAGGCAGATTTTGGAAGTCAAAAACCTCTTTCAATTAGCAGTGGTGTTGGGTTGACAGTTGGACTCGATGATCTTAGAGGTCTTCTCCAACCTTAATGATTCTATATGTATTTGTATTTTTAACCAATGCACCCCTATCATGGTGTCCTGGTTTCGGCTGGGATAGGGTTAAATTTCTTCCTAGTGCTGTGTTTTGGATTTAGTACGAGGAGAATGTTGATAACACACTGATGTTTTCAGTTGTTGCTAAGTGCCCTCCTAGTCCAAGGACAGCTCCCGTGCCTACTGACTGAGCTAGGTACACAAGATGGGAGGGAACATAATCAGGACAGCCAGCCCAGCTGGCTAATGGGGTATTCCATACCATGTGACGTCATGCTCAGTATATGACTGGTAGGCGTGATCCAGGAAGTACCGATCGCTACCTGGTTATCGGTCAGCGCGGGTGGTGAGCATTGTGCATCACTCATTTTGTACATTCTATCATTATTTATTATCATTATTTTTCCTTTTCTGTTCTATTAAACTGTCTTTATCTCAACCCACGAGTTTTTCTCACTCTTACCCTTCCGATTCTCTCCCCGTCCCACTGGGGGGGCGGGGGGAGTGAGCGAGCGGCTGCGTGGTATTTGGCTGCCTGCCAGGTTAAACCACGACACATGGACATAATTATACCTGTATAAACTTAGCTTATCTTCTTCTAGTTAGCATAGTTAATTTCCTTCCCAAATCAATAAAACCTGTACCAGTAATACACTTTTATTCTGATATCCTTGCAACCACACAATGATTGTGAGGGACAAAATGTTGTGCCTTTTTTGTTTTAACCATATACTTAAACTTCAATGAGAATACAAGTTTATTCAGGCACCAGTAATTACCTTTCCCATTCAAAATGCTTGAGTTGTTAATATTAGCTCACCATGTTCAGCACCAGTTTCCTCAGCAGTTATCTCATCCTTTTCTATGTGTAGTTCGGCTATTACCTTTTTGGAAGACTCAGCATAGTAGGTACTATGCGTCAACACTGTAGCAGATTCTTATTTCTCCCAATCTGCAGCAAAATAAGATAGTATATGACATTTCAGTGGTGATTCTACAGGGACAAGCTAAAGATCTGTAGTGTCTATACTCAGTGCAACAGATTTTAATTATTCAAAGCTATATAAAACCACAACATATGACAATTCTTTAAAATGCACCCTTTTCATATCATTATCAATAAAAAAAAAAAATTCTTGAGCAATGAAAATTTTCAACGACATTCTTTTCTTTTCCCATTGTTTTCAAGACACTCCTTTCAATTTAAGAGGACATATTTTCATTAAGTTTTACATTTCTATTGTAACAAAATAGTTCTGAGTTTATTGAAACTGCCTTAAAAATATACTGTAACATAAACAAATAATAACATATTATTTCCTAGAGCAACTACAATTCGATAAAATAATTTAATATTATTTAGATCATGTTTTTTCCTCAGGACAAAAGAAATATGTATATTTAATACCATTTCATCAATATCTTTTGTTGCCCTTATAGCAGAACATTCTGGTCAGTTTTCTAGCATGCAATTTAAGTCACAGTTCTGTGAACTGTACATCAGTTAAACTAGAAATTGTTATGGTGCTGACCCAAAATGCAATGCAGTCAGTGCAATGCATTGACTTCAATAGACTTTTTTCTTTTTTTTAAGCCACACCTCCAGTATTAGAGGCTAAATTAACTCATGCGTGCACAGAATACATCTTCTATTAGGACAAAAAGGTTTTGCAAGCACTAGTACTTGTCTGCTTCAGATTTCTTCCATTCTTATAAGAATGAAAGCAACAGGCTGGGGGCAGGCACATATAAGAACCTACTCATTGATATTATTTTAATCACTGTCTGCTCCTACTTCTGTTTTTCTGTGTGGCTCCAAGCTAGTTTCTGCAGTTACACAGCGGTTCCTTTTCAAAGAACACTGTTTCTAACAAGCTTTCCAACAAAACAGTCACATTTGTTTAATGCAAAAAGCTATTTGACACTTAGGATGAAACCATTTAACACGTGAAGGAAACTTAATTAAATAGGACTGATTTGCACATCAGTTGCAAAATAGTAGAACACTTCCGTGGACACATTTGTCCAGAAGTTCTCTTTGAGCTTCAGTCTGCTTACTTTACTTTGTGATCAATTATTGCTGATGTTAATGTGAGTTTTGACTGAGTAGAGAGGTCAAGATTCAAATTTTTAAGAGTGAAAGTTTCCCATGGACTCACCACACTAACAACTGCCTAGGTCATGTTCACGCAGAAATCAGCCTTTAGCAAATGTTAAAGCAGATGAATGAAACAATCAGATTTCTTCAAGAGCCCCTAAACCTTGATCGTCCCTTCTTCTATTTGGAGCTATTGAGTGTTCAGCAGTTTGAAAGAGTAATCATTTTGCTTAAGGGTGAAAGTGGGAGCTCCACATTTTTAAAAGCTTAGTCCTCTGTTGTGTGTGCTAGAGGTACTTATACAGCTATCTAGCCAGACTCAACAAAGGTCTAATCAAGAGCCCAAACAATTAAAACATTTTCATGTCCAACTTTGAACAAGCTTGGCAAACAACCTATCCAATCAAAAATGAAAGAACTGGGCAGAATTGGTTCAAGGTTTTCCGTAGGCATACAGGCAAAATTAATACTAACCTCATCCTCAGGGTAGAAAAATCAATTTTGGAGGACCAGCAGAGGAGGTTCCTGTTTGGAAGAGAAATTAAATAAAGATCTTGCAATATGATGTATATTTACACTTATCTGATGAAATCCTAAAATTCAGCAATGTCTGAATGAGCCCTAGAGTCTCCAGGGATCCGATAGTCTTCCTATTGGGAGACTGCAATAAAATAGACAAGAATGAACTCCCTGAGGGGATCCTATGGTTTTCATATTCACAGAATCCTTCCACAGAGTTTAAAAAGGGGATGAATCCAGCCTTAAATAATAATTCTTTAGTTAGCCTTCAGTTCATTTGTATTTCTGGTAAATGAAAAAAGCCTCAGACCTTCGTAATCCGTTCTCACTGTAGACAGGTATTACCAGGAATGTCAGAGCACTCAACTTTTATGGACTTAAAGATTTCTTTACCCTCTAGACATTTCAACAGATAATTTTTAGGCTTGTCTCCCTATTTTTTCCTCATAGAATTTCCCTTCACCCACAGGCTATTTTTAATACATATTTCCTATCTCAATAACTAAAGCATTTCGCATGAAGTGATCTTGCTTTCTTACCATTTCCAGGGTCAGTGAGCTTTTTCTGTAACTTGGAAAATATGAATTGTGTCTTAAGACAGATCTTTAAGAAAAGAGTGAACGCATTTTATAAAGTCAGACCCTTCAGCATACTCTGGAAGGCCAATTATTTTCACGTTTGATCTTCTGTGGTGATTCTCCAGAATGTCAACTTTCTCAAGGAGATAAAATATTTCCTTGTTATGTTATTCTTTATCCTTCTTAAAGTCTGAAACACCATCTTCTGAATTACCTATCCTTTCCTCTATAGCACTTGCTCAAACATGTATTTTATTTATCAAATACTACTATATCTTCTCAATCTTTCTTTTCTTTGGTACCACTGAGAGTGAACCTATGTAGAAACATCTCTACGTAAAGAATAAAATGTGTGCATCAAATTATGCAGACCTGCAGTGGTGTAGAATTACTTATTAGGTGATTATCTAGAATAAAAAAAGAATGTGGGGATCAGATTTGTTATTTTTTTAACCCAGAATTTTTTCCCAAATGTGTAATGAATCCACAACTTTAATTCTATGATTTATTAGCCATATTATCATTAGAGAGAAAAATGCTGGCCAGGGAAAATTCAGAGCATGTCCGTGAGACCAGAGAACAAGCGTAGATGATACTTTTTCACAGAAGAGGCAAAAAGCCTACTGAAAAGGGGAAAAAAGGTTAGGATAGGTTACTAATTGAATTTTTAGTCCTGAAACTGGCTTCATTTGAGAAATTCCATAATTATTAAAAGTGAGGGTTCTAGTTTATTGTCCCCTTTAAGAACCACCAACTGCTTTTAATTCATGCTGCTAAGTGCTTTTCATAGTTAAACACTTTGAAAAAACAAATATTTGAAGTACATCATATTCTGTGAAGAAAGGGATATTACAGTGCCTTACTCAACTGATTGGTGTAAAGAGCAAGATTTATATTTTTTGTTATTTGTCCGAACAGTGAAGGAATAATCAACGTTGTCAAATCATTCTGTTAAGAGTACTTTCTGAAAATTTATTGGTTCTAACATTAGAAACATCTTTCTAAATACGAAAATGAATCCAAGGATTTATTAAACCCAATAAAATAATTTATTAGTCATTATTTTGTGTCTCCTCTTTGAACATGACAAATAATAGCTTATTAAGTAAATGTGAACAGTGCTTGTACAAGCTTTGAAACACTTTCAGCTAAGTTTTGTCTCAAATTTTGTAACTTGTGTCCTCCCACACACCACCCATAAAATAAAGGATGTTCTTCAGAGCTGCAAAATGGTGAACCATTTCTTTAACACTAGTTCAAGTTAAGGCTGATTTCCGTGTGGACACTGCAGTACTACACTGCAAATCAATATCTAACATTGCTATTATGAAAGGCAAAGGGTGTGCATGTGTATAAGGTCCCATTACTATAATAGGTATGGAAAGGTTAGCATTCTGCATACCCTTAGGCTTGTGTGGTTAAAGACTTTACAGGCATAGAAAATATGAATTCCTAACTTTGCTGCTTTTATAACAGACATGGAAGTAGAACAAGTTTGAATCCACAAAAATCCAAGTTTGAACTTACAAAAAAAGTAAATAATTATTTTCAGTTTGAACATTTTCTCTGATGAGAAGAACATGGCAATGAAGTATTGCACCCCAGCCAGAATTTGAGACAAACCTAGTTCACCTACATTGTGCATCTATATTGATTCCTAACTCTACTGTTGTGAGAGGTGAGTACTTTAAAACACGTACATTCTGTGGCAAAGTTCCCTAGATTTTGCAACACCTCACTGGAACACGCTAGAAAACAGAAATTGCAATTAAGATAATGCTATCATCAATTCAGGAGCCAATTGTTCTCAATATTCAGGAATGCTATTGGGCATTACGTATTTTTCTACCATGAGAGAAGGTCATCCTAACATCTGTTTATAATGAAGTTTTTTGGGAAAAAAAAAAAAACATTAAAAAAAACATATTATGCACTTTACTGCTCATTGATCTAGTTTAGTACAACTGGTTACTGCATTCATTCCCTACAGTTCAGTATTACTATCATAATTCTCTCAAAACCAAATGATTTACTGTCTTTTCTTAAAAAAAACAAAATCTTACATACTGAGACAGTTGTTTAAAATATTAATTTGACACTGTATAGGTTTAATTGTGGCCCATTACAATAATAAACTGTTAATTCCTTTCTTTGTTGCAATATCAAGGAAAAAAGCGTGTATTGAACCCAAGGGGAAATAGACTTTTGTTATCATATCTACATGATTAGCTGCTATACAATAGATCTTTTTACTCATTACACTCTGCACAACATTCTAAAACATGATTGTACTGTAATGTTAAGTATAAAAACATAGCTGAACCTTGCAGTTTCATGTTTTATTGTCTTTTTAAATGAGTGATAGTATTAAATGCAATGATAACATGGAAAAGAGAATATTTAATGCTGTGATTTTAATTTAGCATTTGGTAATACACACAGATGGTGTAGGGTGGCAATGCTGCCATTATTTGAGCAACAGTGTCTGCAGGTCACTGTCAAAAGTCAAATGAAATTTGGAACAGTCTATTAAAGATTATGAAATAAGATCAATGTGTCAACAACCTGACCTTGAAAATTAGACAGATGGTTATCTTTCTAATTGCTGAACTGCAAGATGTGTAAAATGGCCTCTGTGGTCCATTAAAAGAGATTCTACTAGACACCAAAAGTAGGACAACTCCTTCCTTCTGTCAAACAAGAAACTGATCATGACACTTCAGTTCTATTGGACGCAATTTTGGCAACTAAGAAGTATTCAATGCTTTTCTGTTCCTGTAAAATACTTACCCTACCTCTCCCAAAAGAGCAAGAAAATCTGTTGATTTTAATAAACCAAAAGCTTTTCAATTTTCCTGCCTATTTCCAGACAAAAATAAAACCTTACTTACTGCGTATTTTACAGTACTGTCTTACATGATTCCATATTTAGATCAGTGAGTAATTTTCATCATCTTGGACATAGCCAGTGAAAAGCATAGCCAGTCATTATATGACCATTACCAGGCACACATTTCTTTCTCTAAAGATAAGCTGTAATAGCAAAGACAGACACTAGTGTTTGTAGTATCCAGGATTTTCTCTTTAGTGCATGATTCCTAATACAAAATATTTTCAGGGTTTGGTTTTAAAAGGTCAGATGATTATATACCTAGTTTGAACATGCAGTTGTTATAGCTCCATACAGAAATTAGGTATTTCCGTAACAGCAACCTATGAACAATTCGTTGTCCTAATATTGAAAGGAAAAAGAAAAAAAAAAAAACAAACCAACCACCAAGCTGGTAAAGGGATAGTGTTTTCCAAAAAGGAAATGGTCCTGGCACTTCCATTTATAAGATGACTTCAAAGCTCAATGTCAGACCTCACTGCTAAAAGTGTTACAAGTTATCCAGAATACTTAATAAGACCTGCATATCTTCATCCCACTTCACCTCACAATACTTTTGGTCTGTAACTTTCAATAGTCATTGAACATGGCCTTTATTCTCCCATTTCTATCAAATCTCTCAAGAGTTTCAAGCAAGCCATTTGCTTGATGAACCATTTATTTCTAGATAGATCTTCATAGAGAGGGCAGCCACATAGGACACCTCAGAGGAATCTTGCACTTGGTTAGGAGATTATAATGTATGCAACAGGAGTCTATTAATGAGATATCTAGATGCTCAAATGAACCTTTGAACATTTAGGTACCAATCCCACAAGTGCTGAACATTCTTCTTTTCTGTTACTGTTGCTGTAAAAGTGAAGATCCATCAACAATGATTGAAAATATCCGTCTGCTAATCCGAGCATTCAAATCCACGCTCTAAGCTTTCTGTTCAGATGCCTCTATTTTAGAAGTGATTTTTCAATCCCTCTTTCTCAACTTCTCCATAACATTTCCAGGAAAAAGCCTGTCATTTCTACTCACTCTTGCAGATTTTATATGCATATGTATATGTATGTATGTATCCACCTTAAATTATTTTACCCACAGAACAGCACAAGTAATTAATGACTTCAAACAGAATTCAATAAGAACTGAATAGATTATGAGCTTTGTTCTGAACACTTTTGACATGGGGGAATTCTTGCAGATATACCCATTTCAACTATTTTTCTTAAGCCCCCACTATAATTTAGAAACCTACATGCAAAGGCTGTGTCAGGTCAGCATACATGGCACATATGCTTATGCTACAGAGTTGATGGATTCTGCCTGTGGAGGAATGGATAAACGGAACAGATGGAATCAAAGGCTATTATAAAAGGCAAAACTCTCAGTGTGCAAATTCAAGCTCATGAAACAAAATTATCTGTCCTCTAACTGGAGAATCTTCTAATAAATGTCATTCTGCAAGAAAATAGGATGCAAGGGAGCATAGAAATAAAACGTCTAAAAACTAAAAAAACAGCCAACTGATGTTTCAAAGTCCACATGCAACATGATTCCTGCCTTGATTCAAAACCCGCTGACTTTTTGTCAACCTCTGTCTTTGAAATGGCTACCCCCTGCACTCACACTTGCTCAGGTTCAGGATCTGAAAGGGTGGTTCTGTTTCCCCTTTTCTGAATCAGTTCACAGAAATCATTTGACTTGTGTTCTTCAAGGCCTAAATTATTCATCAGTTAGTGAGCTGAAAAAATAAATTTCATTAGGACAAAACCACATTTTGGCTCATCTCCATCAAAGACACAGGGCTTGCTTTGTGAAGATAAGAGTGTCCTGGAGTTCCTCTGATGTCTGCATATGCATAATACTTAGATTTAATGTTGATTAATTAAAAAACCCAAGATACCTACCTTAGTCATCTCTTCAGCTTTATGCATTTAATTCTCCTACATACTCGCATGAAATCTAAAGGAAATCTAAATAAGAAATTTGAAGGTCAAATTATCTATTATAAGTAAGCAAGCATACCTCAGCTTAAGAGTAGATTAATATCTATGGTAAATTTGGCTTCAAAGGTTTGGTCTTTCCTGTAAGGGAAGTTCCTACTTCTAATGTAGGAACACAGACGTCTTATTGCATCAGCTCAGTAGTCTTACTTGGCCATTGTCCCATTATTGGACCATTATTCAGTTCTTGAAACATAAAGGGAAAAAGAAAGAATTCCACACTAGAAAAGTATTGGCTGACCTGCTCACAGATCATGAATCACAAAGATTAATACAGCAGACAAAACTCAAAAAAAAAAAAAAAATTACCGTGCTCTGGTTATTTAGGTTTTAATGTATATATATAAAAGTATTAACTTATTGACTTGGATAATGTCCTGTAGCAGTGAGCTCCATAGCTCATAGTTTAGCTTCATGAGCTCCATAGTTTTCTATGGATGCTCTCTTTTTTGCATTCTGGCAAAGGTTGGTCCACAAACAAGAAAATATGACATTTCTCTTTTTCTGAGTTGAAAACCAAAGTTCAGAACAGTGATATGAGATTTTAAAGTTCAGAAAATTTTGTTACAGTAACAACAGAAGAGCAAATATAACCAGAGTGCATTTTGGAATTCATTTGTCTTCCAGAAATGCCCATGGGAGAAGAGATTGGTAACCACTCTCGGATACCATAGTAAAGCAGCTCTTCAGCAGTTGTGATGGCTTACAGAGTTGCTAGTTTTCTCAAATAAAAATGTTCTAAAATATTATGCTACAGAATCCCTACTGGATGTTAGCATAGTAGCCACAACCACCTTTGCTGTTTTAGTCCTGTATTTGGCTACGTTGCATCCATTACCCGTATTTATGTATATGCTGTATAGGAATTTCATTAGGTAGCAGGAAAACAAAGTTGTTGTAGTGAAAAACATATTGAGAAAACACACAGATATAACTGTATTTGTTCATTTTCTGAAACTTCTAAGAGACAGGAATGAAGCACTGAGTAACTCCCAGGGACTGAAGTCACACAGGGATGAATGTCACTCTGAGCGTGGGTTTTCTGCCCTTTCTTTGGGAATGGTTTTGAATACCTTCCTACAGGGCTACATAGTCGTCTTGTCTGTTGGATGGGCACCAGTTCCCTTGCATTGATATCAAACTGCTTTGAGGGTTACCAGTTACAAAGATATAAAGATTACAACACTTCTTGTAGTGTCTAACAACAGCAAAGATGTCATTTTGAAACAGAAATACACTTCTTCTAAAGACAGTTTAAATTACTGAATCCATTGTATTTTGATCACTGGTTGGGCTTGATAGATTACTTGTGTAAATGCTGCTCAATATATATATATATGAATAATATCAATTCTATTATTATTATTTTTACATTGTTTTTGTAAATCTGTTTCAGGAAAAATGAGCAGCTTTTCATCTTACTAAAAAGCACTGAACAGAAAAGATACAGTATTGGAGTAAACCATTATTTTGGCAGAATTAGCATTGTCTCTGACAATAACTACTCCCCAAAGTTTAAAAAGAAGATGTGAACATCACTCAGTACATTCAGCTCTCAAACCTGTATCACTGGTATTCTTGGGAATGAATTCTTGAAGCATGAAATTTGATTTCAAAGCCTGTAAAAACACTATACAGCCCTGTCTAAAACTCATTCACCTCTTGGTTACACAATGTAGTCCCAAACTGTCTAAAAATTTGGGGTCAAAGGCACTGAAGTTCTACATTTTCTACACCACTTTGATTTCTGAGCACTTGTTTTCTAATATAATGTTCAACATCATAAAAACATGGATGAGACCAGACAGACACCAAACAGCTGAAAATAGGTTAGCCAGTGCTTTGTAATTCTCAGCCACACCCGTTTGTATCCTCAGAACTGGAAGTGTAACTTTACATACAGACAGAAAATGAATTAAAACCAGGAGATATCCCAAAAGTAGACTGACGAACAGAGCACCCCAATCTTTTCTCTTCCCCATTCAAATAGAAAAACAGAAATTCCTTTTTACAGCTAATGTTTTAGTATTGCACAAAAAATTTTCTTCCTCAAGGGGCGTCATCATACTTAAATTTTACTGAACTAATAATGCATTCTTTTCTTTGGTACTATTTGTCCTCTTCTTTTTGCACAAATCTTAAAGTACTGACAGCCTTCAGTACACTCTTCATGGGGGAACCTTGGTCAGTGCCTTAATTCGGTAAAGATCTCATATTGCATTGACATTGCCAGTAATCAAATATCAAAACTTGTTTTTAAGGCCTTAACACTGCTCCATGTGAACTTTCCAAGAACAACTCAGACAGCTCTTCCTGCCACTTCATGCATAAATTATCCCATCAAAGAGCTGGTGTTTATTCTGAGCTCTTTGAAATTCTAATCACTAGTACACACCTCCTCAGGCCAGTCTGTGCTTTGAAATTTGGATTACTTACAATTGGGCTATTCATAACATAAGTCTATAGAATGTGACTTGCCACCCATTTACAAGCCTCTGTACATCCAACATATCATCAAGGATTTCTAATTGACACACTTCTATTCTTCAAAACTATTTTCCCCATGTAAGCTTAATATCAACTATTTAAATCACAGCACAGTTAAAAATTGTTTTAAGAGAGTGTGAAACACATGCGAATGTAATGTTAAGTTGGTCTTTCTACATATTACTCAAAAGAACACTTGCAGTATTTACTTATTTGGTGTGAATTCTGGCTATGTAGGTTGAGAAGCTGCTGTTTTATCTGAGCTCTGGCAGAAAGTGGTCAGCTAACTTGTTTATTCCAAATGATATTTCATCCTACACTATTAAACTGTAAAACAACGTTGTTGCCAAGAATGTCAAGAAACAAACTCAGTCATACAAGGTTTCTGTGAGACCTGAAAGGGACATCTTAGAGTTTTTGTTAGCCAATTTCCCACAGGCTGAATGATTTCACGCTGAAGGTCATCAACAGCTCTCTAGAGATTCCCTCCACCCCTTTCCTGGTATAAAGGACAGTGACTTTATACTCGCACCTGTATAAAGTGCTAATTTGTGACTAAAGCATTGTCAGTTCTGTTTGTCTACACATAGTTATTCCTTACAGCTACAAACAAATCACCAAGGCTTTTATCTACACACCAAGGAAATCAGTAGTAGTCCTTCAACACACCAGGTGCAGATCTGAGTGAAAATCCAAGTCCTTGTAAATCAGTGAAATCAATTTTTTAAAAAATAGCTTTACTGCAATCAAGTCAATTCCTCTTGCGATTATGTGCTATATTGTTTCTGTTTCATTATTTTGAATATTGTACCAAAAAAACCCACTGGAGGTATACCTAATAGACTGTGTCCGATATCCTTTAAAGGAATATAATATTTTTTAATTCAGCCTGGAATGTAGTAGAGGCAGTTTCCTACAGGTTGTCTTCTGAACTACCAAGGTATTTCACAGCAATCTTCTGGTTTTGTCATGGTCTGCAGATTTTGGTAGAACAGAAATGACTGCCTCTGTTATTGATGTGAAGGTTGATATGTCAAGGTTGTATCTTTACAAACATTCAGTTCCTGGGCGTTCCTAATACTTTACTCCAGCGGGATTGAAAAAGAATAGAGAAAAACTACACATTTCTATCCTTTCAGTCTCTTATAATATATCATTGGCGGTACCTCATGTATGTTTGAAGTTTCGTTATCCTGGGTTTATGTTTTGTGACTTGTACAAATTGAACAGAAATGGTAAATTATAGAGAACAGCAAAAAATGCACAGATAAACCTCCATTTTTATGTTCCATGGTTCAAATTCACACAGCTTTCCTAAGCAGCTTCGAAGCTCAGATGATGAAGGGTGAAAACTTTTTACAGGACTGTATTCTACCTTATGAAAGAGAGTACTAACAAATGGAGTATTAACCGTAATTATCCTTCATGATAGTATATTCCTTGCCTTCACAAACATGTATCAGTGACACACATGACAGTGGGAGTTCTGGCAGAGTAATAAGGTACACAAGACCGCAGAAAGGGAAATAGTAAATGTACTGGCAGGAAGCCCAGTGGGTTTAATCATACTTTCGCACTTGTGTAGTGTTTACACAACCAAATGTGGAGATAATGGTAGAGAATCCCTCTCTTTCCCATTATATGATTATTCACACAGCTTACAATATTTCATTTATGGATTACACATCTGTTATTGTGTACCATCAAACACTGCCTTGACGCGGCTCCACTGGTTGAGTTCCTGACACTACTGAACAAACTGCCAGTCCCGTGTGCAATCAGTGTTTGCATTACTTACAACTTACCTATTTGCATAAACAGCATTCTAGACATTCAGTCAATAATTCAGTGATAAAAAGTAAAGTGAAAAAGCAAAAAATCTGTGTTAATAAATACTAGATCATTTATTGCAAAGAGAATCCTCATGAAAACTTCTGTGCTCATTAATCAAACAGCAGAACAAGGAAAAGTGCTCTTATCATTGCTATGAAGTAGACTTTCTGAATGTAATTGAGAAATAAGATCTAGGGGGTTTTTTTAATGTGATGTCAGAATTTTTTTCCATATATATTTGTATCATTTTATTCTTTTTCTTCTTTTTATTTTCATTTCAATGGAGTTGTGGAAACTTCCACTAGTGGAGGATCTGATGTAAGGTCAAATATATAGAGTTAAGTTTTTAATTATAAAGGAAGTTGAATTTGATACATAGCACAACCAAGAACTAGAGGAAGTATTTGAATAGGGTGGCATGATTAGAGAGGCCTTTGGCAAGAGCATGCTAGGACAGGTTACAGCATAACCATAAGGCAGACTGTGGCTCACTTTACAAAGGATGCACTTTGTTCCCGAGATTGACATAGTGCTGAAAATGTGGATAACAAGGGTGCTGATGCTTTTATTGCTTGGATCAAGCATCCTATCTAAGGAAAAAAAAATGTGGTTTCTTTGGCCTACCTTTAAAACTTAACTCAGATATATGACTGGAAATGGAAGGTATCTTTAATCTTCTGCAATCTTACAACATAATACAAATCAACCTAACTAGGCTTTCATTTATTCTGCCAAGATCTACTGCTCTGTAAGTCTATAATCTTATGGCTTGTCACAAAAGACATACAGATTTTTTTAAAGTAAGGCAGGGTAGCATTATTACTTAGGCTTCCCTGCTTAAAAAAAAAAAAAAAAAAAAAATCCTGCCTATTCCTGCTCTTTCTCTGGTTATAATACAAACAGTTATGTGAGACAGGCAATGATGGAAGATAGACAACAGTAGTTAAGGGCAATATACATTAATGTAAAATGAGATTTGTCAGGAAATGATCTAAATACCTTTCAGACATTAATCAGAAAATACAGAACTACGGGAAGATTAAGGCCATAGTCCCGCAAAGCCTCAATTTCTCAGAGAATTTCACCCATACAGAGTTTAGAGGATTGTCCTTGAGGGTAATTTCTCTTTGATTCCAAATCCATTATCTGACAGAACAGTTAAATAGGTCAGCTTATACTACCTATCAGGCAATGTATTTTTTTTTCTTTAAAAAGTAGAGATGCATATTTCCGTTAGAGCTTATTTTTATGCAGCATTACAAGTTTATTTTCATGCCTTTATTAGCTCAATGTCAAGCTTAAAATGTAGTTTTACACAAAAGATTAAACAAGAGTGAATAAAGTTAACAATACTGCAAGAGCAAGGAGCTTATCAATGTTCCTACTAAGACATTCTGATGGGGAATCACTATCCACAGATGAACTCTGGCGCTCAGCCTAGCTAGATATTGCTCAGCCGAAAGAATAAAGGGCATTTTTTCATGTTGCAACTGCAATTTTTTTTTTAAGTAAAGTCCCTACCATTTTTCTGGAGAAAAGATATTTAGGAATGTAGTTCAAGGATTTGCCCCAAGTATTAAGCCTGCACAGTATTTTCATTTGTGATTTGGGATTTTAACCTCTTGACCTACTGACAATAAAGTAATTGAGTAAGTAGCCTGTAACCCATTTGAACTTGGGACATTCTAACTCTGTGAATATGATTCAGATACTTAGAACAAAATACTGGAGCAGAAGAGCATGCTGGAAAAGCCGAGCACCACAAGAGCATTCTCAGTTTCTGAAACCAGTGAGAGTCATTCCCAACAAACTTTTTGGACTTCGGAGCATGCTTCACACTGACAAGGGCAATCAGAAGGGGTCATAACTTCCTCTTTTGTATGATCTAAATCTATATATTCCAAAAGACTATTTTAATGCAATGAAACCATAAGGAACGTGCAACCACAGATTCTTAAAATAAACTAAAAATATTCCCATTGAAATTTACCATTTACTTCAAAAAGTGAACTATTACAATAAAATATCCCTACAAAGAAAAGTAATTTCCAATCAACCACAGGTTTACAGAATGAGAACTAAAAAAAGTTAAAGCCCTGCTTTCTGCCCCTGCTAAAGTTCAATCCAAATAGATCTGGTTTTACACATGGCTGCAACTGAAAAACATTTATAAGGGTGTCTGCTGAGGAAACCAGAATTTTAAATCTTCAACAACAAAAATGAATCTAATTAAAAGTTACTTTTTTGCTAAAATATGTAGAATATTAGAATGAACTCACAGTAAGGGTCTCTCTCTTCACTGAGGCACAAGAACTCTGTGTTTCCAATGAGCTTAATGGAAGCACATCAGAAGTCACCAGCGATTAACTGCCAAACTACCAGATCCTCTGTTGCTTCATCATCCTGTTTATGACCCCATACTGTTGTATAAATTTACAACTGAAAGAAAACCTCCCTTGTAGTAGCCTAAATTTCTCCATCAGCTTTTCAAGAAAGAACTTAAAGAGAGAATGTTAAATAAACTTGAAACTTGAAAACATCACTGTGCATAACTCATTCAGAAAACAAAACTAAATTATAAGCAAAATTGAGGGACACATGGCTTATAGTACACTGTTTTAATTAAGTTAAAGTACTAATTTTGTTACATTATTGCTTACACACCAAAGTCACAGGTTGGCAACATGTCAATTCTTAATACAACTGAGCATATTTACTCTGCATTTCTTAACTATTTTGTTTTCGTGGCTGGGAAAAGAAAGGGGAGAATTCTTCCCCAGTGGGGCAGGAAAAGAGTTGTAGAGGTTGTTTAAATGCGCTAAAGAAGAAAGGTGAGTCATGCAGAGAAGACCTAACACTGCTTTCTGCTCCTGTCAGGGGTCAGAGATGCCAATATGTACAAACTGGGCATACATGCACACTGAAGTGAACACGATGAACTAAATGTCATTTATGAACTAGTCTCCTTCCCAATGAAATGATTCAAGCTTACAGGGTGAATACACAGGTATGTGCGTGTCTCTGTGTGTGTGTGTATATCTCTATGCACGGATACACGTAGATATATTATAGGCTAGAGTTTTTTGGGTATGCCTGGGCATTTTCCTGCAGTAGCTTTTCCACACAAATGAGACCACACTCTCCTTTAGCAGCTCCTCTCCTTTCTCATTATAGCTGAGGTATTACTTCCTTTCCACTCAAAGCTTTCCAGCTGCTATTGCCTCTCTGTCTCTTTTCTCTTTAGGGGACTACCCTTTTCCATCACTGCCACCCCTCTGGCTGAGTCAATGACCAGAGCTAGGGCAACCAGCAGGGCTGAGATCCAACCACCCCCTTCTGGAGTGTCCCTCTGTCCTCGCTTAGCTTCTGCTCTGCCTCTGGTTTGCGACAGTCATTTCTGGCTGAAATCACTGGGGATTTATCTAGGTAATAAACACCACTCACTTGAATTCCTAGCAGAATTTTTGGGGGAGTTCACTACTGACTGTCTTTAGACATCTTTAATAGGCAATGATGTGACTCGCACATTGCATTGGCTCCCTAACTGAAACATTTTAAGTAGAAACTTGATACAAATAGTCTAAACTGAAACAACCCCACATATCCTCCAAAGGCCAGAGTTAGACACCTCTGCCCACTGCGCTCTGAATATAACTCACACAGACCAAGAGTTTTGTCGCCATTTTCCTCAAAAGAGACAGATCTTTTACCGCTAAAGCATAAACCCATAGTGCTTGCAGAAGTGAAAGTTGAAAATTAAAACTACTTTACAGAACAGAACATAAAAAATTGCTTTGTTTGTTTTTAATAATCTGGTAAAAATTTTAGTGTTCAAGAGTTTAGAGACTACCTTGCTGGAGAAAAAAAATTACTTAATCAGATCTAGCAGCGTACCTCTGGCAATGGCCCACACTTACAATTTCTAATGATCAGGAGGGAAGAGTAGCTTATCTAGCCAGCTGCACTAAGTTACATTGCAGAATATCTTCACAATCCTAGCAAGAAATCAGTTCATGCCCTGAAGCATTAGGCTTCCCTTGTAATTTTAAATCTTGACAGAATAGCGAGAAATTATATTTTGTTCTTTTGTAGTGCCGAATATCAGGTTTAAATAAGAGTCACTAAAACAAAATTTGGTCACATTGCTCCTTCTCAGTAATACCCTTCTTCATTTTTAGGGGAAAAATCTTAATACTAGTGCTTAGAATCCTTTAAATCAAAAAAAAAAAAAAACCAGTTTTTTTTTTTTTCCAAGATGGTCCATATCAGTGGTTCTTTCCTCCAGTAAACGTCTTTAAATTTAAAAAAAAAATGCTTTTTAACCTTTCATGAGTTCAAAGGAGAAAGGAGGAAAAACTGGAATATTTCAAAATCCTACAGAATGCAGAGCAGTCTTTTACAATGCCACATATCCACTACCTATTCTTCATTAACCATCAGGATGTGAAGGAGGGAGATAAAGTCCTTTCCAGTGTAACACAACGGGAATCCATGTAAGTTTATGTGTGCTGCAGCATTTACAGATGAGAAAATTGTCACCACACGAGATGCAAATGCAGCGCAAAATTTTTCTTCCAAAGTGAATGGAAGTTTTACTTGGTTTTAGTCACAGCCTTATATATAGAAGGTTTGGGTTTGTTTGGTTTTTCCTTATTCAAATCTTCTTCCTTGCTCATTTTAACCAAGAGACTATAGACTTTTCACCTCAATGCAAACCAAGCAAAAAAATTTTTTTGGTTTCTGTAATGGCCATACCTGGGAATGCCATCCCAGACTCTCTTTGAAATGACAGCCTTTACTCCAGAACACTATGGTCTAAAGTACAGATTGAAAGCAAGAGCTAGTCAAGATAGACAGGGTCGGAGAAGTGAAAGACAACAAAACAAATTGGGTTTGGCAGAAAAACAGAAACCTCAATTTGTCATTTGCCTAAGCAACAAAGGACAACAGAGATAACTCATAAGGAAGACTTGAAAGGCAGATAAGTACTGACTGACTGGGAGTGCTGCTGCAGTGTGGGAGACCTATCAGTCCCAGATTAGTCAAGGAGTTTGCAGATCCCAAGGTGTAACTGAGCAATTTTCTTAATCTTGGTGATTTAGGATATATTTCCATTGCTGTCTCAACTCATATGTCTACAAATGTTCACGTCCAGCTTTATCTCCTTTCACACATAACATCCTTAAGCATGCATTTATTTGTCCTTTGCGCCCAGTCTCTTTCATAGGTGGGAATACATTTCTAAACGTGAGCTGTGCAACGGGCTTATCTTTCCCTGATATCCAAAACCAAATTGGTAAGTACTCCACAAGACTGGAAAATAATCAATCACAGGTTGTCTGGCCATTCATGGAAAGGCTCAGCGACATTAACTAGAATAACTGGTTCTGGTTATGCACTGGTTCTGCACTGGTTCTACATTCCTGTATGAACTTTCAACACTAAAGCATTAGATCCAGAAATATTACACTTCCAGTTAACCATGCAGTGCAGCACTTAAACTGATACTGGTTTGGGTATAGTTGCTCAACTATGACCCTCCTACAGAAAAGTTCTTGGTCCTCACTCTGAGCATAAAAATTCTCAATACACATGCTACCCCTCAGCATCCTATGATTATAAATAGAGAGAAATTATGAAGATTCACAAGTTACATCAATGGCTTCTCACAGTTCTTCAGTGTTACCTTCCTCTCTTTGCATCATCCCTGGCTGTGTTCTGTTTAAATTAACATCTGACTCTGAAAACATTCATTGAAAGAAGGCTCCGTTGAGTGAAGCAGTCCTGGATGGCAATACTTTTGGATCAGTCCTTCTTAGTCTTAATTTTTACCTGGGTAGAACAGAAGGAATGCCAGATAACACGTAAAGAGAAGTCTGTTCTAAAGGAGACAAAGCGCATAACCAAGCTACTATGAAAGAAATTCAGATCTTCCACTAACACATTTTGGATTCCAGGTAGATTCATACTGCTGCCTTGCCCCGTGTGCTAAGCGAAGAGGTACTGCTCTTGGCAGAAAGGGGCTGATAAGCAAAGCCCAAACTGTGCCCCAGCTGCAGCTGAACATAATTCAACTATTCCAATTCAGTGCAAAGTCAAAAGGTGAGCATTGAAAGGAAAAGCACTGAAAACAGCTGAGCATCCAAATCTAGGAACTCCTGCAGAATGCACCTCAAAGCACTTTGCATATGTGGCCTGAACTTCATAATCTTCACCCAAATTCTAAAGTGGTGGTTATCAACTTTGATGACATTACAGCAAGTTATGCCAGTTGGGAATCTGCTCCACCGCAGCTATGTGTTTTGTAATTGCCAAGTCAGAATCTGTGATACATTAAGGTTGTTTTGCAGAACTTCTGCCATACTGTTCTCTTTATGATGCATGATTTTCGTTACTCAGTGCCTATGATTTCAACATATGTTTATGGGAATAGCCTGCTATTTATTACACTCAAAGCAGTGTCTCATGCTGCACATCACTGTGACAGGCAATTAGTTCCCACTGAGTAATTAATTATTAATACAAATATTTACTTAAAAACTATTCCTAGTAAAAGTTATAATTATTTTTACTCCAAAAATATAAATAACGTAAGTAATTGCTTGCGTTATTTTGTTTTAAAAATATTATATATGCAGCCACTCTAAAAAATGACAATGCATCAGGAAGATAATATCTCCTGAAGAAAGCCAAACAGCTACCAATTTCTTGTTCAGGTAGTAAAGCCAGTGGGTGACTCCAGGCCTCCTTTAGGAATGAAAGCAAGGACCAAGGAGGGAAAAGAGTTGTGCAGGCAGCTCCAGGTAGAACAGTGCAAAGGGATGTACAAAGAAAAACTAAGAAACTTCTGCAGTCTCAAAATTATACTGAATATACCTCAGTTGCACACAGAATACTCAAGTGCATGAACAACGCAGAGCCACCAAGGGCGTCCGCGATGCTGCCAGGCAGCTTGCCGGGTCGCAGCAGGAGGATGCACGGGGCAGAACGCAGCTGCCCCCCGAGAGCCAGGTGTGAGGAGCGCTGTCTCTCTGTGGGCACTGCTGGGAGGTGGCAGAAGACTGCTCCTAGGCTCAGGCTCAAAATCCATTTGAATGCCAAGTCTAGCAACTGCATTTAACACGTTTTGCACTAAGGCAGGCTCGAAGTGTAACAGTTGGGGAAGAAGGTTAGGAATCGGCTCCCTCCCTGCTCGGCACCCGCTCTTAGTTAAGCGTGGCTCATAAAGCAACCTAGCACACATGTGGCATGGTGGCAACAGAAGATACACAGAAGGATGCAGAGCTCATCTTAACCATGTGAAACAAAAGCATCACAGTTTCAGCACAGTTCCAGAGGTCAAATTCTCCATCTTTTAACCCTAGTCCTATAGTAGAAATAGAGAGGACATTACTATTGATTCAGATGGGCGTAAGTGGAAAAAAAATGGGTGCAGATAACTGATCAAAGGTTCTTTATATTTTTTTATGAGAAGTAGGCTTTTGAAGGAAATGAGTAATGCTGACGAAATTTTCCTTCCTTCTGAATCTTCAGGTGGAAAAAAATAGGATTTTTTTTTAAGGTTTCAGGTTAACTAAAATTGCAGGTAAAAAATATTTATTTTTGATCAAAAGTATTTGCAAAACATCCAAAGAACACAATATTTGTTCATCCATAACATGCAAAAAAAAAAAAAATCCATTGCTTTGTCATAATTTTCTTCCAGCATACAAACAAATAGATAGCTTTTGAAACTTCCTACAAAACAACTGCCATTTACTGTCTTTGGTTAGAGGGCCATTTGCAGAGTTACAGCCTTTCAAATGAGCAGATATTCTGTTTTCCAGGGGGAAATCATACGGATATTAGAGTAGCTATAGAGGGATAAACTGTACATCGGCCTGGCTTCTCTTCAGTGTCTCTGTGCCAGTCTACTCTTTCAAGGGCTGGGCTGTAGTGACTGAGAAAGTAAAGATGCCAGACATACCTCCTCTTTACTGATGATAAACACCACAGAATAGGATTGTGTGATAGGAACAGCTTAACTTTTTCCCTTTTGGTTTGCCAACAATGACGTCAACAGTGGCTGAGCTCAAATCTGGAAAAAACACAGGATCACATTCTGCATGGGAAGGAGCCATAGTGTATCTATGAAGCAGTGGAAGCTTCTACATCTATCTGAACATCTTTACCTTTTTTGCATGTAAAACCAAAATAAAATAAAATGAAACGAAGTCAAATGCCTCCCTGCAGATGTTGTACTCTAATTACATACAGCCTCACTTCTCAGCAATACATATTCTTTATAAGCACTATCAAACTGACAGCACTTCTGCAGAAGACACATCTCCTCTGTAATGCTACAGCAATGGTGCTTTAAACAACTCCAGAGCAAGTATTTACACCTGCAAATGTCTACATGGCTGAAACTTCATGCAGAGCTGTTCGAGCACTTGTGAATAGATGCAAAAATATGTTTTGAGAATTTCGAAGCACGATTACACAAGATACCTGACAAGTCACCTGGAACGATGATCAGGGCATGACCTGAATTTCAAGAGGTCAATCTTAACTATCTATCAAGGTTATCCCTCTAAATGAATTGTCTAAATAAAGAAGAAAAGGCTGTCATTAACTAAAAGTGTGATGGTTAAGAAAAATCCTTTAAATTTAAAAGTGGCTTATTTTCTTTTACTGTAACATGATCAAACTCATGCTGCTTCACTTCTCAACAGGCAAATCTTTCCTCTTCATTCAGAAAAGGTTTGATGCATCTTAGCTAACATACATTTTTAACATGGCTCAGCTTTTCTGAATTTCCCCATATGGACACATGAATCAGCACCTCACCGCACCACCTCTCCCTCACTGGGGGGGCACAGAGGAAATAAAACATTGTCCAAAAAGTGAGTGTTTGCTAAGCTCTTGCATCGCAAACTACCTAGAGTGCCCTTCCCTCCTGCACGTATCATAAAATTTTGTATCATCCCACACCTCTGGGAACAAAACTCAGCAGAGGAATTCCAGTGGACTTTAACATAAGCATTATGAAATAATGCCATCACACAATATGCTCCTTTAGTTCATACTTAAGTATATTTTACACTAATTTTCTTCTTTCCACCACAAGGATTAAAAAGTTAGAGTAATATCTCCAGCTAGCTCAAAAAGCAAACTATATGCTCGTTTTGGCTGGGATAGAGTTAATTTTCTTCATAGTAGCTAGGATGGGGCTGTGTTTTGGGTTTCTGCTGAAAACAGTGTTGATAACACAGAGATGTTTTCGTTACTGCTGAGCAGGGCTTACACACAGTCAAGGCCTTTTCTGCTCCTCATCCCACCCCACCAGCCAGTAGGCTGGGGGGGGGCACAAGAAGTTGAGAGGGGACACAGCTGGGACAGCTGGCCCCAACTGACCAAAGGGATATTCCATACCATGTGATGTCATGCTCAGCATATAAAGCTGGGGGAAGAAAGAGGAAGGGTGGGATGTTGGGAGTGATGATGTTTGTCTTAGCAAGTAACTGTTACGCGTGATGGAGCCCTGCTTTCCTGGAGATGGCTGAACACCTGCCTGCCAATGGGAAGGAGTGAATGAATTCCTTGTTTTGCTTTGCTTGTGTGCGCGGCTTTTGCTTTCCCTATTAAACTGTCTTTATCTCAACCCACGAGTTTTCTCACTTTTACCCTTCTGATTCTCTCCCCCATCCCACTGCAGGAGAGTGAGCGAACGGCTGCGTGGGGCTTAGTTGCCAGCTGGGGTTAAACCACGACACTATGAGACAAGAATCAAAGCAGAACATAACCTGCACAGACTCCCGCAGCATTTGGCAGCGCTCACCTGACTTGGGTTAGGAACTTTTACCTTAGAAAAACTGCAGGTTTCAAATTACCTAGGAATTTCACTCATATTTCAATAACTTTAGCTATCAATTGTCTTTGAAAAATCACAGTTACCAACTGTGATTAAACTACAACTTAAGCAAAAAAAAAAAATCAATAGGGGCCAAGTGCTACTCTAAGCTCATATTCACTCATTGTTGAAAGCTCTTTTAATATTTCTCGAGTTCCTCTTTCTTCTGCTGCTGGTATGTCACAGAAATCAGCCTGGCATTGTTGAAAGGTCAAGTTCATTTTAGGAAACCCAAGATGCAAGCAGCTACAGGCTCCCCTGCTGCTGTGCATGCCTTTCTTCCTTTCTCTTTTAAAAAACCCACTATTCTATTAAAGTAAAATAAAATTTGCAGTGACCCTACAATTACTAGCTTCATATGATGCTGTAGTGTGCATATTCTCTACCTATGGTGTGCCACAGAAGAAAAAGGATAGTGATATACTTCAGCTCTGATGACTTTCTGCTGTCAGGAGTGTCTTTAATTCCAGGAGAGTCAATATAGTCCAACTTTTATTGTTGATTTTTTTTTTCCCATGAGCCATTTCACCACATGGGAAATTAGATATTATGCCATATTTATTTCTTATTCAGCTTCCATCACTTCTGAAAGTAAGACTTATATTTTTCCCCTTGTTCACAATAAAACCAGGCATTTTAAAACAACTTTGTAAGCATTTCAAAAGCATTATTCTCCAAATGTTTTTTTGAGCAGTTCCATTTTCATAGTCACCTTGGACAAATAATGCCAAGCCAAATGTTTTTAGTACTTTGAGTAAATTAAAAACGAATTATTTAGGAGAGCTCAGGAGGGAGGAAACAGGAATTCATTAATTAATTTTGACTTAACTGATTTGTGAGTGGTTAAATCAAATGACAGCAGCTTGGAGCCACAGGATACTAGCTGAGATAGATATAACAGGAGGAAACTGAATCAAAAACGGTGAAGCAACAAAATAAAATGCAGCCAGTGGCACTCTAGGGCAGAGTCCCTGTACATGACAAACCCTGTTTGTGCCCCAAGATTGTAAGCTTTCAAACCAGCACTAAGCAGAAGATTTAAATGAATATTTGAAGGCTGCATACCAATAAATCCAATGCAATCAGGCACCAGTTAGGAGACTCCCCTCTTCTACCTGGGTGCTGTGCAGGTGCTTGTGACTCCAGCAAGTTGAGTGAACAGGAGAGCGCTGTGAATGCATATATCCATATGGGATATATCCAAATGGGATATTTGCTTTCTACCTTTAGAACTTGACAATCTGCCAGGGAAGTGAACAAACATTACTTTTTCAAACTTAGTAGGTTTGCCAACCTCAGATCATAACATAATTCAAAAAAATTAAGTCAAGAGAAAATAAATCAGAGACATAAAAGGTCTAATTTTATACACAGAAACTTTTATGAAGATTAGAAGTACTGTATCATTTGTCAGCATGGACCTTCAACCTTTCAAGCACTTCTTCTTGCTTGTTATTTGCAGGTTAATCATTTAGGTTTATTTCTCAAAAAACGTATTTATATCATAATGAAAATAAAATTCAGACTCCTTCTGGATGCTTCAGAAGAATAATGAAAACATTTCAAATACAGGCTTTGGGAGAACACTTCAATCCCTTTCTCAAAAATAACGCCACAGCAATAACCTGAGGTGTCCAGTAGCCATTTGACTAAAGTGGGATTCATCAGCCTAAGTAAGGTCTTATGAACCTTAAAAAGAATTCCTTTCTCAGCAGAGATGAACACAAGAAAGTTACAACTGGTCTCTCCTTTCCCCCAAAAAATCCCTTTGACTTCATGACAATTTTCATGAGAACACTTACAGATTTAATTTGTTGTGGTAGTTGCCAATAGTCAAAGTGTTCACTGGTGAGGGAGGAAGAAATTTTGTGTAACTTGGTTTATTCAAAAAAAAAACCCCAAAATCCAAAACCTCCCATAAAAAAAAAGGATACTGATACAGGAACTTTTTTTTAGGTTTCTCCAGAGAAAAAATAAAATACAAGCAGTTCCCCAATCAATTATGCTAAGTCAGGTAGAACTGAAGTATTCATAGTCCTGCCTGAAAACAATGCAATTCTCTGCTTAACTTTGCTCATGTGATTTCTACCCATAGCAACAGTGCAAAGAACATCACCCGCCAGCAATGAGCCAGAGTATTACCACAGGACTTGAGAATTTTAACAGCTTGCTAGTACGTGCCAGTCTCCCATTAGATACAGAGTCTAGAAAGGGGACAGAAGGTTAAATCTAGCAGCAATAATGTGAAAAAACAGCACCATTGCTTAAAGCAGCTCTTTAAAGGCAATTCACTATCAGAGATGAGACAATTTGAAAAGTGTTTTTACATTTCTTTTTTAACATTTCTTCTCTGAATGTTGGTCAGCACTCAAACATTAGGTCACCACTAAATACAGAGTTCATTATTTAAGATTGCTAAATGGTAAGCTTCTCATTAGTAATAGTAAATACATAGAATGGACAGGTAGGACCTTTCTTGAAAGCTTTGATCACCCCATTAATGCTATGGGAAAAAAAATATAAACATGATCCAGTAAGGTAGGTGGTACTTAATGAGAAGAATGAAGTCTAACATTTAAATATGTTTATCAGATGCAGACAATGTATTCGGAAAATCTTAAGCTTTCAGCTTTGAGAACTAGCTATGCTTTAATAGCATTCAGGGAAACAATGAGCCAATGTAGAAGCTGTCTGTTGAGTCACCGAACCTTGATTCAGTCTGAATGCATTCACCGCAATGTACCGAGCTACCAGTTGGGAATGAGTGGGAGTTCATTAACATACAGAGAAAGAAACAAGCATGCTGGTGCATTGTGTCATCTGTTTCACAGCTTCATATTTTACCTATAGGAATTGTGGCAAATGAATAACTTTTAGGGGACCTTAGCAACAATCAGCAGTCACACTCTGCCTGCAAAGAAAACAGCAAATTGGTTTAAAATCACTTCTTAGCATATGCAGTGAAAGCCATTACATGCTGTCAACATGTTCGAGTCATTGTGCTAATGAGATGAGACAGGTTGTGTGACAAAGCAAGCAGCATGTTTCTCAGTGGTGAGAACTAATGAGTCCATTGACCAGTACAGAGAACCTGAATCCTCGGCTGTTCTTAAATTAGGCACTCTCCCATTTGGCAAGATGCTTATCTCTGCATTTAGGCTTTCTGTTATATTTTGGGTTTATGGGGGTTTTTTAATCTGTGTTTGGCTGAAACAGAAGGGCATATTCTTTCTGACGGCTGAGGCAGAGATCACATGTGCTCATCCATACCAATGGGCTAGAAATATCTAGCTAGGCTTTATAGGTCAGCCGTCTTACACTAAAGAGTGTCAATGACGATCTTGCGTCTGTTTGATCAACCATCTTAACCATATTGTTTACCATCAAACAGCTAGCTTTGATAAAGCAAGCAGCCAACCAAACTTCGTAGGCAAGAAAAAAAAAGTAAATGTCCTTGAAGATTGTGCCCCCTTCATGCTGTGATTAATTAAGCAATTAAAAGTATGATTGGTCTCTTTAAAGATGTCATAAGATATGGCAATTTCCCGTTATCCAGAATAAATTAAGAAAATATCTTTGGTCCTTTTATAAAGGACTAGAGCTGCAGGACAAAATGTTACATGGCTCAGAAATTGGAGACGTTTTCTGTTCTCAAATATCACTGCAAAGCCGGATGAGTCAGATGGACATGCCAAAGCTCTGATCATAAATATTTTGACTATTTCTATATTGCATCAGCAACTCATGTTGCTAGATCAATAGACTTCAGCACTAACGATTTTAGCCCTTCAACATGGAGCTGTACTCCCACAAACCCTAGTGACTTCTCATCAGCAAAATCTACATGGAAGTCAACAGGAGATTGCTCGCTCATGTAAGCTTGTGATCCCAAATCTCATTAAATATAGGAGAGAACCAGACCAGACAAAAGCTAAGAAACTAGTATAAAACTAAAAAAAAAAAAAAAGGTCTCTCTGAACATAACAAATTTTCTTTAACCTATCAGACTGAACACATAGTTATACCTCTCAGATATTCTCTCAGCTTTTGAAAAAATAACCCAAATCTCCTGTCACTTAGCTATTAAATAAAGGCTCAGCAACCTTCACCTGACTTGAGAGGCATTAGGCTTATAACAGGAAAATCAAACCCTGGTACTTTGTCCTGGCTGCTCTTGAGATATTTTGAAATTGTGTCTTATCCCTCAGACCAAGCAGAAACACAATTCTGTCAAGCTATCTTTGGCCACTGACAGATAGGCTGAAGTATTTCAAGCTTTCTAAGTCACTCTTTTCTCACCACTATCTGTTGCAATGACAGTATGTCTCTAGCATATCTTTCAATGAAGAGAACTATAATGAGAACAAGAGAAATGGAGTAATACGATCAACAGTCTAAACAAAATTTCATGTCAAACACACTCCTCTTCCCTATGCTTACTGCAACTTTGGGAAGGAAATCACTTATTCATCAGGGAGTTCATAATTATTACTTCACCAGCTGATTTAGTTAAGTCCCACTAGAGCTTTGAAATGCTAGTTAATGTATTTATCACGGGGAAAAAAAATGTTGTCGTGATTTCTGGCTTCCTACATAGTTTGGCAATAATCACTATTTCAGATAAGGCACAACTGTTTGCAAACACTATGATGGGGAAGGACAGACTGAAACAGTCTTCACAATCTATTGCTTTTCATCATTTTATTTTGCAATATGCATTAAACAGTAAGTGCTTTATACACTGAAAATCAATTATGAAGAAGCAAAAAAATAACAGGGGAGGTCATTTAGAAAAAAAATCAGTGACACATATTTAGAATCAACACAATTAATCCATACAACCCACTTAATCCAAAAATGTCATGCAAAAAATTGGCTGACCATTTTTAAGGTAGGTGGTAGCATATTAACAATATGGATGTGCCAAGTTTACTGGAAACAATTCCGTTACCTCACACAAGTGCTACTCTAGCCAAACCATCACTTAGCATGTCAAACATCTATAACTATCTGATGCACTTAAATGGCTTAGGAAAATATATGGAGTGGGATAATCAATTTTCAGGGGCAGAGAAGCATTCACTGTGGACAGCATTTTGCAGTCCTTATTGAAATGCATAGTTTTTCTGTAGCTACTTGTATGGAAGAATATTTAGAACCTGCCTGAATGTACATAACAGGATTATCACTTAAAAGTCCATAGGAAGTCATAGCGCAATACAGAGAAAACCTCACAAATACAAAACCAACATCTTCAGCTAGCTGCATCCTTCATGTGACACGTTACAAAGTCCCACCATCAACACTGATTCTTCAGCGTCACCTAGACCATTACAAGTCTCTGGGTTTTTTATTTCGCAAGAGTAGCAGTAGCATCAATTTCCTGGTCCTTGCACTCCTTAATAGCAAATATTCATCTTTCCTGTTAAAAACGTAACATGTTTCATCTCTCCATCCTGCAATACTTTATCACCACAAGAGACAGTTATCTGAAATTGCTGTAAAATAAATGACAGCTCTCTTTGCTCTTTTGTTACTACGTCACAGTAAAAGAGAGCCAGTCCTGTAAGTATGGTTGAAGAACATATAGTTCTATTCTGCATACAGAGCTGGGAATCGGCATGCAATTAAAGCAATCTAAAGTTTGCTAGATGGTTTCAATACAGAAAGACTAAAATACAACTAGAACATAGAAAATGTTCTGTTCAGCATTTTTAATACAAGTCACAATCCAAATTAGTTCATTAAATGCATGCTGTGAAACTTAACTTTGATCTGTAAGTCACTAGAGAAAAGGATAGTCAAGAAAAGCTATTATAAACAACTAGATTTTCTAGTTTTCTCTCCTTAGAGCTCTGTCAGAAGAGATCCCACCATTTCGTTGGAAGTTCTTTTCTTCCTAACACCTAGTCCATGGATCTGTTCCTAACCATAGATAAAAGGACAAGTTTTCATTAGGGTGCAATTAGGCATGCAACTCCATTACTATTAACAATGTAATGAAGAATAATAAGACAAAAATAAGAACATTAACATTTTTTCAAGGTAACAGATCATTCTTAATGGAAACTGTGTGCCTTAATTCCCTATACAGGGTAATACAAATGTAGCTCATTTTGTCAGTTCATGAGGAGGGAAAGGACAAACTTAAAACAAAAGAGACTCCATTCCACCTTGCCCACAACTCACCAAAGCAAGAATGAAATGTTGGCCTCCTGAAAATCAGTGGGAATTTTCCTTTTATTTCACCTGGGGAAAACTTCACTTCATGACTACTTATTTACTGATTTCAAATATGTTAGTAAGTACAGATTTACATGCAAATCTATACTATCCAGAAACATGCCAGAAATGTGAAAGTAATCTTGGTCATAGCTAAAGTAAGACTTAATCCAATATCAAATGAAGAGCATGAGCATTTTTCTATTGACTTCAGGAAGTTTTGGATGGAGTCCATTTGGAAATTATGCACTGAGGAGGATTTCCATGCTAACCACAATGTTTTCTTTGCCAGAGGAAGATAAAAATGTATTTTAAATAATGGCATTTTATCAATTTGAAAGCAAAATGTCTGGTCTCCAGCTCTGGAGTAGAAAGGAAAGAATTATTTTCTTTGTTATAACTAAACTCCTACATCGTTACAAAAAACAAAACCCAAAACCCAAACCCAAGAACACCACCCAACACACATTTTGTTATTATTATTACAACAGAACAGAGAAGTTATTTTCTCCATAATTATATTTTGGTTTATGCGTTTACCATATTTCCTGCTGCAAAAGGTACTAATTCACAGCAGCTGCTATGAACCACAAGTTGACAACCTAACTAGAAAGCTGACAAAATATTTGATTAGTAGTGCCTGGTGATAGAGATAGCCATTCATCCAACAAAATTAAACAAAGCACCTTCAATCCAACCACATGAGGGCTTTTTTTACATGAACCCCAGCTGACCTAACAAAAAGCTTGATATATAGGAAAATTTAGGAAGACAGAATTATAGGAGATGACATACTGGATTAGGCCAACGGTTATAGATTTAACTGAGCATCAGTCAGAGGTCAGTAATAAATTTTATAAGATCAGGGTAAAACCGATGCAATAGAATCATATGTCTGCAGGTAATCTCCCTCACGCAAATTAGTTGAAGGATGGCTTGTTATAGGAAGTATGAGGCCTTTTAACAGTTTTGAACCACATCCTCTTTTATAATTCAAATTTGTATGGCTGCACAATTCTATTCTTGCTCTTCCTGTAAGTGGCCAATCCCTTTCTTGAATAGTACCAAGCACTTGGCTTCAGTAATTGGAAACTACCTGTGTAAGGCTTATACAGAAAGCACAGGGGCCTCCTACTCCCACTGCAACAAATATTTTTGAATCTATGCCAAAAAAAGAATTACACAGCTAAAGAAAGTGCGTGTTGTGCTACTTATTAACAATGCTTTGTTTTTGTCCTGGTTTCGGCTGGGATAGAGTTAATTTTCTTCCTTGTAGCTGGTATAGAGCTGGGTTTTGGATTTAATATGAGAATAATGTTGATAACACACTGACGTTTTAGCTATTGCTACGTAGTGCTTACACTAAGTCAGGGACTTTTCAGCTTCTTATGCTCTACCGTCTGAGAAGGCTGGAGATACACAAGAAGCTGGTAGCGGGCACAGCCAGGACAGCTAACCCAAACTGGCCAAAGGGATATTCCATACCATATGACATCATACTCAGTACATAAACTAGGGGAAAGATGGTTGGGGGGGCGCTGCTCAGGGAGGGGCTGGGCATCGGTCAGTTGGTGGTGAGCAAGTTTTTCATTTGCATCACTTGTCTTTCTTGGGGTTTATTTCTCTCTCTTTTTGTTATTTTCTTTTTCATTACAATTTGTTGTTGTTATTATTATTATATTTTATTTCAATTATTTCAATGTTCTTATCTCAACCCATAAATGTTCTTACTTTTACTCTTCCGCTTCTCTCCCCTATCCCACTGGGGGGGGCAGGGAGCGAGCAGCTGTGTGGTGCTTAGTTGCACAACAGTTTTTTATTGTTTATTTTGCCTTTATCTAGTTTGCTTTGGCAAACTTGTTCATCACTCTTCCTTTCATTCACATACATAGCATGCTGAACATATTCTGAAATGGCTTTTCTTTATACCTTTTTTTATGATAAGATATCAACTGTTTTATTAAAAGGCTTCCATTTCAGCACAAATCTCAGAAAATACTGTGGAAAATAAGTATGTGCCAATGTCAATATGATTTTTTAAGGTATTAAATATCTATTTCTTTTCTCCTTATGCTCTTTTTATTGCTGCTATGGTGCTGAGGAATGCTAAATGGCCCTCTTTGACTGCTATGAAAACTGGAATCAAGCATCTCACAGCTTTTCTCTTGAGCTGCAGTACTCTAAAATGTGAAGGATGGATTCTCTGTCTGTTTTTCCATCTCTGCTGGAGAAATGAGAGAAGATTTCACTGGACAGCTGTGGATCACTTTGAAAATCCTTCTGGCACATAGACTGCTGCATTTCAGTGTTTTTTCTTAGGAAATATTCCTTTACATTCTCCGTGCATCAATGCCTGTCCTCTCCTTTATTTTTATCTTTTTTCTCTTTTTAATAAAAGGTAAAAGGTGAAGTCATTCACGACATAAGTCCCTTTAAAACAAAAAAGAACAACTCCTCCCTTGCTTCAGCTTTAGTTGTAGGAGTGCTGCATGTAGAACTTGTGCAATATTGAGGTGAGAAAATTACTGCTGTATTATATAAAATGTGGTTAGCTAAAATCAGTCTGGATTCACCTCTTCAAAAAAAAAACGGCTTCTTAAATTGCTGTTACTGCTATCACTTCACAGGTCTGACTGTGCAAAGATAATATCCCTTTAGCTGTATCAGTACTTCACTCAGAAGCAATACCCCTAGTGGTTTTCCATATTTTCCTGATTTTTTTCTGATGGTACTTAATTGCCAAGGTATTAGGTGGTTCAAGCCACTGAAACAGTAAATCATTGAGACAAGGGAAACCTATGACTCATTCACAGAGATTCAAGTGCTGCTTGTCTTAATATGGACAGCCATCTCAATTTCTCTTGGCCTAGAGCCAGGATGACTTCACATAGGTAAGTAAAAATAGAGCTGGTTTTATTGCATGTGTTTACAGTAAAATATCAATGGCTCAGGTAGGATACTGATTCAGCAACAGCTGAACAACGACTACAGGATTGCCCTTTCAGGAATACAACAAAATAATGTTCAGTCACTGTGTACGAGGTCGATGTGGGCCATAACACGTACTTTAACATACTTTAACAGTGGTTCAGCTCAAAGACTAGCAGGCTGCTCTGCCTGGGGATCTAGTCAAGGCCATCATTATAGCTGGAACACCCACAGAGGTTGTAACAGCAATACTCAGGTCTCCCCGCTCTCCAGACTGGCAGTAAAGTGACCAGTATGAAAAAGGAAAGGCAGCTTGAATCTTTAGGAGAAGACAGTAAAATAAAAACAAAAAATGCAAGCTCCTCTACATTTCTAAACCCCGTCAACCTACCACTTCCCACATCCAATCCTAAACCAGACCTCAGAGTATGCAGGGATACTTACCAGGCTCTGCCTCCAAGGGGTGTTCCTGGCACGGCTAGTATCAGAAGGAGCAGAGTACTCTACATGAGGTCCCAAGAAGGACAGTTGGTATTTGATGAAAAGAAGTTGGGGGGGGTGTGTGTGTTTGTTTTGTTTTGAAGTGTGTGTGTATATACATGCATAAATATACATACATGCATGTATATCCTTTGAAATCACCAGTTTCAATTGTACAGACTTACTACTTTAAGTCATAGCTTCAGCCAACTGATCTGCTAAAATAAGGCCTAGAGGTCTGCAATCCTCAAAATTCCTCCCGGCATGTTGTTTGATGACCACTCTCTTTGCTCCCATGTCATCTCTTGGCTTGTCAGGGTGAGAACATGTGCTTTGGAAATCTACTCAACCACTTTGCCAAATCCCTTCCAATCTTTTGGCTCCATTTCACTCCAGTGGCTTGTCACAATATATTAATTCTTTCTAACCAGACTGAAAAATACTTTTCACCAACTCTGCTGGCAACGCATACTTTTTTCACAGCTTCTCACAGCTGTAGTTTAAATCATGAAGTGCCAGGTACCTGACAGGCAGCCATGGTGCCACAGACACAAGAAAATACACTGTGAGGAGGTACACAAAAAGCTAAAGACAATTTATGTGTTTTGGACACAGTACTTGGACGTTCGGTGTGGGTGGCCTTCTCTACTGCCTTTAGTAATACAGAGAAACACTGCCCAACATAAGTGTGTGTCTAAGCTCACGCCTGTATGATATATCCTTCTAAATTATTTAGTCGCTGCTTGGAAAACAATCTGTTTCTAAATTCTTTAGAGTAAGGACTTTGCTTGCCAAAGGGGAAAAAAGCCCATGTGCTAAAGCAAACTGAAGAAAACACTAAGCTATGCAATACTCTCCTTGTGCTACACAAAGTGAAAATGAGTTTTCTTGAAGACACAAGTAAATCTCCTTTATTCCTCACTAGGAATCTCAGGCAAAGCATCAACAGCAAACTCAGATCTTCGCTTATCTTTAAAAAATCTGAATTATTTCTGAAATGGACCATAGGGTCATCGCTACACTGGACATTGAGCCCTCGATCCAGGGTCAGGATATGCTGCACATTATCACTACAGAGCGTAAAGATGGTATCATATTAATTTTGTAAAATGTATTCATTTGTCCTTGTTATGCATAGACTTCTTGTTCTATTTGCCAAGCAATTACAGCTCTAAATCTCCACTATGCCTCATAACATTCACTTATCAATTGTAGAATCATTAAGTGCATAAAATGCTTCAGACAGTCTCAATCTCCTTCCTTCTCTTTCTCTCCTGGGGAAAACATGCAACTTCCATTCCAAACTTGTTTTACTGCTTAAAATCTGCTTTCTAATAAGCCTATGATAAGCTGTGGAGCATTTCTGTTTAACTTTCTGTTTGTATCATGATTCACTGTGAATTTTTGGAAAGGAAATGTTTCAAAATCTGTTGCCTAATTAAGTGGAAGTCAGTGATCAGAGCCTTACATGAAGGTAGGGGCAGATGCAATCCCCTGAGAAAGGAGGGAGGAGAAGAGTGGATTGGACTGCAAGCTGTAGCCCTTTCACATGACCCAGATAGGTCTTGCCCCTTCCTGGCTATATCCAGTCAATGGCAGAGGCACATGTGCTTGCACTGGGCCATGCGAACAGGGAAGGGCAGTGGTAGAATGAGAAATTACAGCTAAGAGAAAGCACCCACTTTCTCGACTGCTGCTGTGTGGCACTGGCAGCTTTTCTCCTGCTCTGATCACCCACAGAGCCAACACAGAGAGTCCGCGGCTCAGCAGCTGCAACTGGCAAGTAGGGCTGAAGAGCTGAAATTATGAAATTAAGCTAGGGATGGCTGATTTGCAGCATTACAGCAAGGGAGCAGAAGGACAGGGATAACTGGGGAATGAAAGAACATATTGCCCCCTCTCATAATTTAATTACTGTGTAAAACACTGAGTAAACTGGACATACCAAAAAAAAAAATCTCATCTTTCTGCTATTTTAATATTCCAAAAGGCCCCTGATTATCATTCTTTAAGCTGAGGTAGCCCTGTGGTCACCAATCATAATAAAGGCTATATTGCATTGGGGCTGTAAACATATAGTACAAAAAAATGATCCTTATCCCAAAAGGATTTGAAGAGTGCAGTGACAATTTAACTGGGCTGGGGGAACAGAATTCATTTTCATTACAAACAGCTTCCCTTAAAACTATACACGCATATATAAATAAAAAAGGGGTGATCTGTATTGAAGTTCTCATTGTTTCAACATTTGCTTTCAGACTGTGAAGCAAAAAAACAGTCTCAAGGTGTACACTTTACAGAAAAGCTCTAATCTCCATAAAATTGCAAGGATAATCAAAACACTTCATTTACAAGCAATATGTAACCTGAATGCTTTTCCATACTCTGATGAAAGAGGTTGGGGTTTTGTCTTTTCTTCATTTTCTTCAGAATGAGACATAATTTCTCTTTATAAAATCTGGCTGGAACCTTCAAGCATCTGCAGCAAAGCTCCCTGCTAGCATAGATTCTGACTTATGTTCTCCAATGCTAGCTATCATGGGTTTTCCAGAAGATTAAACCTTCTGTGTTACTTTACATGTAGAGTAGAATGCTCTTGTTTTTAAGTACAGAGTGAAAATGTGGTAATTTTAAATATAAAACCAATTTCCACTTTCTAGTTTGCTACCATGGCGTAAGAGAATCATTCTACTTTGTCTTCATGACAACTTTAGTGACTTTCATGTCAAACCAGGGTTTATGCAGGGCTGAAATATTGGGAACTGGTGGGCAGTCTAACTCCGGAGAGTTACTCCTGTAACAACGGGGTATTTTGAGACCTAGACGATATGGATGTAGAATACAGTAATTAAGGATTCGCTTCCAGCACAACCTCCCTGGGAGAGACAATCCAGGTTCGTAGTGGGAACAACTGACCAGTTATTTAGGATTAAATCCTTCAGAAGTCCTATTCAAGAGTGCAAAGAATACAATCATCATTTAGCTGCCTCCTCAGAATATAGGATCAAGAAGACTTTACGTATTACGGATCCTGAATTGTTTTACAAGACACAGGCAGGTATGAACACCTTTATTTGACAGAAGCGCTTGAAGCACAGAAAGTTTAGGTGACATACACCCCAGCTAAAATGATAGCAGAGACGAGAAACAATTCCCTGCCTCTAGCACCCGCTGCTCTATGGATGCCTACCCTGCTCAAATAAAATCCTATCACTTCTTTCTATTTACACATGACAAACTGGGACCAATAGAAAGCTGCCAGAGTACCTGGCATGCTTTGCTCTCTAGTAAGTGCCCTATTCCTGCAGGGCAGCTTGTGTAATTACTGCTTAAGAGCTGCTTTTTTTCTGAGGGTTGACATTTGCAAGAAGAAAAGTCACAGCTGCCAAAGGAAGAGTAACGATGCAGCCCTGTGGTAAACAAAATGAACAAAAAAACCAAGGGAGAAGGGGAAGAATAGCTGCTCGAGAGCACCACTGGAGAAGCTGGCCATTGCTTCCAGATCTGCAGTTTCCCTGGGGTTCAGACAGATTATTCATTACAAATATTTACCTGGCAAGTGTTGGCATTTTTCTTTAAGATCTATATTGCTTGAGAATATTACTGACACAGAACGTATTTTTTTCAATGTAAAAATATTGATTTTCAGGTAAACCTGCCAGTGTGAAGGCTAAAATGGAAAAGGTGAGTTACAGACAAACCTTCTCAGGTCCTTCATTTTTTTGATATAAAATATAACACACTAACCCAATCTTTTTAGGCCAGGCTATTCTTTCATTTTTCTCTGACTAGAAATCAGATGAATTTTCTCAGCCAACAGAAAATTGAAGAATATTTCTGCTTTTAACAGAAAAAGTAGAAACATTTCTCTGACTCTGAGGTTTGCCAAGTCGTACAGACTCAGATGCAATCTTCCTGAGAGGTTTGGCCTACTCAGATTAAATTCTATAATCACATGCTTCCCTGAAATGTGGACTTGTGCTCCTCCATTTTCTAGAGCTGCTATGTAAAGTTATATTTTACTTTTGGAAATAAAAAGAGCACGACATTTGTTTCATAAGGGAGGATATTTGGCTAGATATTTGAGCACAGGCAGTAATCCCACTGAATATTTTACTTAGCAATGATTTTCCTTTCTGGCAGCCCATAGGACGCAATCCATTCCATTATACTGAGAGTTTAAGATAATCCAGCAACAAAACCTACCCACATTCAAGTCCCACATTTATACACGCCCATTCATACATATACACTTTGTACATACTGAGTAGTTCATTTGCTTTCAGTGGACCTTCCCATATCATGACCTTGACTAATCAAGGGGTCCTAGATCTGTTATCAAATCGCAGTCTATTCAAAGTGCATAATTTGGTGATTTGCACATAATAACAGAAATTATCATTCTGGATAGATTGGGGAACAGCTGTATGTGCTGTCGTAGCACATCGTGTCCTTAACTCTGGGGCACTGCCCCAGGTAGGTCATCCCTCAAGTTCTCAGTTGAAAAGTAACCAGTACACTTTACCATGCAACACTCAATTGAAAATATTTGAGATACAACATACCAGATTAGTTGCTGACATTGTGCAGTTTCTCCAAAGCTAGGACCAGGATGATTAGAGAACAGATGGGTATTTTTTGAGTCAAAACAGGTAAAATTTTCAAAGAAAACAACAAGGACACACAGTGAAAGAAAAATTTCTACAAAAGTGAGTATTTTCATACATAGGACTTCTGCAGCTGATGATCCCTTTTCTAGTCTTGTATATACCAATGCTGAAACCCAACAGAATACAAACATGTAGTTACATACATCCAGAGAAGATAATGACCATGGTGCTGAGGCACATGACAGTGACAAGTTAGACCTATGGCTGGAGTATGTTTGAAAGCAGACAGATAATGGAGAAGAACAGCAGTAAGTTGCAGTAAGTTCCAGCAGCAGCCTTGTCAGACTCATGCTTTTCCTTTTATTCCAGTATATTGCTAAAATGCCCTTCAGGAAGAATACATGAAATTACTTTGAGCTGTTGCATCCTCATCAGAGACAGCTAGCAAGAGCTCCCAAATCTCAGAAGCTGTGCCTGATAAGAGGGGTGGAGAAGAGAAAAAGTTTCTGTTCATTTATGTTTCCTTCAAGCAGAATGGAGCTCTTCTGACAGCATGATCTGGTGGAAACTTAATCTCTCTTGATTTGATTACTCCCTTGATTTCACAATGGGTGGGACCCTCCTGTCAGTAAAGTCAACAGGAATTTCCACTGTGACAGTAATGGGCTTTATCCTGTTCATTTGAGATCATTCCTTTAAGTCAGGAGGTGTTCCATTTTTTATTAAACAAAATTACTGCTGCTTTTTTTTTTTTAATAGTTGTTCCACAAAATTGCTTCAGTCTCATTGGTTCCAACTGCTAAGTACTGACATGTTTGCAAAAATAGTGTGTAGTTGACAGACAGGAAAAGTATTTCATTTTCTTCCAATCAAAATGTAGAAAGATTCTAACCCCTTCATTGAAACAGTAAAGACAATGGACTCAATTTCTTTTTACAGGTTGGGTGGTTTTTTTTCCCTAAATACTCCCCCCACACATATATTTATTCTAATATTCTTGCAATGCATACCTGACAACCTTCCCTGGGCCCCCTTCAATGGCGGACATAACCCAGGATTAGTACTACAGTCTTACCTTTGCTGTCTTGTCTTCTCTTCAGAACCATGAGCCTACGTGACTTGCACTGTACTAGCTAACAAGTTATGCCACCGACTGCACTCTGCAGAAATAAAAGCATTTGGTAACTTTAAAGCTGTGATAAAATTCTTCTTTCTTCCAACACTTTTCCAAGCTAACAGTATTGCCATTTTAGAGATCAAAAGTTTTACAATTCCATGATTAAACCCAAGGTGAAAGATCAGCAGAAAAAAATCAAATTTCTCCTCAGCCTGTTAGATTCAGTGTTTCAGTAGCCGTCATATAGTACCTGCTTGTACTTAAAGCCCCCAGGCACCCTCCAGCCCCTAATTTGCTTAAATAAATGTATGGTAAGACAAAAAACCAAACCAAATATATGGCAGGTCTAGTTCTGTCTGATCTTTATTTCAGAGCAGTTTGTATTTCCCAAGACATGCTGTGTATCAGGCTATCAAAGGATATTTTTATTAGTTTTTGAATTTCAGCTTTACATCATTATTGCTTACATTAAATCTATCATGCATTTTTACTCAAAGCATCAACCTTCATCTATATTCCATTTATGTTTTGACAAGACTAGGGATATTACTTTCTCTTACTTTTGTGCTTGATTATTAGACTTACAGGACTTACACTGATATTTATCAGCAAAGCTGAAGAAGCTACTCTGCCTTTTGTTAGGCATCTGCATTACTGTTTTATGTACTGGCTTATAGGTAATAGAATTACATTAAGACTCCAGCACTATGTCTATTGTATTTGATCAAATTTGTTTGCAAATGGAAATATTACATTCAAGCTGCATTAAAATAAATCATCTCCAGAGATCTGTAGATAGTATATTACTCATGGGAAAGGTTTCTGTACGTATTAATAGTTACTCAGTTCTTCCAGGTACTCATTTTACTTAATACTTTCAAGACAATACATGTAATATCTCCTATTCAAACGTATGAATGGATTAACTGTACAGCAGCCTTTTGCAGGGTTGCATTTCTGGAAAGGACGAACATACTGCCAGTGCCAGGCTCCAGTTCAGTTTAAATTAAAGCATACCTATTCTGATTCCACACTGTAGCTTTATTATAAAATAGCAATCAGTAATAATAAAGGTAACAATGCATGAATTAAAACACAGCTGCATAAAACCTTCCTTCATATAGCATGACCACATACTTATTTATGCCTCAGAAACCATGAATTATTTCTCTCATAAGCAATAGCATTTAATAGTCCCATGAAATAAATGTGGAAAATGGCAGAAGTGCAGTAAAAGAGCAATATCATATGAATGTCAAAAATATGCAATTATTTGAGATACAGACTATGTGATTAATGTCTTATGAAGCTAATACAGCTTTGAGTCCAGATCAGATTCCTACAGAAGTCCAGGACCATTTCACATTTAAAAGCTCATCTTTATACCTGTACGTTTAACAGATTTGGAGGATGAGGTAGAATGACGCAGATTGTATTTGGAAGACTTAGACTGGTGGGTGCTGCCTTACAGAGCCTTACCCTCCTACTTACGCAAGCCTAGTTTTTCCCAAGACTCTCTTCTAGTTGGAAAGAATTTTCTATATATACAATACTCATAGCAACCACCTACATTTGACAGCAATATTTCTCAAGAATCAGACCATTAGGTATGAGCACGTATCTAGAATATCACCTCTCAAGAACATTCTGGACGAGTAGGTTCCCCTACTCATTCATTTTCTGCACATGAATTAAATTTAGCTTACACCTCTTTCTTATTATTACCTGATACCACCACCACCCCCAAAACGAACCAAAGAAAACAGATTACAGAAAAAAGTTAGTGTTTTATGGCAGTACAACCCTTTCTTTGCTTCCCTTTCCAGAGCAAAGATATCTCACGCTTCTTATCTTCTTCCGAAATAAGCTTTACAATAGCTACTTCAGAGGAAGTCAAATCAAGCGATCAGTGCTGTTCTGCCTCCACAAAGTAGATCAAAACCAGGAATAATAGAAGCTGCTGTTAATACTTCTATGTGAAGTTACTACCAAGGATGAGCTGTGCCTGAAACAGCTCAGGGAGATATTCTTTGCTTGCTTGTTGGTTTGGAAAAATATTCATGAAATTACTTGTTTTTAAAAGAGAAAAAAGTTGAGGTTTTTTTTAGTCTGGGAGCAACTGGCATCATAATGTATTTTCTACACTATGTGTAACACCTGGCAGTATCTCCTTGTAGAGCTATAAAAGAGAGTTGCTTGTACAACTTGGAAAGGAGGCAATTTACTGAAATTAGGTAATTCACCACTGGGGAAAAAGTGCTCTGTGCTCTCCTTGGAAAACCCCACAGTATCTCTAAAGAAAGGCAAGGGCATTCTTTGCTTTGTGTTGCTCATTAGCCAAACTGCAGACACAGCTACTCATTTGGTAAAATTTAAGAACAGCTAAACTAGATCTCACCGCTCTGTACCGTTTCTTCCAGTATGCTGTTTCCGACTGTAACTTATACTAGACATTTCAAAGAAAAGTAGGAGATCCCCAAGTGACCATGTAGAGGATGATATTTTAGCAGCCCGTGCATAAAGAAGGTTCTTCTCCAGACCAGTAGCATGAAGATTTTACAATAGTTATTGACAAACCTCAAACCAGGTAACTTCCAAGTGGAAAAAGACTTTTTTTGTTTTCTTTTGCTTTGCTTTGCTTTCTGCCAAAGCTAAACTTTTTGCAGGAAAATTTGCAGTTTTAAGTTTCGGTGGTAGACTAAGAGCTATTTGCAATAGCTTCCTTCCCAGAGATTGCTTCTAAACTCCATCTGCTTCTCTTCAAGCTTGGCTTACTTCCAGCAGGCACAGCTCCAGCGCGTTCGGAGAAAAAGGGAGAGGGGTCTGCAGAGACACCCTCTCCCTGCTCTCCTGCCTCCAGGCCACACCAGGGGGCAGGTGGGCCCACAGCGTGGGACTGCAGCCAAGGAAAACCCTTTTTTTGTGACCTGAGGACTATGCAGTGCCAAAACATTTCTGCAGCTTCAGAGGAGCAGCCAGGGATCCTGCAAGCTGCCAGCACTGTGGGCAAGAGAAGAACAGAAGAGACTTACGGGGGAGGCTTAAAACCCTCCTACCTTTCCCAATGAAATCTAAGCCCAGTTTTGAGGTACAGCCCCAGCTTTCTGTTACTGACATCACCAACATGTGCTATTATCTGTCCTGAATGTTCCTAGCACTTCTCAACTTCCTTTCAGACTCTTATTTTAAATAATGTCCCTCAATATCATGATTTGTCTGACCAGGAATCTAATCCCATTTTGTCTTTGAGAAGTCCAGCTCCCTTCTGCAAATGTTCTTCCTACTTCACTTTAAACATGAAACTGGAATTAATTCTGAAAAAGTTACTGAACGTTTTCTTTTTAGCAGCCTACTGCATTTTCATCATTCTTACATTTTTCTGACTTAATGGTAACAGCAGGTATTACAACTGCATGATCTTCCCAAGAAGCAAAATCTGTTAAGGGCTAATTTATCAGTTACTGATCACTCAGACACCTTTGCTAGGCAGACAAAGTCAATACCAGATTTCAAGGTGATCACTACCTTCATGATCACTTCTGCTTCCCCTGCCAGCCTCCTGACTGAATTGCAAGGCAGTATGAATACAAGTGAAGAGCATTGGAGAATATAATTTTCACTCTTGCAGGTAGGCTTTCAAATACTATCAGCTTAGTAACCCAAAAATGTAATTTGATTTGCAATGGAAAATGCATTCTTACATGGATGCTTTTTAAGTATTATAACCAATTTTGCTTAAAACTGCATTCTGTGCTCCCTGAGTGGAGAAGACGAAAATTACCCTCATGAGACAGTATTGACAGAAATATTTTCATGTTTTAAGTAAAAAGAATTTAATTGCAAAATGTCTGCCGTATAGAGCACCGTATACATATGCCAAACATGGAATCCACTTAGAATTATTATGCTTCTTATGTCTTACCTTTACATTAAGCATAATTCCTTTTGCACCCTGGTCTAAGTTTAAACTTGAAATTCTCACTTTATAACCAGATCCAGCAGTAGGTATATTTCATTCTGCCAATTCAGAATATACGCTATATCCTGTGGCATACTATTTGACTTCTCAGAGTCAGCATGAATGACTATCCATTGGAAGATTTAAAACACCGAAGTGTTTTCAATATTTACCTACAGCTCACTTAAGTTTGGAGAGTGCAACAGATTTTAACATACAGATACTAGCAGCTCTCTACAAGGCAAGCAAAATGAGTATCATTTATTCTCCTTAAGGCTTCAGCAGAACCTAAACAGTTCCACTTAGAGCAAAACGATCTGGTCTGAATTTTGAGAACTCCATTTACTATGCTTCATGTCTGTGCAACTCCAGACTTTTGGATGAGACTTAAACAATCCCAGGAGTTTACTTCTTTTTCCACCCAGGCATTATGAATCCTTGAATGCCTCACTACCTCAATCAGACTGGATTTACATTTATAGTCCACAGGGACTGAAAGATCCTACAAGTCTTAAGCTCTCCATCTTTAGAGAAGCTGACTAAACCATCTCCAATAATAACAAAGGGCAAAAAAACCCCAATTAAAGCCTTAAAGATTAGTCAGCTTAACTTGACAATTCCCATAGGAACCATTTTCCGTTGAGATCCCGTATTTTAAGAGTTGGATTTCTTAATATGACTCCTAGTATTTGATCTCCCTCTTCAGAAATAAACGATGTGTTGTACATGAAGGGAACCAGGTATAGTTCTACTCAGTCTTGTTCTTTATAAAGTTTTCAAAGCACCTGGGTCTGGCAAACTCCATCTCAAAGTGTTTAAAGAGCTGACACCACTACCTTTAAAAGTTTGTGAAGGGTGTACACAGTAAAAAGACCATAAAAGAGTAAATGTAGTGTCTATCCACAAAACTGGTAAAGAAATGGAGCACTAGAATAGGTGTCTTGAAGAGACAGTACAGTCTCCAGTTTGGAGGTCTTCAGGATTAGGTTTCTGATCTCTACTAATATATAGATTTCTGCTGAGACTTTTTGAAAAGTTGAGGTGTACATTATGTCTCTCTTCCATTTAGATTTTCTGATCTCTAATAAACAGTGTGATCTCACATTGAAGTTTTCCTCTCAAAGACAATGTCTAGACCCTCTGACAAATGGGCTATCACATTACTCAATTAAAATACAGAAGTCATCCTCTTCTAGTCAACTAATTTTGTATGACATGTGGGTATTTAATATCTTTAAGAGCATTCAACAGCTTAAGCTTACCAGAAGTCTGCCAACAGGTCAAAGAGTTATTAGAATACAGTCACATTCACACTGAAGAAAATCACATACACTTCATTTTATTATGAAAAAAAGCTAAAACCCGAAGTTTTCCCATGTTAGGGAAAGGAATTAAGACCTGAGCATATATTCAGCCACTTCTGCCTCACCCTTGCAGCTTGAAGCAATAGCCACAGACACTGCTTCACACTCACGATATATCAGAAATATAGATCAACTGTGTTCCCCCAACTCCTTTCTAAAACAAACTACTTCTCTCTGGTTAACATAACTTTTATACTTCCATACTTACAACATTTTAAAGAGACTGAACCATTTTCTGTTCTAAATAAGGAAAACATTTTCAATACAAAGCAATGGCCAAAAAAGTCTTTTGATTTGGGGTCAGTCGAAACTTGTATTATGTTTCATTTACAAAGACACAGTATTTCGATGTTTTCTGTAATTAAAAACATTTTTGGGTAACAAAGTCAAGATCTGGATCAAAATTAATTCCACAATATGTGCTACAAAACCAAAGGCATTCAATTCCAGTGCCTCATTTGTTTTCACCTCAAACAGGTAAAGACATTATCTTTCAGACCATAGAAACCTCTCTTGTACTTCAGCATCTACAAGAGAGATGATGAAGAACCTGGCTTCCAATAAAGTATGTAGCCTTGTGAACAACCTGATGGAAATTATGAATGACTTCACATATACCTTGACCCTCTTTGAACAGTGAAAGGTGCAGAGAAGTCCTTGACAGCCAAGCAGCCCATGCACTGACAAAGCTAAATCCCTGCCAGTCCAGGATTAATCCCTGGGGCAAGATACCAAAAGGCTGGAGCATGTTACCCAAGCCCCCCGATGCTATGAGGCACAGGAACTTAAAGGGCTACCCAGACAGTCTGTCCTAACTCGGACAGGTCTCCTCAGTCATATTCACAACCTCATTTCATTCACAAGCCTACTTCTCACAGGCTTGGAGTGCCCTGTAAAATCCGAGACACTGTTCACTCTGTCACCCAGAAAAAAACATATCAGATTTTGATTTAACTTTTAAATCAGTTAAGTGTTCCCTTTCCTTTCCTAGAACATCTGCTTTTGTGATGCTTTTCATGGCCCATAGGGTGTTGTAACAGTAATGTATAGTAACACGTGTGCTGCGTTTGTCTGCCACTAATACCAAATTACATTTAGAGCAATGGTGAGGCACAGTGGTCCCTGCACCGTTTCTGCATCTTTTTCAGATAGGTAACAAAAGGCAGTAGCAAAAAGGAAAGCTGTAGCATGCAAAATCCAGTTCACAGGTTCAGCTGATGGACATGAAGTCATACGCAGAAGGACGACTTTTTCCCCTTAAAAAACAGACAAAGCAATGAATGCAATTGTGTCTGTACTTCTGGAGCACACTTCATACAGCTTGTCACAAAATGTTACTTGAAAATATAAATCCAGGGTGACTTGTCTTGAATGCAGCACAGATAAGGGAGGCAAACGGTGAGCAATTACAGCACTATATCAAGCTGGTGAGAGATACTGAAGAAGAAACAATACTGCATGGGATACTATAGAAATCTATTTGGCCACTTCATATACTCATTAGATAGGTGGCCCAAGAGGTAACTGGCACTTTGCGTTTATTTTGCCTGTAGAACAAATTGGAATTTATCTCTTCAGAAACTTTCGAAGCAAAAGGAGTTGATCAGGAAAGAAACATGAATGAGAAACGGAATTAGAGTCAGCTTGGGAAAAGGTAAAATATAAGTAGAGGAAAGACTCCGCAGCTAAGATCATCCTCTGGACATGGGTCACTTTCTTAGACAATTCCAGCTGCTCCCATTACCAGAAGAGCCAAGAGCCTCATCAATTTTTCTTTCTTTTTTTTTTTTTTTAATTTACCTTGTCATTGCTCCTTTGAGGCAAATTGTTAAATATTATTTTATAGGTGGGAAATGATCCCAAGAGTACTACATTTACTTAAATACATTCATAGCAAAAAGCAGGGATTGAATCTAGGTTTCAGAGTCTCTGCGTAGCATGCTAAACACTACAATCTTACATGGTTGTGGTCACGTATGCCTCTTTCTACAGACCAGCCACCTAGCCTGTGATTATAACAATATACATAGGGAATCTAAGACCACAGGTGTCAGGGGTGAGAATCATTGTTGCAGTATTGATCCTTTCTCTTTTGAGTTGTCTGAATACAGATTACACGGTTCAATTTTAAGGACACAGTTTCAAATTATGGAGCACTATATGCCTATCTTCCCTAGATGCTTAGTGAAGCGACTCAAGAATTTCTCATTAGAATGATTCCACGCAAAAATGCATTTTTCACAAATAGAAATTTACAGGAAAATTCTAGTTTTACCCAAAACATTTCATTCTCTATTGAGAAATTCTTAATGGTGTCTGATCCTTTTCTTTGGAAGGCAAAGAGGAGGCAGGCAGCTCGCAAATTGAGGGTGGGATTTTGGGGGGGTTTTGCGAGGTTTTTTTTGCTTCCTGGAAATTCCTTCCCATAAAATCCAATCAAGTATATATTTTTTAAATCTCAAATTTGAGACAAACTGTTATCACCCCTTTCTTTCTATTTCAAGATTACTGATTAGCATTGCTGAAAACAGAACCCAACATCGGTCTACAGGTATGAGAAGGCTGCAGACAACAAGAAGGGTTGGTGAAACAGATCCAAGTTCATGATAGCACTAGGCAAATAAAAACTCAATGCCCCAATGGCAAAGATATATTAAATAGAATCACAGTATAGCTATTGACGTCAAGTATTTAAAATTGAGTTGAACAATAACTGAGAGAACAATTTTATGTTGACAATGGCATAAATTTTATTTAACATGTACATATAACAGGGTAGTGTCATTGCAAATTTTTTCTCTCTTTCCATAAGCAATGAAAGTGGTGTGGTTGCATGGGTGTTTGAGTACATGCTAATAATTTTTAAAAAGTCCTGGGTGAAATTTTGATAGAAAGATACAGTCTTGGAAAATATTAAGTTCCAAACAATACCAAAAAAGAGGTGCTGGGGAGAAGAAATGGACTCAAATTCTTATCTCCATAAGGGAAAGTCTGAAGTATGATCTCAGGTACAATATTAAGCCCTAGCAAATTGACATGAAAGAGAGACGTTATGAATGCCCCAAATGAAAGAAAAGCTTCAAAGTTTCCAAAGCATTAGACATGAGATTATCTAATCAGGAGACAAAAAGCTACAGGGAACCAGGCCCTGTTCTTCTGCTCACAAAAGTACTTGTTATATACAAGTCATCCAACTGGGCTGTGCGTGCCACGCGAGTCACACTTCAAAAGCATGTACCAAGGCTTGTGAGAAGACGAAATACAAAGACTAGGCCATACCAACATTTTAAACTTTTATACAGGACTTTGAAATCCTCATTTTAACATATTTTGAGGTAGCAATTAGCTTGCTTTTGTTGTACTTTTGTTTCAGTAAATGTCTGTATTTTTTCTTTGCATTAGTGCGCCTCGCTGCAGTGTTTGGTATGAAGAAAAAGAAATGTTAACTCTGTTTGACATAATCAATAATTCATATAAATGTTGCATGGTTTAAATAATTTAAAAAATGGTCCATGTCCACTAGATTCCAGTATTATTTCCACAGGAAAAAAAAAAAAAATTATGACAGTTGCTTTCCAAAGCTTTCTCATACTGATTTCACTTAGAAAGGAATATCCCTAAATTAAACTAAGCAGAACAAGGTAAACATCTGGAGAAACAAACTGGTCCTATTTGGACAAAATACCCAATGGAAATTATAGCAATTTTTTTTGAGACTTTACTGACTTTTTGCAGACAGTCTGTCTAACTGCTGATCCTCAGGGACTGACATCCACTATTCTCCAGTCAGCCACCACAGCTGACAGCAGCTGGTGGACTGCTAGTTATAAGAGTCAAAATGTTGGGATAGGCAACTGTGCCTGAAACAGCAAGCGTGGGTCTGCATCATAGGAAGAGAGGCAAATGAAATGTCCAGTCAGATTTCTTACTTGGACATTATTCTCACGTATCTTTGCCAGTATTCACTTAAAAAGTACTGATTAAAGTTCTATGAAAAGAGTGTGAAATTTTAATGTCAAAGCAAAACATTAAAATAGAGATGAATTAATGTATATATATAAACTTTGCAGCCTTATATATTTAATACCAGGCAAAAAGAACTATTGACACGTCTAATATTACAAGAACACCAAGTTCCTCACTAATGTTTCACAGAAATATTATTTTTGATGTAACAAAATATTCCTTGGAAAGTCCAGCCGGTTATTTCTGGGATGCAGTGTTTGCTGAGAAAACAATACAGGCTGCAATTTGAAAAGCCTGGGGAGCTGGGTTTTTTTAAACTCAGTGATGACTGGGTTCCCAGTCCTGTAGTCCTTTAAAACTATTTGTAAGTTGGAAGTGTATCAGTGAATGCTTTTATCTTCACTTGGATAATTCATAAAGGTGATAAGTGACATATCTTAGTTGTTGCACTAAAGACAAAATCATTCATCTTACTTGAGCCTCTTTCAGAGGCTTTCCAGAGGCAAAAGATTTATAAATGAGCTCTTAATTGTATCAGAACTCTCTAACAAGCCTTCATTCTATTTTAGTTATTTCAAGCCTTGTGGTGATGCTGTTAAACAATAAAGTAAATTTTTATATTTACCTCACTGTAATCCAGGCAGAATCCATATGAGACTGTACAAACAGTGACCTATTTTAAGTGTCTCCATCAAATTCTACAAAAATCTAGAACAGAGGTATTATCACTATTTATCAAGAATGAAAGGCACTATTAAAAATGTATAAGAAAAAATAGTTAAATAATCATGAAGTTCATAAATCTAGAGTTTTCTTTTTTCAAAATTATAGTTGCAAGCAAAAACAGACCTCTTTTTTAGACCAAAGCAGCAGCTTGTCATTAGCATTGTCAAATAACAGCAGACTGAACTAATGGAATAAGCTGGCTTAACTGGCTGCTCAACACTGATCTCCTTCAGCATGTTAACTAATTTGAACTCTTGCCCCTTAATTTGGCTTTTGCTTTTAATTTTTGATGAAAACTCACTTGTAAACATCTTGTTCCTGATGCATACTTCACCATGCAACAAAATTCAAAAATCTGACCATTTCATTGCCTGTTCTTCCTAAGACAAAGACAAGAATATGCTTATGCACTGTACCTTGTTGTTTCCCTTCCCTTGCAGTAAAAAGGGACCTTATTCAAAACTTACTGAAATCCAAATCATTGCTTAATTCATATGAAAATAACATAAATGATCACGTATTATTTCAGTCTACAAATTCTACATCCAGGATCTACTTTAATCTAGTTGATAATGCTGATTTACAATTGATATCAAAGTGTTCATATTTTCACTGTAGAGATGTCAGGGGGGGGGAATCAAAGGGAGAGAGGTTGCACAAAGCTTTAGAAAAACGCACATGCAACAAAAAGCTTCTCCTTAGGATTCACTCAAGTTACAGCATAAAATATCCATTTATGTCGTTTGCTTCCTGATAGAAATCAAGTCAGAAAATGCAAACAGTATAAACTGTATTTAGAAACAGTTTACTATGAGCTTGCACTTTGCCTACAGAGGTCTGAGACCTGGTGCAAAGATGGAAGAGTAGCAATTTAAGAAAAATCCAAAAATGGGGCTGTTTTTTGGGGGTGGCTAAAGGATATAGGAATCTGACCAAAAATCAACTGCTTTTTTAATAAAATCTAGGGTAAATGAAGACATTTGCTTGCAGATAGGATGCAAGCAGATGTGAAAATTATTTCCTATGGATAAAATTAATGAAAATGCAGGGAAAAACCAGAAATTTCCATTAGAGATCCTCTCCAATGAAGTTACAAATTACAGAGTATACCTAACTGGACAGGTGAGAGGCTGGAGGCATTCCTTTCTAGCCAAATATAACAAAAGGCAAAGGTTAAGTGCTTTAAGATAGAGCTGCTGAACAAGTTACTCTATAGTAGGAACCTTTCAACAATAACACTGGATTACAGCAGGTATGCTAGAGATATATCAGAAATGAATTGGATGTTTAAAACTCCTTTCTCAAGGGCCCAACTTGCACAGTTGGTCAAAGAGACATCTTTCTATCCCAGAAAGCATCCTTATTCATATTCGTCCCATAGCACTGAGTGCTTACAAATACTTTACAATCCACCTGATCATATTTACTATTAGTTTTTTAAAAAGACCTGTATGAATATCTGGGATGCACATTTTTTCACCAGCATGTGAGCAGTGTTTTTCTGGGGGGAAAAAAAAAAAAATTTCACTCTGGTATCAATCCTGTCTTCAGCAGGTACCTGCTGAAACTCTGTACAAATTGTGAATTAAAGACCCAAAGTGCTAGGGTGAAACAAAAATGCAGTACAATTATTGTGGTGCTGGACATGACACAGCACCTATAATTCCGCTGAAACTCTCAAAAAGACAGAACAGTATATAAAAAGAACATGAGATAGATAAGATAAAAGAAACTAAACCTCTTGTAAAAACAAATTTTTCTGAAATCATCCAGGGAGATTCTTAGATGATTGTAGCAGCTGAAACAGCTACTCACGCCCTGCATGTTGGTGGCTAAAGTGAACGGTTGTACTGAAAATATACTGAAAGATGAATAAACAGTTTTTAATCAGCCTTCAGTAAAGAAGAGGCAGGCCTCTCTCATTCCGAATAGAGGGAGTTTTCAGAATTATGCTTTTCTCCTCATGCAAGGGAATGAGGTTCCCCTTGTTTTGTAAAATGAAACAGCGCAGAGCCATCTCCAAAGTGAGTTTCAGAGAAACCCTTCTAATACAGCCATGCAACATCACCAGTGACAACCCTGGCCGCACGTGCCCTGGGAGATGGGGGGTACTGTTGCAAGGACAGTTTCACAAAAACGTAAACTAAGCCAGGGTTTTAGAGAGGGGCCTGCATGGGCCTTAACTGGGACTGAGTGTCATGGAATGAGCATGCTTTAAAAAGAAGGAGGTAGGACGCGTTAAAACGTCTCTTACTGGAGATCTGAAGATGGGCAACAACTATCTACCTCCAGCCCCTGCTGCCTTCATAAAGCTCCTGCGTACTGACTCAGTGCTCAGCAGGGGTTGGACCGGCACCACCACCTCTCCCAGAACAGCTCCCCGCGAAACTGCTCGTTTTGATTGAAATTGCTCATGAGGCCGCAAGCAGCCGAGCGAAGCGCCCTGACCTCCCCGAGTCAGGGTGAGGGGGAAGGCAAGCAAGCTGAGCAAGCTCCTCTTCAGCTGACACAGCTTCTAAAAGATGCAATCATGGCTTCAATAAATCAGTGGTAGCAAATTTGTGCTTTACTTATTCTCAGACAATTACGTATGCAAATAGAATAGCATTTTCTGATGTTCATCCATCACTGGTACACAGAGCAATACCATTAGACACTAGATTCCGCATGTAAGAGCCTACACTAGCAAAACTGAAGGAATTGGAATGGCTGGTGACATCCTGACAGATTTATTTCAGCTGTGGAAGTTCACACATATGCTGGAACTATGACCAGTCATTCCTCTGGTGCAACTGTAACAAAGAACCTGCCTGATCATTCATTTTATATTCCCATTTAAAATGACAAACAAGTGACAAAGCTCTTTTCATAAGGAAGCTAATATCTCAGAAAAGCAGTCAGGTTTTTGTGTGGGTTTTTTTTTTCTTTTGATTTAATGGCAAACTTGTATTACATGCACTGGAATTTATTTCTTCTACATCTTGTTAGGAATGTATTACAGTGTGGGAATGTACAAACTAAAGCTTTACATTTCTACTAGCATACCTGATTACAAATGTTAAGAATTCCAATAGAGACTGGAATTGTAGCAGCTGAAAACTCAGTGTCTGCTTTGCTTGAAAGAAATTATGTCTACTTGGGGAAGTTACTGAACAGAACGCTGGGAGGATTCATTTCCAGCAGACTTCCTGCAGAGAGGATGAGCACAGGATGAGCGCACTCTTAGATAAGAACTTAAGTAATTTTAAAATATCTGTAGTAAAAGACTACCAGACTCATGTCTCTTTTTTTTTTTTAAGTTAGTGAAGATAGTTTTCTCAATTATTACATTAATTAGTTACATGAACTCATGAACCCCACAATCTTCACCATCTTTAACGGTCTGATAAAACAGAACCCTACGTAACAGTACAATCTTTTGTCACTACTCTTATTAAAGGCAGTATTTAAGAGACAATAGCTGCCTTTCAGAAGTTTCAAGTAATTGTTTTCTAGGGGGAAAACATTACTTGTGTGCATGCTGGGCACAGACACACCCAGACAAATACGCATCAAGCTGAGAGGCAGAAGCACTTGCTAGTGCATTGCAGACATGCCTGAATGCATCACCCCAGAAACAGCACAGAATTAAGTGTGGCTCTTCCATTTTTGGCACTGCAGTGACTTCTGCAGTGCTCTGGGGCTGCACCATGTTGGGCTGGTATGAGTTTCATCCTATGAGATATAGCAGCCATCCATTCCTAGAATGGAGATTAGATGCACTGTTACATTTAATTAAACCTTAGGTTCAGACTCCATGTTCACCATTAGGTATATAAAGTATGAGAAATGCATGCAGGATGCTATGCCTTGGAATGAAGAGAAGGAAAAACAAACTGTACTCTCATAACAATCAGTCTGAAAGGATACTGCAGACAACATTATTTGACTCAGAAAGAGCTTTCCCTCAACTGCATTTGCTGCTTACATTAAGAAAGCCAAATCATAACTAGAAGTTCTGAAATCATAAATAGTAGTTCTCCCTACCAAATCTTTTGTCTGATAACAGTTGGTCCAAATGTAAAATTTAAGAATGTTAAAATGTTTATCTTAAAATAGCAATTCACTCCCAGAATTGGAACTTATGAAAGGAAATTGTGCCAAAACGCTTGTGTTTGAAGTCTATGCTGATTCATCCAGCTGAAGGTTTGGCCACTGGTTGGAGAAGCAGTATATCAGACAATGCATAAAGGATGATAAATGCAAACAGGACATACAGGGAATAAAAGCTGGAAGAACGCCACACAACTCCTTAGACAACAGAATGTACTATCGCTGCCACTTGCAACAATTTTGACGCAGCTTATTGTGCAGAAAGTTGAGATGTTCTTTATATAATCAATATATAATGATAGATAAAGAGCATCTAGCTTGAAAGTCAAGCATAGATAGCCAAGCAACATCTGTTCCACACGAATTAGCACAGAGCTGGACAGAGGAAAATGAAACAAGGCCAGAATAAAAAGTCTTCGATCCATGCAAAATCTTTACAGGTCTGACAGTAAATCCCTCAGGTCACCCAGGCGATTGGATAGCAGCAACGAGGAGAGGATACCAGTGGTTTGCAACTACCCGTCCTTCAGAATATAACCGGTAGCTCAGCATTTGTTGGAAATAGCAGCGTGCCCAAATGCTTCCCACTCCTTCTTTCAGCAGGCAGGTCCTACAGACATTTGGCTCTGGACAGGGAGGCATAGGGAACTCAGCAGGTTTTGTCCTTCTGCACAGCTGAGTGACAGATTTCAACTGCACGAGTCTTGTAGTTTATCCCAGAATTTGCCCAAAGTAATTTTTTTCCATCTTAATGTGCATGTTCATAAACATACAGAATTTTCAGCTCTTGGTGCTCCTCCCAAATGCTCAGATACTCTTCAGAAAGAAAATAAATCATATTCTTGCACTCTAAATAACCAAAGCTCCTGAAAACAGCTTCCAGATAAATGGGAAAAGATAGTACCAAAACAAATAACTACAATTAGAAAACATTTTTTATTCCAGAACGTGTGTCTTCTATTTGCTAAAGAATTGCTATGGCCAATTTATAACGCCAATGTTCTGATCGTTACATACTACTGTCAAATGATTGCTGGAGAGTGGACTTGCAAAAGGCTATCTCCAGAGAAAAATATTCCAATGCCAAGTTTGGGTTCTGATTCCCAGTCAGGATGACTGATAGGGTTATGGCCTCCAGATGTAACCCCAGCTTTGCTGTACAGACAGTGAGGAGAATTGCAAAGTACAGCCCGGTGCTTTAAGGTAAACTAGTACTTACTTTGAAACGTCAGGCTGTAAGGGCAGCTCTTTCTCAAAAGCACCTTTATGGTTTATGCAGTTAGGGTAAGGGCGAACTGGAAGGGACGGTAGCCTCACAAGCTGCCCCAAAGGAATGCATTTTCGTCGTGGCTCAGAGCCACAGAGCGCAGTGGGCTAAAGCTGCGTACCCCGGTGCTCAGTCCTTGCAGAGGGACAGGCAGGGAGGCAGGCGGGCAGACACAGAATTAGGTCGTCTGGTACAGCCGCCTCAAGGATACTGTAACCTATGCCAGAAGCAGCTTTCACCGAGTCATTTACGGCATACTCCGCGCTAGCTGCTCCAGCGGAATAAAATCCTTCACAGTTAGTGGCCACCTGGGAGGCCAGTGTAGAGCAGCCAGTGAGCTGTAAATTCACATCTTAACTGATGGTGCAGTAACTTTCACATGTACATACCCCCAAGTGTCCCAGATGGACTTAATGGCAAGAGCCCTGCACTCGGAAAAGAAGCTGCTGTTCCTCAGTTTGGGAGGTACTTTTCTTTCCCTTAAGTCTGTCCCAGTCTTTTCACTGTAAATTCCCTGGGGCAGGGGGTGCCTTATATTTAAACAGCGAGAGTCTGCTTGTGGGAGGATTTTGTAGCTGCTACTGCAAGAATAGTAAGCGTGAAAAGCAGAACCGGCAACACAAAAGCTTAAGAAAAACACAAATCATCACCATTTCCAATTACAAACTACCCAAATAGAGTAAGGCAACTATTTCGAGGATTTTAGTCAAAACAGCTCTTCAAAGCCTAGAAATATGTGCTGCCTCTACTTCAATTGAACAATTCCTTTCGTTTGTAAACCCAAAGCACCCTTCTCCGGAAAAACCCAAGGTGCCAATGGGAACCTCCAGAAACCCAAGGACAAATTTGTGAGCTTGATAGACCACATCTGAAGAACAGTGTCATACAACTCAAAAACGCAGGGTAAAAAATGAAACAGGAGAAACATCGGAATACAAATACCTACGTAATTGATAGGCTTGGATATCCATAACCTGTAGCCAATGCATCTCCACCTAATGTGAAAAAGACTTAACATGCACATATGGGACACTGCACAGCCAGATACAGCAGCAGCCTCTGTGGCCAGCCAATACGGCTACGTACAACTACAGTTATTACTTTACTTGTCAATATTAACACATACTCTTACACATGCACAGTCATGAAAATGGGGAGCTGCACATTGCCTTAATACAAAATGCACAATGCTAATGACTGTAAGTGATCTTCTGCTTCATCTTTCTTCCCATAGTCGAATATGGATGGATTGTTACCTTATTTATTATTTATGTTGCAATAATAACCTGAGACCAAATCCATATACTTTTCTGCTAGAGTAGACATTATTTGTGAATGTGTCCTTAGCAGATCATTCTTTTACAGGCTTTTGTAAAATGTTTAATGTGAAGCTAAAAGACAACTGAGAATGGCTGGAACCTCAGTTACCGAACCTACTGCCTACTGTGCTTTCCAGTAGCACCTTATTCTTCCCTTGCCACCTGCCAACAATCATCTGATATCTCTCATTTCATGAACACTTTTTTAATCTCCTTGGGGCAGGGACTCTCTCTTAGTTCTTTATATAGCATAACAGTTTCTGCCCATGACCAGGGCACCTCAGCGACATAGAAATAGCCACAGCAAGGCCAAATGCGATATGATCACAAAGAATATGCAGATGAATAGTTAATAGCTTCACCCACAGCTAAACCCAGGGTTGAAGGCAGTCTTGCTCATTAAGCTACGGAACTTTTTGGGGGCCATAACTTAGCATATATACCAACAATTGTGTGCTGACAGTACAATACAGCAGCGAAAGAGCCAGGGATTAAAACATAGGCAAAAACTAGTGTTGGATGATAAAGGTTACAGTAACTACGAGATGTTTGCAGTAAATCAAAATCACAAGAAACATATCATTTATGGGTTAGGTGCGCTTAAAAAAAAAGTTGAAAAAAAAATCAGACTTAGATCTGGTAAAATGAAGAGCTAATCTAATCATTCTGGGATTGGTTTGACAAGCAGCCACTGATTACTCCTTATGGAAATAAGAGAAAAAAGAGATATTTCTAAATTTATGAAATGAAACCAGATGTATTTTGGTGGTTTCTTGAGCTGGCTGAAAGAAAGCAACAGAAACATTTCATAGGATTATGTCTGTTTTGATGGCAAAGTGTCAAAACACACGTTGACAGTTTCGTTTTGACTAGTTTAAGGCATTTCCTTCCCAAATGTTGACATTTACATTTTATGTCAATTGGTTATTATGTCAAAAAAACATTTTGTTGTACAAAAATTGTTTTTTTTTTCCAGTACATCCCTTTTGTGAAAAATTCAGTTTCACAACCTAAATAAATGTAAAATCAATTTTCCCAATTTCAGAACATTCAGCTATATAGTATTTTCATTCGAAAATTCTCAAGATGCAAGCTTCGATTCCACGTTTGCTCACATGGGCATAGAGGTCATGTATGACCACTTCAGGATCAGGGCTTTTGTTTGTGTATGTTCAGATGGTTGGATAACCTAGAATGACTGAAATTAAGGGAAATATCCACTGAACGCTGGGTATTTCCAGCTTTCAGCAAAGCAAAAGAATTTTCACTGCAAATACTGTTTTAAATCAGCATGGAAAAATCAGAAGAAAGTATTACCTATACTTTTATTTTATTTCTGGATTCAGAGTACTTAAGATATATCTTGGTTTAGGATATATTAAGCATCTACTTACGCAAAATATTTTTAACAAAAATGTCCAGTGCATAAAGGGGGAGAAATGAACTGAAAAGCTTTTGTATTATGATAGCTATTATTTAAGGATGCTAAAATAAAAAGATAATTACTTTTAGAATGGGAGTTCCTGATATACTTCAAAGGAGAGAGCAAGCAGGTGAAGTGCTTTTGACAATATTTTTCCTATGCTTTGAGCACATACTGCTAACGGTCTAATGAGGTGCCTTTCTAGTATGAACTGTAGGTCAGAAAAATCCATGATAAAAGTAATGATTCTCTTTTTGAAAATCCATGGGTCAGAGAGGAGGCATGACATGACTACATAACAAGTTTGTTCTGTAATGGTAATTTTGGCTATTTTCCTGCCTTTCCCACTCCAAAGTGGTACATTGTCAATCTCCTCACACATCATCTATGACAGTAATTTGCTTGCCTGCTAGCAGATGAAAAGCTTTCTGTTATAAGCTATATTTAATAATCTACTTCTGCCTCTTGGGCCCATTTTTAGCAATTGAAATGTATTTATTATGCTAAAAAAGATGGTGCCTCAAGCTGAGGGCTGTTGTCACCCTCACACTCATTTGAAACCAGTGCTGACAATATATCTGGCAAATGTGCAGGTAAGGCTACCAGCACACAAAGAGCTCTGACCACACCAAGTAGAGAATCCATGCCACACCGCTTCCAGCCTCAGTTTGGCATCCCACCCCACAGGCTACCATTTCTCACCATTTTCAGCTGGAAAATCCTGTTTGAAAATAAGATAACACGTTACATCCCATTCACATTTACTATGGAAAAAGTATGTATCTATATTAATAATAATCCTGTACAGGTTGTTTATGTGTTCTGACAGGTTAACCAAATACTTTGTACAGTATAGATAGTACATTTGTTCTAATGAAAAGGTTACCACAACATTTTAAAAGTTACTACGCCATCTTTCTTCTCTCCCACACAGAACATCCAATACTTTTAGCTAAAATATTAAGAGAGATAATTACAGACGATAAAATGCATTTCTACATCTTCACTGAATGCCCCAGTCACTGGGGTGTATTTGCACCTATACTCTTTCTGTTTGCTTGGTTCTGCTCTTTTAAGATGAAATATCTCATCTTTCCCTTTCAGAGCAAATAAAAGTGTTTGAAGTCTCAAGAATCTCAAGGGTCAAGAAAACCATTTTCTACCAAACTATCCTCTCAACTGGCTTGGGAAGAAATGTCAACCTATCAGCTGGAAAACCCCAGAGCAGAGCATGCTGCCTCTCACTGACACTATCATGAACACAACCCACAGTGCTGCTGCTCTTTAATTTACCCTTCCCCATCTATTTTCTCCACTTTTGTTCCAACCAGACAGTTGTTTCTCTGTGAATTTGGAAAGGCAAGATTAAATCAAGGCCAAATTCAGTTGTTTCTTCTGACAGTTGCCCAAGAAAGCAGAATGTTTTCTTAAATTGAGCTTTGACATTGGATTCCCATGCCAGCTGCACAAGTTGTTCTGTCCTGGTAGTTGTTGACAGTAGCTATAAAAAACATAATATATTCATTTTCAAAACTGTACTTATAAATCAGGCTTCCATGACAGCTGGACCAGACATTTTCCTGTCCTAATTGCAGTGTGCTTAGAGAGGAATAGGAGGAGATGAGAGCAAGCACTTTTTTGCACTGCAGTTCTACTTTTGAGTCATCCGCTCTCTAACCCTACTTCCCTCACTCAAAATTAAAAGATAAAAGGGATGACATGTAGCAGCACCACTGATTGAAAAGATGGCCACCATCTTGAAGAAGGAGGAAGAAACCTCAGTGCCTGGTTTTCCAAGTAAAAGACACCAACATTTGTCTTGTCAACAGTTGGGCTGGAGCTACTTTTCTTATTTGTAAAGCAGAACCAAATGGAACAGTTTGGGAACTTAGTAAAGAAAGAGGGAATTTGGTCAAAGAATTGATAAGAAACAGACTTTTCACAGACACATGCTATTTCTTATGAAGTTTTTTTTGTAAGAAAGCCTTTCTCTGTCAGCAGACAAGTTAAAACATGGAGAGGAGAAAAACCAACTAAAATAACCAATAGGCTTGTCACTGGATCAATTACCTGGGAGAAGAGGGATCCAGATTCAAATCTCTGCTTGGTTAGAGACTATAAATTCCTTACCCAGGTTTTCTTCTATTTTAAAGTGTAGCTTTTTCACTCACTCTCATGAAAAATGTAGAAGATCTCAGTTTCTTCTCACTTCAGAATGGAAATGTCAACACCCTGCAGATTGGAAGAGCAGCATCTCATATAGCTTATGGACAGCCAGATCCAACCAGGAAGTTGATTAATAGATCCACTTAGGTGGCAGAATGCATTTCTCTTATTCAGTAAGTAGGCCATAACTGTTGATGATTTATAGTCACTGCTATGTGATAGAGGTCAGCCCTTCCCTTTTCAAAATAGTCTTAAAGACAGGCTATTGAAAAGTAACAGCTCCATGACTAGCACATTTGTTTCTCACTCCCTTATATCTGATGGTTCAACTTTTAACACCAACACCCTCAAGGGAGATGATGGGAAGCTCTTTAATTTTCTGCAGAATCCCAACGTATCACATCTCTTTGTTCGAGGCCTGCATAAGGAGGCATTAGAAGGCTTCACAAAAAGGCAAATGCAACAACACAGGAAGCAGAGTGAGGATGATGCACCTTCCCCTGAGCCATGGCCTTTTGCTCTGAGCATTAGATTCCCAGCTGCTACTGAATGATCAAGAAGGAGCAGTACAGAAAGCAGCTTTCTTTTTGTCTGCAGGAGGCCAGGTGATTATCTGCTGTGTCTCCTGTAATCATCAATGTAATTATGATCTTGAGCTAAAGCCAATACAGCACTTCATACATGGATTTAACTACATCCAACTTATCTGGAAGCAACATCAGCTACTCTATGTCTCAAGCGGAATATTTAAGCACAAGCACACATCTCAACTGGTCTATAATATTCCTGAGGCAATTCTTTTGTTCCAGTAGAAGCCTCATATACACCGCCTGCATTTTAAGGTGCAGAATCATGATTAAGGTAATGAGAAGAAGGTTGCAAGAAGTTAATGTTAGTTTTCTTTTTGCCCAGCCATTGTTATTCAAGTGGGTGTTGGATGAGCTCATTTGTAATTTTATATTTAAATGCCATCAAGGGTGTGTAGATCCTTATTTGCTTGTGCATATAAGTAAATAAAGTAATGTAACCTCATTCATCAACTAACTACCCTGAAATGATGGCTTTAAAGTTCCTAGCTGTATTAAAATGCATGCCTTCCCACACCACAACTTCAGAGCCTGTTGGCAGGTAACTATACAGCTGTCGGTTACCTGAGCTGCTTCTGTGCACTGCAGAGCACTACAGGTTTTGAATTGATGTCCCAAATCCCAACAAAATTACTAAATATAGCAGCAAGACTAACTCAGCCGCATTCCAATCTCAACAATGGTTGTAAGACAAACAATTACATATGTTCAGCTACATATAACCAGCTAAATCCCTTACCGCAGTGGGATCATTTTCCTTGTTTGAGGATCGGTGAATTACAAACTGTCTCACCTGGAGTCGCAGGCACTCAGTTTCTAAATTAAGTTTTCTCTCTGTGCTATGGAGCAGTAACTGTAATTTAGTTAAATCAAATGTCAAAGATGAAAACACTGCTCTGAAATACATTCACATGTTGTTTGCATGCTAAATGCAAAGTGCTTAATCTGCTATCACAGAATCCTTTGCATATGCTGGAATTATTTATTCATGTTCCAAATCCCCTAATTAAGAATAGGAGAGCCATGATAAAAATCATAATTCCTAGAACTAACAGAATGTCTGATACTTGCATCATCATGCAAATGTTAACAAATTAACAAATCAACCCTAACTATTCAGTGAGGCAGAGAAAAGTACTATCGTTCCAAAACAAATGGCAGGAAAAAAAACAATACAAAGCAGCCAATAGTTGGGTAAAACAATATTGGGAATAAGTTGTTAGTAGGAGTGCACTCCTACTCAAGTATTACCAAATCACTGACATTCTAGTGGCTCAACATTTTTCCTTAGAATATCATCTTTGTTGCATTTTTTTAAGCTAGTCTTCACAGATCTTGTTTATAGCAATCACTGTAACAGAAAATCATGACGTTAAGACTGTTATTACAAAGGGAAAAAAAAAACACTTAGAGTGGCTGAAGGCTCTGGAACAGCAAAGAGTATGTTCAAAAATATGGAAATATTACACAGGAAAGAGATTAAATCAGTTATTTTAACAAAGAAAGTCAGTAGGGGAACTGATTACAGTCTAGAGTACTGATATGAGGATGGTCTCTGACAGTAGACACCTTATTCATATAGCCAACAAAAATTACAAGATCCAAGAAAGTTTGAACTTAAACCTGAAATTGGATGCATATAGAATTTTTTGTTCCCTTGGAAAGGAATTTTTAAAGGGCTTTTTTATGTTGAAATAACATTTAATAGATTTTTAAACTGTTCTAGCCATTACTTGTATTTCACAATTTTGTATGTTAAACCAAATTCAAGTCAAGCTTACAAAGTTTAAATGTCACAATGCTTAGACCCTGCATAACATGCAGACTGATCACTTTGGGTTTTTCTCCATCATCCAAGGTTTGGACCTTCAAAAGTCATGTGATTAATGTAGAAAAAAACCACTGTGATGCAGTGAAGTCAACAGCTTGTTATAGTACTGACAGCCCATAAAAGTTATTGTAGAGAGAGAAAAAAACAACACAAGTTTAAGAGATGTCCTCTAGCAACTTGGTATTTAATAGGATTTCCTACAGAAAATATTTAGTAGATGGCAACATTTGCATATTTCAGTGTGTTAGTCCTTAAATGATTTCGCTACAATAGCTGTGGACTACAGATGCAGGAAACCCCAGCAGTTTAGGTAGGCTGCAACTACATTCAGACACACAGCTAGTTAGGTTCTTATTTAGACTCCATATGAAAGACCAAAGTACCAATGAAAGAGATTAAATTTCCAAGGCTGAAGCAGCTGCCAAGGAGTCGTTACACAGTTCCTGTTGCCTCTCGCATTCCCATGCTAGGGATTAGAAAGGGATTAGAAAATTTGCATGCTCTTTTGCAACAATGGAGACATAGAAAATTACTGCAAAAAGCAGTCATGAGACTTGCTTAGTGTTGCCACGAATATATAGGAAGTAGGAGGAAGCTGAAAATGGGCTGCTAAAGTGCTGCCTCATGGGCCCTAAGATTTCTGTAAGATTTTAAATTCTGGTGAAAAAGAACTGCTGGATGATTTGTAGTATGCAGCCAATATTTACCAAAATCTTGAAAGAATTAGCCCCAATGATTTAAGCAAACTGCTAATACTAAAATACCAAAAATTCATTTACAGCACTTGTTTTATTTTCAGATATACAATTAAAGTAGTTGTTTACTTCAAAAGAAAGAAATCAGGAGTCAACAAAAGCTGTACTGAATGTCGCCTTTCTTTGGTCTTGAAGGATTAAGCAGCAGGAGGGCAGACTTCCCAGAAGTCAGTGTAAGTGCAATGGTAGCCCAAAAATGGTGAAATGCTTTTAGGTTTCATTTTGAACAAGCAGGTTGTCTACTGTGAAAAAAATGCCTGCTTTTTTTTTTAAAAAAAATGAGTCAAGGTACTTGAGCCACAGCCAGCCTGTGGACCAGGCGTCTTTGCTACCATTCACCATTTGGAGTGCGTTTCCCTCACTCACTGGAAACACTCTGAGTCTTTATTGTTCTGATGCACTTTGAAACACTAGAAAACATATAATTTCCTCATTAAGAAGCAAAGACAAAGTTTTTCCTTACCACCAAGATTTCCAAGAGCAACACTGGGTTGCTAGTCCTGCGTGCTTTCCCACCTAAAGGGAAGGCTATGCATAAATGAATAATACGTGTACAATGTTGAGCATACAGTGAATAGCAGACGTATTCAAGAGTAAGGATCTACTCTGTTCTTTTTGCACATCTTCTCACCATAACAGACCTGACAGAAAAGGCATCTGCTAATGTTTACTCCCAACACACTTTCCTATTTGTTCCTCATAAATGGCAACACTTGTGACAGTCATCTGCACCAAAAAAGCTGTTTTAATACCATTCTGCAGTCCATTAATGCTCTGAAAGGAACCATTTTCCTCATGGGGATATTTACTTCTTCCTGAAAAATTCCCAGTGGTAACATTACGTATTCAATTATGGCACACTATTCTCCTATGTCTTAGACCTTTACAATGGAAGGATCAATAGAAGGTGGAGCTTTTTTACCCTCCAAGAAGTTTACAAGCAGTAAATTATCACCCTTGCAGCAACCCAGAAACAAAGTAATGACTGTTCTTCCTTGTTACTTAGATAAGGAGCGACAGGAGGGTTAGGGACATTTTCAAGAGTGCCCAGGTGTATGGGGTTCTCAGTTTAAGACAATGAAAGCTTAATTTTCAGACAGTCAACTGAATAGTTGCAAAAGACATGGTATAGAAGAGGGGAAAAAGAGGAATCAAGCATTTATGCCAAAAGCAAAAAGCAAAAAATCCACAAAAATTAAAGCTTTGGAAAGAATGATCCCCTTTAAAATCATCTTCTGAAGAAATTTTCAGAACACGGATGGAGGTAACGCAGGACTAAGCTGCTTCTGGATGCCAGGCCTTATTACTCACTCTAATCATGTAAAGGGATCAAGTCAAATATTGCAGATTAAACAAAAATAAAAATTAAATTTTCTATGGAAACTAAAAATCGTACTATGCTGAACAAAGCTCTGCCATACGCCACAGCTGAGGTGTAAGAGTCCTGACCCAGTGGAGGTGACAGAGGAACAGTATTACTTGGTTGAAGATCTGACAGCTTACCTAAGTTGTAAGTTTGACAAGTTGTCTTGTAAAATAATGTCATAGCACAGTTATTAGGCATTCCCACAGGTATTTGATCAGCTTCATCTTTTTACAGAATTAAAAAAAAAAAAAAAAACTTGAATGTAGGTTGTCCCATGGGCTTACTTTTGTTGAACAGGGTGGGAAGGAGGTGGGAGAGAGGAAGAAATCATATTCTGTAAAAAATGCCAACCCACTCATTTCTATTTTAAGCATAACTTCTGTAAAAAGAATCATCTGAGCATCAATTTGTATTTAATACAAGTTTCACGATTCAAAACCAGATTGATAAAATAGATTCAAAGTATATAATATAATAAATTTTTACATTGCTATATGTCTTTGCCATGTAATTAAGCTTTGATGTAAAATTGTTTTTATCACAAGCTTTCCCATCTGGGGAAGTGAACAGATGCATAAAGCACTTGCATTTCTGACCAACTGTAAATCAGCTTCAGTGGAGAAGTGTCTGGACCTCAACTGTTGTCTCTGAAAGTGATTTTACCCATTTTTCTCCCAAGTGCACAAGAATACCCTCTAAAACCACACTGCAAACAACTAAATCTAAAAATAGTCATTCCAGCCATAAAGAGACAATATAATACTTGCTGGAAAAACCTAGTAATAAAATCATAACAAGCCAAATACCGCAGATTTCATTGTGGGAGCTTCACCTCATCACAGCAAAATACATGGTCACAACAATACACAACACAGTTGAAGTCTTACCAAATATAAACTCAGCTATCACAAACAGATATAAAGTACAGTACAAAAATAACAGGGACAATCTTGCAGAGAAAGGAAGACTGAGAACACAGGGGTTTTTTATTCCCCCTTACATGTCCAAAATATTAAGCAGAATGAGTAACAGATGCTTCAAATTATACCCCAAAAATCTTTCCATTACAAGAATAAGTTAAGAAAAAAGTATACCTCAGGGAAAGGGGGAGAGAGAGAGACAGACTGAATTAACATCTTCATGACTCATGACATGTAGATACAGCTCATCAAATTTGAAATGGACAATAATGCAAAATATAGAGTACAACTTACATGCCTTGACGACAGCAATAAGGAGAAGAGTTAAGAAGGGTGTAGAAGAAAGGACATGAGGAACATTACTGACACCTAGTCAGAGGAACACGTAGGACTAAACTCTAGATTGATTCCTTAAATTCTAGTTACCTTTTGTTGACAGGCTGGGGTGCAGGAAGGGGAGGGAAGGAAGGGGTGCGCTGCATAAATCAACATGGGGTGAATGTTTCTAATGAAGCTAAAACTTTTAAATGAATACCACGGATTTAGCATTCAAAATGCTGAAGGAGGTGGATTTTTTTCATTACAAAACTGTTTTATTCTGCATCAAGCATTTTACTTTATTAAAGTATCCATAAAAGAATGATATATACATAACTTTATAGTCCCATAAAATAAAAAAATAATACATATGCTACTTAGAAAGATAACATCACTAATAGTCCTCTCATTGAGACTGATGAAGATGAGGACTTTACAATGGATATGAGCTGAAGGTAAAATACAGGATTAAAAATAAAATATAGAACAAGATTTATTTTTAATTAATTCACACGCCACCCCCATTCAATTACTGTATGTGGGAGAGCTGCATTAACCCAGAAAAGAGTCAGACCTTAAAAAGTGTTTCTCTTAGGTAGGACAGTATATTACTGAAAGTTGAGAGGACCTGCTCTATTTTGGGCATACACACACTAAACCTCTCTCTTAAACAAAAATAAGAACACAGATACACTTCACTGCCTGTTCATTTCTTTAAAACAAAGAAAACTATTATAGGTAGCAATGAATGTGAAAAATTGCATTTTTCACCTAAAAATACTCACCTAAAACAGACTCAGACCTACTATTCAAAACAATTTAAAAAAATTCAGTGTAAATTTGCGCATAAGTTCCTAGTGTTAGTCTCTCATATAGAGACTGACTATGAGCAAAATGCAAGATTAAGCCTCAGAATCCCTGCCTATGCAGAAAAAAAGTTACAATTTACTTAAAACTTCACATTCTTAAATAACTGTAATCGAGCCTAAAAAAATCACATCATATAAAATTATAGCATAGCTGCTATTCATTTAGAATATGGAAGAATGGAGAGTGACTTGTTCTAGAAGTGGCCAGATGAAGACTCAACTACATCTTTTTATCTTTTGGGACTTCTCTTCTATGAACTTTTGCAGTCTCCCTTCAATCTATGTAAACTTTTATCATTCACAAAGGCTGGATAATGCATTAACAACTGTTTTTCCAGTTTCACCAGAGCAACCAGACTTTCCAGTTCTGAGATGGATTATCCCAAATCCTCAGTGGAGCTGCTGCTGGACTAGATGGACACCCATGACTCACAGTGATCCGATCAGAGACACAGGGTCTATAGCTCACAGGATCTACCTTGCTTTCTTGAATCCATCTTGAAAGGATGGGCAAAGTCTTACCAAACTGCTAAAGAACTGGCCCATCAACCAAAATGGTAACTGTTTTACAGGTCTGATGAAAGTGATCCACAGGAAAAATCTCTAAGAAATGGGGATGTCTTCTGAGACTGTTAAGAGTGAAAGGCAACTGAGAAAACTGATACTGGAGGCAACTATCTCCACAGGCTATACTGGGTCATTTCTCATTAGTGAAAGCTCCCCAGTCAAATGCACCTAAATGAGATGTCATTACCATGTTATTTGTTTGGATTAGAAAGGAAAATTCTAGGGTAATACTAAAATATTTATGAAGAAGAAAAACAAACCCTCTTACCTCACATCATTTGAACTGCAAGCTAACCACAGGATCAATGGGCCATCTTGATGCTTGCACTGTACCAACCCCTAATTGCTTATCAGATAAATACAATATTTTCCCTTAGTTTATTTTCAGTAACTATACTTTAAAAAGAGACAGTAGGCCACATCCTACCCCATTAAACTTTACAAGTTTAACCAATTTCAGCAAAAGGGAACAGGGAGGATAAATAAGGTATGGAGATACATCTTGTCATTTGAGATCCGATTTTTATTATAGCAGAGTACTTCAAAGGACAGCTCAGGCACTGAGGCAAATCCTAACATGTCTGCATCTGAGTCTGGCAGCATCATATTAAACAAAAAGTGTGCGGAGAGCCATGCTTTTGTAAAATTATAAATCAAAATTGAAAACATTTGCAGAAGGAGAAGCAGAGGCAAATACATGAGGAATTGGGGGAGCCAGAGCAGAAACTGGCCCCAAGCCACAGTCAAGATTTTTCTCACTTTAAAGCAGAGGAAACAAGTGGGATGATAGAAGCACGATCTGTTGCTGGCAGCAGCATCTGTGCAGACTACTGTGGGTTACACTGGTCTGCCTGGCTACCACGTCTGAGTGCATGAATCAGAAGCGCGCTCTCTGGATTAAATCATTTCCAGTAATAAATTCTGTTTTCTAATTTTCAAACAGTGTGATACTAGAGCTTGGGCCAACAAACCATCACAGTCACAGCATGGCCTTTGCTGCTGGCGCTGCAGCAGAAAGCAACGGTAGTGACACAAATGACATTGTGAGCAGCATTAGCAGAACGGATTTATTTTGAGGAATCGGTCAGCTAATATCCACTGTTCTGGACTGTCAGTGGGCCTGAGACCCACGGTGTAGGTGGAAAGAAGTCGCCTATGGATGCGGCACTTGACCTTTTACCAGAGTGAAAGTTTGTTAGTGGATAGTAGCAAGTAGATGGTAACAAGAATTTTGTAGTCTCTGGAGTAAAATCATGTTTCTCAAGCTTTTTTAATGCCTATTTTTTTAAAACCTATCATATCTTGTTGTGGGAGAGGAAGAAGTCACCCAGACTCTCTGTATCATAATCACAACAGTCTTTATGTTATAAAAGGATAAATATTGTACAAACTCCTGAAAGTGTATTAGTTTTATTTTCTGCGATTTTGTGTGAATAATATTTTCTCTCCCTCTGTGTTGTTTTTCCATTAGTTTTGTAGATAACTCCTGACATATTATGGACCACTAGCTGAGAAACTCAGGAGATGGGTCCCGATGGATTTGGAGACTGCATGGTTGCTCCTTCTAGTCCTACGATACGTGAACTGAATGCTTCTTAACAACCCACACAGTAATTTTGATGGCAAACTTGGGAGAAATACTGGCCAGATTTTTTACCCAGTTTTGCACACCAAACCTTTTATAGGCTTCCCACCCCCTTTTTTTTTTCCGGGGGGTATAAATTGACATTTTACATTGAAAAATGCCTCCCACAAATTCTAACATAAGAAGAAAAAAAACTGGTCGGAAACATCCCCTGCTCTTGTCAGTTCCTTCAACCTCAGGAATTTGGTTTACAGTTTAAAAAAAACCAAATGTCTTATGGGTTCTAGTGTTTAATGTTGATAGATTTGCTGGTTGGCTAGAGTGTACCTTCTAGCAGATGTCTTTTTTGATGCTTCATATGGCTGGATTCTTACCCTTCAGTAGCAAGACAACGCTTACTAGAAAAATCATAACCTTTTCATCAGTCACAGGGGCACTGTAGGGCCAGGATCTAGCAAATGATGGTTATGAAAAATATACTCAGGTCTGTCAGTCTACAGACTGGGAGAGATGAGCTCCAAGTCACCCACCCACAGGCATAACTTCACCCCTTCCGAAGACATTTCAGCCTCAAGATGTCAAAATGCAGAGCTTGCAACAGACTGAAATTGAAACTTCAGGCTTCCCAGACAACAGTTCCTATTTTTACAAGCAAATTACATGAATTTCCCCTCAAGTCTTGCTACTCAGTAATTCAACTTGAAAAACAGTATTATTATTGCCACATGGTATCTAGGAGAAAAGGTAGACAATCTGAAACAGGAGTACATGCTTTCTTCCTCTAAAAATCATCATCTTCAGGTTTGATTTTTATTTGCAGGCCTATTTGTGTCACACTGGAGATCGTTTTGTAATGAGAAAATTACTTTGCTGGTGTGACAAGGCCCTGTGCTATATTTTGTGATCAAAGACATTTTAAGAGAAGGGGAAAAGTTTCTGTGCATATATATTGGAAAGTGGTACCTGATGCTGCTGTTGGACTCCTTTGTTGTAGATGAATGTGTTGATGTTAGGCTATTTCAGCTAAACCCGTTATCTACCAGCCATCAATAACTACTCAGTTTCAAGACAGAAGCTTTTGCCTCACCAATTTAAAAGCAGCCATTTGGCTTTTTCAGCCAAAATGAACCAGAACACCTAGTAGTGGACAGATTATACCTAAATGCCAAACCTCTGTTATTAAAAATTACCATGTAACACCAGCTTCTGTCACCACAGGGTTTACTGAAATGTACACCACCACTGTGTATTTACAGAAGGCCAGAGATGTGCAAAGCATGGAGTGAAAGTGGGGGTCCTTTTCCTTGCCCTACAATAACAGGTTTGTTTAGAATTTTTATATATCCATTCCTTTTTCATTTTGGAAAACTGGACGATATGACTCCACCATGAGGCAGTAGGTGGCAGAGAAGGTAATGAATTTCAGATGTAGCCTGGCATGGTAGGGAAGAACCCATTTCATCTAGCTCCATCCATTACTGGCCACGTTTTACCATTCGAGCCAGGTGATGAGCTATCTGAAAGCTGGTTTTGCTCAAGAATATGTTCCTAATTTTTGCCTCTCTCCTAAGTCTTTTTGAAGGCAAATCAAATGAGTCATAAGCTCAGCTCAAGGTAGGTATACATTTACCACTGTGTGGAGAGAACCAAACATCACAAGAAAAGACAAGGACAGAAAGTAATCCTTGCTGATAACATAAACAAAAAGAAAGTACTCTGAGACAAATCAGTTGTTTTGACAATAACCACCACCAAAAGAAGCCAACTGTATGTTTCATTTATTGCTGTTGTGGTTTAACCCGGCAAGCAGCTAAACACCACACAGCTGTTCACTCATTCCCCGCCAGTGGGATGGGGGAGAGAATCAAAAAAAAAAAAAGGTAAAACTCCTGGGTTGGGATAAAGACAATTTACTGGGACAGAAAAGGAAGGGAAAATAATAATAATGATAAAAGAATATACAAAACAAGCGATGCACAATGCAATTGCTCACCACCCGCTGACCAATGCCCAGCCAGTTCCCGAGCAGCGGACCCCAACCAGCTTTCTTCCCTGGTTTTTATACTGAGCATGACATCATATGGAATGGATGGAATGGTATGGAATATCCCTTTGGTCAGTTGGGGCCAGCTGTCCCAGCCGTGTCCCCTCCCAACTTCTTGTCCCCGCCCAGCCTACTCACTGGTGGGGTGAGGTGAGACACAGAAAAGGCCTTGACTCTGTGTAAGCCCTGCTGAGCAGTAACGAAAACATCCCTGTGTTGTCAACATTATTCTCATCCTAAATCCAAAGCACAGCACTAGATCAGCTACCAGAAGGAAAATTAACTCTATCCCAGCTGAAACCAGGACAACTGCAAAATAAAGCCTAGCCATTTCACACAGGTCTAATCAAGCAAGATGACAGATCGGCTTTTGGCTATATATTTAGCTATGAAGTTGGTGGATGTCTCTACTACATGCATGACTGTAATAAACACACAAGAATAAAAATAGCTGTCTTACATATATTCATATCTATTGTCTGGTTTTGAAACCCTGGAGGAAAAATGTGAGCTGTCATCTCCTTTTTCTCCCCCAAGTCAAATGGCGTTGAATCAGTAGTGAATACCAGAATTAACAGCTCTGGATTAGCCCAAAGATATGAATAAACTCAATGGTAATGTTACAAGCCACAGCTTACAAAAGAGATATAGGAGACACCTCATTCCCACCAGCAAATTGTGCCTTAAAAGCACAATGTGATTCTGAGGGATTTTACTTAAAAGTAGCTCCTATAGATTCCACAGAAAGAAAAAAATCAGGATTTCAAAAAAGATGACTATATAACTCACCAAAGCAATATGACTTCCCATCTTTGACATATTACTTACACACAAGACCGTAAAAAGATTTTAACTTTAAGTTTTGTATTTCAGGGAACTTTACTTGACAAGTAAGATTGTTTAAAGGGAGCTTTTGAGTTCCCCAAGTTAGTTTTTCATTAATGCCTAATTAGGCCAGTTGCTTCAGAGCAAGTTTTAATTTGTATCTCTTTCTTGTATTTTAAGATCAGTAAGGTTTTTAGTCTCCTGCAGCTAGCATTACGTAAACTGTATCATATAGCTAACTGTAACACAAACCCAAGTATTTTCTCCAAGAGTCACTGATAAGATGCAAGTTTGTTTTGTTTTGTCTTAAGAAATGCTATCTTGTAGTTGATCCACTTTGCACACAAAGTTGGGATACTTGCAAGCACACAGCTACTTAACATTCATGTACGAAGTGATGTCACGATGGAGTGCACAAGCTAAACATACTTTGGAAGAGGTGATAGTCATGTCGCCATACAAACAGCAAAAAATTTTGTCATCCATATGGCTCAACAGACCAGTGCTAGCAAGGTTAGTTATTTCTGGGCAGTTAATCCTGAAGCTTTTTACTATATAGTGACAATTAAATTAATCAGTAGGTTACCATAAAACTATGCTACCAGGTAGAACAAATTTAAGAATCTACTTGCTTTCTGTCAGACACATATCTAACCATTTATAGCAAAAAAAAATTTATAACAAATATAACAAACTGGGCATTTAAAAATGCCCAATAAAAGAAATTCAGGTTCAGTGATAAGAAAGCATATTTATCCACCATAAGGTAATATATACTTTGTTAATTGTAGAAACAAGACTATAAGGCTAATAAATTTGGGACTTCTGTGATATGTAATTTACATGGCTTACTAAAGCTATTGGTGTTAAGGTAGTAGTATTTTTTTTTCTTCTGAAAATAGATAGTTTTTTTTCCTCATTTAGATAAATTAATAATTCCTTAAAAAATTTGTTTATGCAGTAGTACATTGCAATTTGTGACTGACTGCACAAACATTACATAAAAGTGTTAAATGATAGTGTTATTATGAGGGGAAAAAAATCCCTGAACTCTTCTTGAGATGAATATCACTATGACTCCTTGGCATCGTAACTCAGTGCTATCAAGTGATGGCTTCACAAAGCACAGTGTTAAACTGTTAATCTATTTTGGAAGATATCATTCCATATTTAGACCCAGGTCCAACTAGGAAATTCCTTCAGAGTGTACTTAAAGTGACATTATTAAAGCAAGCAGTTTCATAGCAGAATTAACGAAAACCGGTTTCTTACAAGCTCGTGTCTCATGGCTAGATTCTTCAGGGTCTAATACAGAGCAAGACTGAACTGATGCTTTCTTAAATTGGTTGCTCGCTCTCTCTTGATATTCTAGTGTATAATATAATGTGAACCCATGGCTAATAAAGTCTTCCTCCTCTACCAATCCACCTATATTCATCTAATTTGTAGGATAGATTTAAAACTCTTGTCAAGTTTGGCTGAAATTGTTTGACATGTAAAAAAGGTAAAAGCAGAGTGGCTGTTCACTGTGGTAGAAGGTCACCAACAGGACTCCTGCTTCCTGAAGGACTCTGGGTATATCACTCATTTGAGCCCAATTTCTCCAAGGAAACTAGCCATTCACTGCCAATTAACTTCCCTGATTCCCAGGCATTGAAGAAATGTCCAATTATTACAGCAATGAATCTATCACTTCAGCACTTCACAGGCTATTTATATTCATTTAGTGGCAGCCAGACCTATCAGCTACTGTATGAGTGACATCAGTGTCACAAGAGCCGCCTTCTGTTAAAGCTGGATTTCCTCTACACTTGAGCCTCAGAAAGTTCAATTACATGGGCTTTATGCAGGTGACTTTCAGGTGTGGATGTGCATCAAGGAGCTGGTATAGATGAAACAATTTTTCTTCTTTACCCCCACACTGAAAATGTTCCTTTTCTTAGGGCCTAATACAAAATCTAAGTTTTGATTCCTTGGTCTAAAGAGGCAGATAAGACATATTCTTGATCTTCAATAACCTCTGGAAGTTTGCTGTAGATTTCTATAAATGTTTTGGCAAAGAAGTGATGCTTCTTGCCCTTTTCCTTTTTAACCTAAGGACTTGCTCAGATTAAACACTTTGCGGAAGCCTATTTTGTGTATATGTAGTCAATCTTGCATAGTGTTAAAAAAAAGGCTTTAACTTAATTTAACACTACAAAAATGAATCATCCCTGCACAAGCAATACACTCAGGTGGAGGAATCAAGAATCTGAATAGGATTCCTCATGAAAATAAACCTGGGCAGTCCATGCGGTGACAGCTTAGAACAATCGGGAAAGCAGAATTCAGATGTGGACTGCACAGGGTCACACAATATTCCATTTAAAGGGTAGAGTAAGCAGAAATATGATTTCATTACAAAGGGATAAGCACAGTGTAAATGTTAATGTAGTTGAAGGGAAAAACCTCACCCATGAAGCCTTCACCCCAGATTTTAAGGCCTGGAGGCAGCAGCTAACATTCTTTAGTATTGATCTAAATCACCTGGAGAGTAACCCTGAATTCATGAGTTCATTCTCATGAACTACCACTATGGAAAGAATCCTAATTAAGAGCAGTTTAAGGCTTTCTTTGCAATCCTTCATCAACATGGCACATTTCCTACTGCACGATGAAGAACCATTGCCACAGGCCCTAATTTATTGATATGAGTTCTTATTTGAAAATTTCTCTTTAAATTCAAAGCCAGCAAATTTTCAGTGTTGTCTCTGCAAGGAAGAGAGAAGAAACTGGACATGCCTTGCACAGAAGCTTCCCTAGCAAATTTACAGGAATTATTGCTATTAAAGTGCAATCTCACGCTGAGGTGCCCAAAACAGTCCAATTCCACGTTTGCTACAGTTCTGCAAGGAGAAGAAATCACTTTGATCAATTTTATTGATTTCTGAGCTCACAATGTCTGTGTAAAATTCTTTCACAGTTTGGCATTTAGCTGTGTTATTATGTTGCTATTTTAGGTGATTTTTCATTGGTACCAGTTCTGGACTGTCACTGTTTTGTAGGGACAGTGGCTGTAGAAGGACTGTGACTCTGTCAATCAATGTGGCTACCCACAGCTTACAAAGTTGGCTATGGACATCCTCCCCTTCCCCATTTTGCTATTCCTTTCCTATTAAATTTTACTGCTATTTTGCCTATAGTAACAGCAACGAAACAAGCCCAGACACTTGACCAGGAAGGTGTGTAATGGTTTTTTTTGTTGGCACCATTTTCTGCATCCATATTCTATTACATATTACCTAATTCAGGCTCGAAGGAAGGCTTCATTGGTCATACCTTCCACATGGTTTGAGGCAAAGACAATCTAAAGAAAACCCGCACATTTTATTCTAAACATAGATGCGTTCATATCTTTCCCCCAAAAAATAAGAAGTCTCCTTGCTGTTCTAAAATCCTTATGGAATATCTTCCTTATCTCTTTTTAAATCTTTTTCTTAGAAGAAAAAATACAATTGTTTCAAAAATAGCTTTTAAAATCTATTTTAGCACTTCAAGGAAATTAAGAAAAATGAAACTTCAAGAGTGGGTATCTCCCCACCAACAAACAAAAAATAATTGGGAAAATTTAAGTGTATTTTTCAAGGGTTTCAAAAAGAAAGAACTACAGAGAGCCTCATGGATGCTTGTCTTACAATACATCACTTACTAAACCAAATTCCCATAAAAAATTTGTATCCCATACTTATGAAAAATCAAAATCTCTTAGCAGTCTCATTTTTACAGTGAAAATCTGCTGTCACTGGACATGGCTGGCACACAGCAGTTTAATCTGTTTGCTAATGCCAGTCCCATAGGTAACTTTGAGCATATGGTCAGAGATTTTAAATTAGATTCTGTATTCAACCAAAAGCCACTACGGAAGGTAGAGCACAAAGGACTGAGATCATAAAGATATGTGTTTGCTGAGCAGCTAAGCTGATGACTAACACCGTGCTGAAGCATCTCTCAAATATTCAATTGCCCGACACAACAGCCAAAATCCCAACTTGATCAAAGGCAACTGTGATTTACTATTGACTGCAACAACAGGACTTGGCTTCTCCCAAAGACTTGCTGCTTCTCCCCTAACGGCATCAGTTTGAAGCCCAGGGCAGGAGGAATACATGTCAGCACAGCAGATCTGTGATATGTACTGAGAATTACCATTTGAATTATTGTCTGTTAGTATTTTAAGTCCAAATGCCATATTGTAACTGCTTCAAATATCAGCCCTACATCTATAAGCTTAATAAAAAAAAGCAAACAAATTATAGTTTCTCCCATTCAATTCTATCTAGTGATACAAGTTACAGAATTTCTGTCCTACTTTGAACAAATACTGATTCTCCATCCCTTGAATAGATCACAATAATCCAGAAATAAAGGTTAAGGAACATAGTAAGAGGCATAGGAAAAAAACCCTGCCAATTATAATCTTTGTTGCTCCTCAATTACTTTGATACAATTGGTTGGTTTTAATGCAGCTGACTGATTCCAAACAATAAAGCTAAGACACCAAAGTTGTGTACTGCCAGTAGCTATTTTAAAAGTGTCAGAAACCTGACTAGTCAAGAAAAATGGCTTTCCTACAGGGTGACCACTGGCAGAGTTACTATACGCTAGACCACTGACATCTTGAGTAGTTCTGTATCATCGAGATATCATAAACTGTGAAGTTAACATGTAAGTCAGATTCTTTTCTGGGACAATTTGTCTTATGTTTTTGTGATATTTTGCCCAACCATGAGAGTAAGGAAAGCCACTACTCCCATTTCTAGCTGTACCGTTACATAGGGCAGGAACCCCCTTCACACTTACAGTATTAACAGGGATGTTGTCGATCAATTCTACAGATCTCTGACTGTTAATGGAATAATGCCATCAGCAGTGAGGATACATGGAAGGTGACCTGTGCATTTAGTAACACAACAGAACCACTGTCTTAGGCACAAGATGACTGGAAATATTCAGGACTGTAAACTTTCCAAATGGAAAAAAAATATATCTATAACATCAACCTGGAAAAGACTTGGCAACACAACAACTGAAATAACTGTTACGCAATAAAGTAAGTGGATTTTTATTCATCCTACCACTCACTTGTCAAATAACAACTCTGTTAATATCCCTATATCTCTGCTGTTCACAGCAGCTTATATTTCAAGAAAAGACAAAAGCATGGGTAAACTTGGTATGTCTTTAGTGCAACTCTGAGAAACATGGAAAAATAATCTTGAAACAGTGGAGAAAGTAATGAAAACCACGATTTGGCAAATCTGCAAAAATAGTTTGAAAAACGGAAGTTTTTACATGGAAATTGAGGTCGTATATGCAGCATCTCAGACTTAAGAAAAGTGACAAAGAAGCTGGCCCTTTGATCAAAAAAATTCTTCTCCTTTGATTCTGATCTTCCCTTCTTTCAGTATGAACGGTATTACATTATACTTCAAAGGCATTTGTATTCAGTCTTGGTATTAAATAAAAATAATAAAAAACCCACACAACAAAACACTGTGTTGGCTTATCATGACTAATTAGATTATTAATAGTAAAAGGAATTAAAAAATAAGCGAACCACACTGATCTTGACTAAAACGAAAAAAAATTAGATATATTTGGAAAAGCTGGTCACTGTCATCACTACTGGAAGTAAAGATTTCTTCCCTCACACACCACATTTTAACTCATAAGACCTGGCAAGTGTAATATAATACATTATGCCAAGGATTAATTTATTACACTAATTTTAGGATTTGAATCAAATAATCCTAGATTTCCATGCTACCAATTTAACACGCTAGACACCACAGCAGACAGCAGGATGGCCTTTGACCATTTGGTGGACAGCTAGGTTAAACAAAAACAAAACGTACCTCAATCTGGGTTCTAAAGACACCAAACAAAGTTTTTGTGAATTGACAGCACTTTATACACAAACACTCCCTATTTTGAGTCTTCAAAATATAGGAGAACGAGAATTCTTACACAGATCTTCCCTCTTAATAGGTGAGAATTAATTAACTAGCCGTGAATGCAGCTGACAACACATTTCAAGAAAAAAAGATTTTCTTCAATTATTTGTTCACATTTTTTAAATTAAGAACTATTTCTCCCCTTTGGCATTCACTGTTCTTAAGTATCTGTGACTAGATGGATGTGCACTGAAAAACTGCACTCTAACTCAACATAGAAAGATATTTGTAACGATAGGTTTATCTTTACAGAAAGCAGTAAAATCCAGTCCCTGAAAACTGTTCATCTTTGCAATATTATAGAATAGAAATAAACTACTTCTGAATAAAATGCAGAACTATTTCCAATTTTTTTTTCCAACTTCATACAAAGCTCAATTACACAAAAGAAATACAAGCCATTTGGTAACTCCATGAAATTGTTCTGAATAAATCTACTCCACATTCTAAAGCAGTTAGTACTTTGGCGTAACTAATAACAAAACAAGTACATACTGTGGAGTAACTCATGCTTCTATACATGCCACTTACTGTTGTTCAGAAGCCTTTTACAAGTCCAGCCTTGGGACACCAACAGAACAATATTGCTATACTATAGAACAGATGAGAAAATTCTCTTTATTCAAAGGCTAAATTGTGTTTAGTATTCCATTTTCTTGATCAAATAACTACAGTCATCTCCTTCACACTATAATTGAAGGCTGTTCCCCTTATACCTAATAGCTACATTGACATACTTTGTAATATGAAATGTAACAGGTTAAGTAGTTGGCATATCTATATATTTTATAAAACACAGTTCTTGTTTTATATTTATATCTTCCAAAATATACTTTAAATTAGGCAATGACTAAAGAGTTTTAAAACTCACTTCAAACTCCAGTGAAGTCAACAGAAAGACTCTCCGCAATTTGAACAGCTGTTGACTTGGATCCACGCCATAAATTCGGAATCCCAGCACAGAAACATCTCTTCTAAGTAGCCAAAGTTGTATTCTTACATACGTACCAACAAGTTCTCCATATAGTTACTATTCAATTAAAGATGACTCTTAGACAAAGACCTAATCTGACGAGTGTCACTGTGAAGAAGATATTTACTATGGCCTCAGAATTTACCTTCAATATTTGACAAACGATTTATAGAACTGGAAATAGCTTAACTTAACATAGCAATTGTTCCATGCAATGATCTATAAAAGGAACACTAAAATATAAGCTGGCAGGTGTCATTCAGATATGGACTTGGAAGACACGTCATTTGACAGTTTCAGATATACCTGGCTATCATGGGGGTCAGCGAGGTCGCTCACTGTTTAAATAATATCCATCTTACAAAAATCTTATGAAAATATGTTTTCATTTGATTTTAACAGTGAACATTGTATCTTGCTTTTAAAAAACATCTAGAATTAAGGTAACAATCCTCTACATTTCTAGCATTGATAAATTAAAAGATTATGGTTTTTATTTCTTCCACTTCATATAGAATAGCAAGATTAGTCATCTCTTTACTCCTTCCTTAGCAAGCACAGAATTTCAATGATACAAATCCTTATTAATGAAAAAAATTAAGATTTTTGAAATGCTTACCAAAACAAAATACAAGAGAGAGGGGATGTTTGATTCGTAGCCCACAGCAACCAAGGGAAAGAATTCCACTATTTCAGGAACAGATACATGGTCTATTTTGGTCAAACTGAATAAAACAACAATGTCAAATCCTACAAGTCCATATTCCCACCATGTTTTTTAAAGACCTTTAGCATACATAGAAAGAAAATGAAAAAACACAGCTCCCATTAGAGAGAGAGGGAATAATGGGAAAATATTCCCATTACCTTGTCCTTTAATCACATAGAACCTGGGAAACGACTAGACTCTTTAACAAGCGATCTGAATATATTCCTGATAGAGCTGGGCATTGCTCCACACCAAACTGAGGGAGAAAAGAGGACACACTCCAAAGATGTCCTCTTTCAAAGGAAGGCGGGGGGAGAGAGACTCTTGTTTCTATAGGTACTGGGGGGCTCCTGTCCCTTTGAAACATTCAGAACATAAAGTTTAAAAACTGACCAGGTACTCAGAGGATCTACAGAATAACTCAAGGCTGGCACTTTTCCTTCATCAAAATTACTAATCCTGTTTCTTCATATTTCCCATGGCTCCAGCCATGGGAAACTCCAGTAGTACCCCGTTGAATCTCATCACTGATTTCCATACATGCTTACCTCAGTTTGCGACAGACACCAACGGCCTTTAAAAAGAAATGACACAGGGTGAGAGCAAGAAGCCTCAGCTATGACAGCATAGATGTGTCATGTCTCTAGGGACTTCCTCTGTAGCTCATACTCGGGTGTTTGCAGAGTGACAGGGGAGAGAGAAGGGGAAAGGGAATACAATGTTTTCCCTCCAGCATAACCATTTAATCCATAATGAAAATACAAATCCTGATCTCAGATCCTTTATCATGCCTGGGGAAGGAAAAGGAGAGGAAAGAATATTTGCAGGAAATAGATGAGATCTTTTGCAGTCAAATCTGAGTATTTATGTTACACACAGCACTGACAGCCAAGTGCATTTCAAATCTGAGAAAATGAATCATCACAAACATTTAGGGTTAAATCCATATATTTCAAGTCAATGGTTGAGAATGGATTTCTCTGCTAGTGCTAAATCAGGTCTTATGGCACTGTGGCACTCAGGCAGAGAATTGGAGTATTAATCAAAATATTTTGCACTCTGCTTCTCATTAAATTTTCTGTGAGTTTTTGAACAGCTATATTGGATTTACTATTCCAAAAGAGTAACAGATAGATCCTGCAAAGACATACAAATCAGAGTGTTTGTTTGTCATTGGGAGGTAAAAGGAAGTGAAAATATTGAGAACATAATCTGAAATTTTCCTATTTAGAGCATATCAAATCTATTGTGTTCTAGCTACTAAGAATCAAGAAAGGTTTATGCGAAGAAAATATTTCCTTTCTACCAAGTTAGGTTTTCTAAAACTGGTAATAGTATGAGTGTTGCATCCTTAACAGGTTTTTTTAATTCTTATTGTTTCGCCTTTTCCCCTGCAAGGAGGCTATGAGAAAAATAAACCCATAGGATAAATTGTTTAAAATACTGTAGCTAGTCTGAAAAAGGGTATATTTTATTTTTTACAATATTTGGCATAAAGAAGTTGCACCATTTCTCCAGGATAGTTCATTTAAAGATGAAAGGATGAGAAAGAAGACACTAGAGGTAATAGTGAGTCAAAATAGTGAACGTTAAAATAGTGAGCAAGATGAAGATGACAGACAGCCATATATTATTTACCCTCCAAAAAACTCAAATAATGGTGATCAAGAGACCGAGTTCTCAAAATAGAGGAACATTAATAAGCACTAGCTTAAACATTTCTGAATACTTTGAGATGAGAATTGTGCAGATTAAAGACAGCATATCAAGATATTTCTTCCAACAGTTTAAAGTAACCATTTCTGTTTAACACTTGCTTATATAGTAAATACACCTGTTCATGCAGTACGTGCATGTCACTTCAAGGTTTATTTCAGAGAATACTTAATTATGACAATTTAAGACATCTATTTTTACCTTTGAAAATATGCAATTTATACAGCAGGATAATTATTTTTATCCTTTGGGGATTATTTATTTTATAAACTTTGTAATTTTTGTTTAGTCTACAGCTCTAACTTTATTAATGCCTAGATGTAATAGAGTGCTCTTCATTAGTAGCTTTGAAAGCACTTAAAATTCTGAAAATGTTCTGGGACTATGAAAGTTGTACAAAAATAGAGCAAACCACAGACACCAGCTAGCACAAATTGCTTTTAATGCAGCACTGAAAAGGTAGTTTCCAGAGTTTAACAAGAAAAATAGGAACTTCTCTAAATTCTTTCAAGCACTCCCACAGTTATTACCATTTGCATAAAATTAACTTGTAAAAGATTCCTCTAGTAAAATTAGAATGCTTTTTTTTCTGCAACAGCAAAGTCTATTAGGGATATTGATAAAATGAAAGAACTCACTTCTGAACTATTATTCAGCAATGCTGATACTTTTCCATGTATGAAGATTAGCTACAATGAAGTATCCATGAGGATTTCAAATTCAGCTCTGTGCTCACAATTCAAGGTAAGGGTCATTTAATTTCATTTCATTCATTAAATAGATGAAGCATCGGTAGATAGGTATGAGTTACACTGTACACAACACATGAAATTAACATAATTACTAGCAGGATGTAAATATCTGAAGCAAATATGGATAACATACCACTTATAACATCAGCAACTTTCATAAAATAGAGGTTTTCGTGCATAATCCAGACACAAGCAATATTGACTCCTGCTTAACAGAAGTCAGACCATTAGTTTTCCCTCTCACCCATTCAAAAGGATAAGCCCCAGAAGGCTACAAGCCTACTTTCCTGCTGTCTGGATTCCAAGCACATTAGGCACGCGTCTAAAAGGTGAATAAAATCAGTCTGAGTACTTATTTACTTATTTACTTAAATATCCTTGTCAAAAGCCATTAGTCTCTTCCAGTGTACCATCTTTGCAAGTTGTCGCTGAATCAACTCTGTCTTCACTGACAGCATCCCCGATGTTTTAGTCCTGGGATTATTTTAGAAGTACATCTTTTTTAAGCAAGAAAATGGAGTTTCCTTCTTTCAGACCTTCCCACCTTTCTCATAACGGAACCAGATTGAATGTGCACGGCCACAAACATAGCCCTTGTAGAGGCTGTCTTCTGCAGTCTCCTTTATTACAGGACAGACTTCAGGGATCCTTATTAGTTCTGGGTCCATTGGCTAAGCCTGACTTGCCACACACACAGAGTTCACCTAAGGAGAGCTATTCTATAGCAGGAATATTTACTGTTCTTCAAACTCTAAGGCCATTTTACCTTCCTGTATAGGCAAGCCACAATAGTTCTCCTTTGTTGCTGTCTCTTATCCCCACAGAGACGAAGCAAAACTGCCATCAACCACTTCATGGTACTATGTATTAACTCATACAATACTGCTGGTGTGCTGTCTCTCACACAGGCTGAGCTTCACTGCGGCTTTCCTCATATACGTGATAAGATATACGAGAAAGGCTTGTATTTCTTTTTTTGTTTGGTCAAAGTTTTCCAGCACTGGGCTTTGCAAAGGTACATCTACCTCCTTTAGCCACAGTCTGACAAATTTCAGTACAAACATTCAAACTATAGTTCAGAGCACAAATTATCCTCCAGCTACAAAAGTTTTATGCAGAGTGTGACTGTCAGTTAAGTTCTGGTCATCAAATTTCTTGCAACTTCTCCAAATTGCCTAACGTAAGTCCACGTATATGGCGTGCACATAACCTGCAGGGACCACTGGTGTTACCTAATCTGCCAGTTCCAAACACAAAGTGTCCCTGATTTTCCCCTTTCTCTTTCCTGTTTAGGTTCAGGAGGGGAATCTGTGGGGAGAGGGAAACAAAAGAACCTGTTCTCAGCTCTTTTGCTGTCTCAGGGAAGTGACCAGAGAAAACTATTTCTACTTCATGCTTTCATTGTATTATAATGAAAACCAAAGCTCATTCTAAAGGATAAAACTGAAGTTATGTGAAAACGCCTAAAAATCCAACACTCAGCTTCTTAATACATCTATTGCATTGCAAAAAAACAGTCCTCAGCCCATTCATTGCAAACTGTTGAAACACCTAAAAATCTTTGGACCTACTCTATTTATTGTATATCCTGACAGTGTGGTAATCCTTGGACTTTATATAATCTGATGAAATGAATGCAGTTGGTGTAGACTATTTCTAAACTATTTGAAATAATATTTCCATTTCTGAAAGTGCAGGGGAAAAGCATGACTGATAGACCACTTATATAAATGTGATTTTAGCTAAAACAGATGCAGCAAACCTCCAGTGGGTAAAGGTAATAATAACAAAGCAATATATTTGCCAACAGCCAAATGCTGCTTAGAGAATTCGTTTTCTAAAGAAAAAAATCTTTTGGAATAGAAAGGATGTCTCAATCTTTGAGACAAAAGAGCATTTCAACAAGCCAGAACCAATTCCAGTAATTGTTAACTTCTTACAACTATGGGTAATGTGTGAGTCGGTTCTTTTTTTTCTATTATTTTAATTTAGGCAATGCAGATACTAAAAGGTAGAAATTAATAGAACATTGCTATAGATTCTTTCAAAATGCTGTAGGAGAGCAAGCTCTAGAAAGAGGCAGATACACCAAGCCATGTATATATAACTGTTCAGGCTCTTTAAGCCTCACCTAGCAAGGTCACTGAATTTGCTTTTGGCCATAAATAATTAGTCAAGTGACTTTTTCATGTCTCTTTCCATTAGACTAGTGAGAAAACTAAATGTTTCTGCTCATCCCCTCTTCCACAAGCTGGTGGCACACTGGCAGAACAAATGAGGAAATGTAAGTGTGACTTTTTCCATTTCAGTTTTCTCAGGCAAGTAGAGCATTTATCTTTCTCTCCCCCTCAGGGTAAAATAGGAAACAAATGTGTACTAGAGTAAATGACTCATGATAGCAAGGGAGTAATATAAACACCTATCTCCATTCCAATGGCTGCTCTAGCCCTTTTCTTTATCGGCAAGATGAACAGGGCAAATGAGGGAAGACATGGAAGAGTCACCTCTGAAAGTGCCACTAGCATTCTGCAAGGATTCCCTCCCAACAGAGATGAACTGAAGAAAAGCAGAGGTAGTATCAGGGCAATCTTCCACTGCACGGCTTCCTCTGTCCCCATATCTCTGTAGAAGGATGGCACTACAGCCAATATGACTGGTGATTTTATGGGACTCACAGCAAGACAAAGATCTCCCCCTTTTCCCTTCACATACAACTGACTGGATTCTCCACAATTTTATCAACGTCGGCAGTTACACCTTTAATATTAAATAGAGAAGATCCAGATTAAAGCTTTTGTTTTCCAACTTACTAAAAGCAAGGCATGAAATTAGAACATTTTATAGCTTTGGCATTGCAGAGCTTTTGTGGGAGTTCAGCATGAGAAAACAAGTAAAGACATAACCTTGATTTATGTGCACTGGCAAGTTTCCCAGCGCAGTAGTAGAAACAGCAGAAGTTGAAACTTAAGACATGCAACTATGCAAGGAGCCTCACCTGGGGAAAGGAGGAAAAAAAGAACAAAGGAAAGCAAGACAACTTACCTTAGCAACATTAGGGAAGAGATGGCTAATTTGCATTGTCAGTGACCAAGCTAAGACTCAGTGAAAGATCTTTTAGTTCTTAGGATATTAAATGACTTTAATAATGGTAGACATTTTGCCTTAAATCCTTCTGTTAAGCTCCTAAGGAAAAATTCAATAAGAGAAAACAATGATATTGATTTTTTTTTCCATCTTTACAGCTAGTGGCTCTAAATATAACCCTTAAATATTTGTTGGTTTGTTTGTGGTATGTCTTTACTTTCAAATATGAACTAAAAGCCTTTAGCCTCAGTATACAGGTGCTTAAAGTGTCTAAATAATATAGTATGAATGAAGCTCATTTCCAGGTTTGTGCCCTGAGGATTCATACTGGAAGACCAGAAAATTTCATTATTGAGACATTGCCAGATAATATGGCAATCTGCCTACTACACTGGCTTTTGGTATCAGAGCACAGTTAAGGTTGTGCTGCAAAGTACAACAGAAAGCTAAATCTTCTCCGCAATTTTTTAATGCAGTAAGCTTTTTAGAAAAAAGAGCTTCTTTTTGAAATAGGAGTCGAGTTTTGGGAACATAATTTCATTCCACACTGAAAAGAGAACAAGACTTTGAAAATCTATCCCTCTGCCAAAGCATGAAAGTCCGTCCCTCACTGAAGAAGGGACTCTTCTAGGAAATAGCAAACTCAGCTATATGTCCCTCTTCTGACTGAGGAATCAAATTCAAAGTTATGCCTCCTAAATCCAAGGAAAGCAATCAAATAATTAGCTATAAGCAGTTGATCTAGGCTGTCATTTCTCCTCATGCAACACATTTCAAGGTACAGAGGCAACTTTTTCTTACATTTGAAACATAGGGAGGTGGTGGTGATAGCTTGTGGTAGAGCAATGGGAAAGTCATGCATTTCTTTATTGTTTGATGTAGAGACAAATAGTTTTTCTGTTTAATGAGGAAGATGCATCATTCTGATCATTAAAAAGAGCTAAACAGCAATGATAATACACTGGAAAAACTTCTGCAAGAACTACATACTGCATTTATTTTTTTGGTTAGAGTTAACAAGCTTCAAGGCTTGTACCATTTGTCTTAAAGCAGGCCAAAGCAGAAGTCTTTTGAAGGTAAAAGTATGTCAGTGCTTTACAAAAATCAAAACCCAAAGTAATAAATATATAATACACAAATCCAAGAAGAAATTCTAGTAAAATATATCAACATTAATTGTCTTCCTCACTCCTATTTTGCAATCTATATATTCCTAATTGTGGTCCTGAACAAATGTATGTTAGCATTTGAAAAATACACATGAAGTACGTGCTTGTAGTTATTAGTCTGGCATTACAAAATGGTTTATTTAATCACAGACAGAATGTAAATATGCATCCAATCCCAAAAGAGTAACATTTTTCCCCATTACGGAATCAGTCAAGCATGATTTAAGTATATTTGTAACCCGTCCCCTTTCCTTCCCACCCATTCACTGCCCTCAAAGGAAAATAGTACAACATTAACTTGGACCTTTTAAGTAAAGAGCCAGTTTGCAGATCTGGTATTCAGCAAACTTATCTCCCCCAGCTTCACACAGTGTTCTTCAAAGCTTGCTGAAAAGGCTCTATAAGAAAAATAAAGGTTTTGTTTTGCAGAAGAAAGCGTTTCCTTCCTTCCCTCCTACTATTTTGAGGGTCAGGTAAAACTGACAAAATGAAGTTTGCAAGGAAGGATACTCATAGGAAGGACAATACTTTCTGCCAGGAATAACATATGGCCTATACATCTCTAAATAGTATCTATGCTTGGGTCCAGAAGACAGGAGTTGCCAGTGTTCTTGTCCTGAACTCCACCCAGATCTGTTCTAGGGTGCAGTGAGGGAGCATCACACCGGCAGCATCACACCGCAGCATCACACCGCAGCATCACACCGCAGCATCACACCGGCAGCATCACACCGGCAGCATCACACCGGCAGCATCACACTGCAGCATCACACCGGCAGCATCACACCGCAGCATCATACCGCAGCATCACACCGGCAGCATCACACCGGCAGCATCACACCGCAGCATCACACCGGCAGCATCACACCGCAGCATCACACCGCAGCATCACACCGGCAGCATCACACCGCAGCATCACACCAGCAGCATCACACCAGCAGCATCACACCAGCAGCACCACACCGCAGCATCACACCGCAGCATCACACCGCAGCACCACACCGCAGCATCACACCGCAGCACCACACCGCAGCATCACACCGCAGCATCACACCAGCAGCATCACACCAGCAGCATCACACCGCAGCATCACACCAGCAGCATCACACCGCAGCATCACACCGCAGCATCACACCGGCAGCATCACACCGGCAGCATCACACCGCAGCATCACACCGCAGCATCACACCGAAGCATCACACCGAAGCATCACACCGCGGCATCATCACACCGGCAGCATCACACCGCAGCATCACACCGCAGCATCACACCGGCAGCATCACACCGCAGCATCACACCGCAGCATCACACCGCAGCATCACACCGGCAGCATCACACCGCAGCATCACACCGCAGCATCACACCGCAGCATCACACCGCAGCACCACACCGGCAGCACCACACCGCAGCATCACACCGCAGCATCACACCGCAGCACCACACCGCAGCACCACACCGCAGCATCACACCAGCAGCACCACACCGCAGCATCACACCGCAGCATCACACCGCAGCATCACATCGCAGCATCACACCGCAGCATCACACCGGCAACATCACACCGGCAACATCACACCGCAGCATCACACCGGCAGCATCACACCGGCAGCATCACACCGCAGCATCACACCGCAGCATCACACCGGCAGCATCACACCGCAGCATCACACCGCAGCATCACACCGCAGCACCACACCGGCAGCAGTTGTTCCCAGCAGCACAGAAGCGATGCCACCTGTTACACTGCTACACATATTAGACCTGCTCTGTTTTACCTTAACACATTCTTCAATACAGTACTAAATACATGGATAGATATCTGTGTCTCAACCCTGTCCACAGGTGTTTTAAATGACAGGGGCCTCTGTATTTTAATTACTGGGGAAAAGATAAATCTTTCCAGTTCAACTTTTTACTACATGCATTGCTGTAAAAAAAACAGCCTTTGAAGAAAGATAGGTCTCACATCCTTTTGGGAAGTAACACACCAATTCTCAGGTCTTAAAAGAAATGCAGGTGAACTAAGGTGAGGGCAGAAACAGTATGGGATATTGCCAAAGAAGCTCCACATCAATAGTGCAATTCTGAATCCAAAATATTGCAGAAATATTACGAAGTTAGCACACCAAGTAAAAGAGCTATTGTAAATTATTCTTGTGCACACAACCGATTGTTACTGTTTCTGTATCAGCCTTTAACACTTACAATTCAAAAATCACTAAATAATTAGATAATCTTCATATATGCAAATTGTTGCTTACCTTAGCAATGCACAAACATCCCACTATCCCAGTTTTAAAACAGTAATTAGCTTCATGCAATTAGCTTCTCAACCACATATTGCAAAGAAGTTGCTAAGGATGAGAAATCAGTTTCTAAGCAAGGAGCAGCAGTTACATTGGTTACACAACTCTGATCTACAGAACTACAAACAGTATCAGGAAGGCTTGGCATTAATTTCTTGACTCTTCATTTAGGTTCAACATATTGGAGACTGAATGTCAATATGCCCCTGAAAATGGAGCATGGCAAAATAGTGACATCCATGGCCTGCCGGAGCAGAGCATAAGAACAGAGTGAATTGAGTCGCAGCAGTTGAGGAAAGGAAGAGAGAAGAGGCAGGAATAATGAATCATTGCTCTCAGTTCCCTGCGATCCCTCTTGCTGCTCTGCACTCTGAGCCTAATTTTCAATTGTGAAACCTTGGACCTGCACCCTACAACCTCGTGATGCTATAAAAATTCCACAACTGTTCACAGGATACTTACTACATGCAGGTTAAAGTGAAAAACTATGGTACAAGGGCTATAGAACATTCCCAAAAGGTCACTCTCAAAGCAGATGCAGAGCCAGGAAAAAAGACAAAACAGACCTTTTATGATCCCAGGCGGCACCTCAATTACAAGGCTACCCTTTCTTGCAACTGCAACAGGCTTGTTTTGAAGGATTATACTTTTTGACATATCTGCAGACTTTTTGCAGTGAAATTAAATGGCAATAGTCAGAGATATTTGTACATAATTACTCAACTATTTTAACCACCTGTCAAAATTTTGCTGCAAGTGTCAAAGGTGCATTTTAGCATAAAAACCTGAAATAAACATGAAATTAGCTTTCATTACTTTGACTTAGGATGTCTATCAAAATGAAACTTTTATATTTACGGAAAGTATCTCTGGCATTAGCTGTGACATAGTGGCTTTTTGACCTGCCATACATGTAAGCCTCTAGCAGCAAGTACACAACTCAAGTGCCTGACTCTGCTCATTCCAGCTACAAAAGACACGGTAAGCATACAAACTAAAAACCTGCATTTTTATTTCCTGCAGGGCTTAATAAATTTTACACAAGACTGATAGAGACGATAGAATTTGACATACCTGGTGTGTCAGCCTTATCGTTTGGCAGCGTACAGCTAAAAACAACACTTAGGATGCAGAGTAAGACTGTAGAGTAAGGCTTTTAATTTTGGATTTCATCTCTGAAAGAGGAAGAATTTAATGCAAAACTATTCACCAAGCAACAATGCCCTTGGAAGGGTCAAGCCAGCTGCTGAACATGAACATGAAGATGAACATGAAGTTCAAGTCTACAGAGAAACATGAAACTCAGCAGGTAGCTGTGGCTGTTCTCCCCCACTAAGAAGTACATACCAATACACTCTGCAACAAATGATTCCCATCTCTGTGGTCTGAACAGAGCCTTTGTACTCCGAACTTTTAGTGCTTTATCTAAATTGGTTAGGGAGGTGATGCCTTTGTTTCTGTAGCTACCCACAAAGAAAAGAATTCAAATTTAAGTGGTACAGTTTAGTTATGACAGCATACAATTCAACTCTTCATTTTTTATTAAACACAATTATCAGGCACTCGGTACGGCTAGAAGGGTTTTAACACTCGAGGTTTAGAACAGTTGGCAAGGAGAAAATGATCATGTAACATGATTTTTCTCATGACTTCCTAAGTCCCCTTCCATCCTCCCTCCCCCATTCTTTCACCTTACTACTCCTTTTCATATCCTTATTTATAAGCATCTACCACTTTTCCACTGCTTGACCACTTATAAGTGGTAAGTGCCTTATATATGTTTCTTTCTGGAAAACTTATATTGATCCAAACCACACTAAAAACCATGTGAGCAGTGAGAGATATCACAGTAGGATAAGGCCACATAACATTTGTTAACTTAGGATTCAGCATGTGAAACCACCACTAAAATGAAGGAAAGCTGACATGCAAACACGGAAAAGCATTTGAATACCTTACAGATCGCACACAGAAATTGCAGCATCTAACAAAAAGAAACCTGCTCAAAATATGTGCAATTGCAAGGACACGCATAGATTTAGATATTTTTTGTGAAAAAAAGACCAACAGTTTTTACTTATGCAGGTATAGCTTCTGCTTTTCACCTACACAAACTGATTCATATTTTATTGCTGAATCTGTCAACAATACTGCAGGCAAGCTAGTCTTAACAGAGAAAACAGATTCTTACTGACATGCAAGAACATGTTAGAAAGGAAGGAAGAAAGGTTAGTCTAGAACTCCGCAGAAGAAAGTGCAATGACAAAGAATTCCTCATTGAAAAGCAAGTTGTGTACTTGACTAAAATAGTTATGTATTCAGAAAGATATTAAGGCTTAATCATATGTACTGTGCTCATGTTCTTGTCAAATGGGACAGAAGAATTCAAGTGAATGTAGTGATCACACATTTAAAATGTTTACTTTGACATGCTATGGAGCAGTATTCATTAGAGCATACACACGGAAACTGAACACTGAACAGAAAAGAAGCCCAGCTTGCTAAATACGTCCAGTTACCATTGCCAAGACAGGTGAAAGATGTTACAAGATTAGGTGGCAAGAACAAAAGCAGCTGGATGTAACACCAGGTTACGTAATGACCTATTTATAGGCACAACTCCATTAGGGAATAGGTATTCCTGTCATAATATGACCTGTAGCTTTTAATTTGCTTACAAAATTATTTTTCCACAGTTTGCTGTATAGAGAATACGAAGTAAATTTAAATCTCTAAACACAAATTACTTTTAATTTTTTCAAACTAACAAGGCATGAAGGATGGTATTTCTTGCATGAAGGAGACACACAACTTCCCCCGGCCTCCCCCCAAAAAAAAGGCAGTTGGCTGAAATGGAACAGACCCTGAGACTAGAATAGAGTTATAACCATAAAGCTATGGTAATGCTTTCTCCTACACCTCTTAGAGCTGTTTAATTTTGCACCAATATGAGGAAACAGCAATAGTGAAGACACGTAACTTCTGAAATACGTTTTCTAATGAAATAGTGGAATCCAGTTCATATGTACAGACAAAAAAATATTCAGACTTTGTACATAAAAGCTGCATCCATTTATCTAAAACTACTGCTGCTCAGAACAGCTCTCCCCAAATCAAGACCAAACTATCCCTATTCTTACGCATGCCTGAGACCAACTTAGAGGAAGGAAGCAAACTGAGTTTCAGCTTTAGTCTCCTAAACCCACTAATGAATAATCTTGGACCAGGACCTCTCGCATCTGAAGTGCAATGATACATTAACATTACAGGCAGCTCTTCCCTTCATACAAAAGCAACATCAGAGAAGGAGACCTATTCATCACAACAAAAAAAGAGGGAGGGAGAGAGAAAAAATTCAGTTGAAAGGGATTCTCACTGCCTCTCCTCCCCTTCCAAGAAAGGGAGAGCCAATTGGAGGTACTGGGTAAGTACAAGTTGCAAACCTTAGCTTTTGCTAGTCAGTACTTGCATTACACACCCACAGTTTTCTAAAAGGATGATTATAATAAATAATATTTCAGTCACCAGTTCTCATACGTGACTTTATTTTAAAGTTCTTGCAAAAGTCAAGATCACCTTTATCAGTTCATAATGAGATGACACTATGTCATACCTGAGATGTACAAACCCAACCACCCAAAACACTGTAATACTGTGCAAGGTTCATAGATTACTCCATTATTTTGCTCTACATTAATTTCACTGTTTAGCAAAACTAAGTGCTTGGAGAGTCAAATTTAATGTATTTTAATTACTTGATGTTCTGCTCTGATGAGCTGTTACATCAGAACCTGAAAAAATGAGGAATCTTCTTCTAAGAACATTTCCAGACTAGGCATGTTTCTGTGCTTCATAACTTGTTTAAAATGTAGGTTGTGTAAAATTCTGTATAGGAACCTTTTTGCACAACATGATTCATAAACATGAATAATGCTCAGCAATAATCCTGATGTTATTTTTGCTCCCCTCCATACACTAAGTAGCTTATTGTTGATATTGCTTTGCCCCTGGCAAAAAATAAGAAGCATTTTGTCATTTTCTTCCTACATTTTTGTGTATGTAAAATCAGATTCCTTGTATTATGTCATAACATTGAGAGAACTTAAACTTAAGAAATTGTCATACACAAATCTGATCTTTCTATTTTTATATATATATACTTGGAATGTTTTCAATAAAAGACCTTAACATTCCAAAAAGCTGGTTTCCACAGATATTGCCAGTTGCAGTTACATTAATGAGGGCATTTTTATTTACATTCAAGAACAGTCATATAGATAAATCAACAACTATATGCAGATGAATGATATCCAGACAAAGATTAACCAGCTCTGATCTTGGTTTTGTCAAAGTAAGGTTATCTGGCGCTTTCTGAAAGAGATTAGACATGCATATACAGATTTCAGGACTGTCATCTGTCATACCCTGAAATGCAGCCAGCACAGAACAATACATAGAACGTTATAAAATGTGTTTTATTATATAATTCAATTTCCTTCAGTCCTGAAAACATCAACTTAGACAAGCAGAGGGAATGGTGATCATGGCAAAGATTTAAGATGTAGATGTGTATTGACATAAAATAAAAAGTTTTTATAACCTACAAAGAGTTGCATTATTTTTCAGAATAGTTAAGCTAATAGACCTTAACTTTGATAGAGACAAAGTATTTGATATGTCATGAAATTTATCATTATTTCTGTAATACACGCAAAGTAGCATAATTATATAGAACTTTGTTATGATTCATAATCACTTCCATTCACAAACATAGGTGTTCATGAATGCTGTTACGATAAACTTCCAGTAACATTTACCCAAAAAACTTGTCTTAAATTTCTTTCTCCAGGTCTGAGAATTCTAGCCCCTACCTCCTACTTTCCAGTAATATGCCTTTAGCAGTAAGGTATGTCCCTGTAGCGGAAGGATATACTGTACAGTTTCTAATGCCAGCAAGTCAGAAGTCCTAAGAGAAAACAAAAGGGAACATGATTCTCAGGTATAGGATGAGGACACTCAGTGTGTACAGAGGATCCCAGCAAACAGAAACCAAGTTTATGCCATAGAAGCACAGTGTCCTAGACTCTTTAGCCTTTAGGATCACACTACTTCATCAGATCAAGCTGTCCTTCATTCAAAGTTGTATGTTTAAGTTTTATACCTGTCCCAAAGGTTTGGTTTAGGATATAGTTTCCAGCATCATTTGAGGCAGACATAGGAAAAGAGTGACCGCATCATTTCTACAAGTGTCTTGTTCAAGGCAAAGCAACCTGAAGTTAGAAACCAATGAAGACCTTTACAACACACTGCAGAAAAATGAATTATGAAATCAATCTGATGTCTACTTTCAGGAGTTTATTACTAAGATGCACAATCAGGTCACATCCTTGGAAAAGGTATTTTCATGCCTGGTCCAACTCAGAATGAAGCAATTTAAATTTACCAGCTAGAAAGCTAAAGATTTTCCTTAGTTCTGTTATCTCCCTAACCTTGTACTATCCCGTGCTCTTTCTATATATTTCACTGCCTGCTATTCAGCCTATTATTTTCCAATTTCTGAATTTAATAATTTAAACCACATATGACAGCAAAAATAAGCAGAAGGCATAAGCAGACTGTAATTTAGATCAGATTAATATTAGTCTTTTAGTCTACATAAGTGACAAGGGCTGCATCATACTGCAGGCTGCTGGCCTCAGTGTTGATTGCCATAAGTCTCTCAGACTTTCAAGCCCTAAATGATTCTTCTCAATGGTACCAAAAACACGCAAGCTGCTGATGGCAGCAGTTGAATCAAAGATCAAATTCTTAGTTCTCTGGGCATCAAGAGAAATAGAAGCACTGAACTTTGTGAACTGCATTTATCAGCACTTTTAAATACCAGGTAGGGTAAGGTGTCCTCTGTCTCTTTTGCTATCCACCTCCATTCTTTGTTGGAAATGGAGTACTGAATACTTTTCTATCCAAGACACTTATTCAGGGAGGGCACTGCTGCTCTTGATGCTAACAGTGTGACTTGCTCCTTAACTCTTCCAACCAATCCTTGTTTCGATCAAGTTCATACTGTCTTCTAATTGCAGCCTCCTGTGGATTCTTACTTCTATAGAATACAGCACTCTTTCTTCTACCGAAAACTGTATTGTGTAGTGTTTGGAGAAAGTCTTTGTCCTCAATATCAGAAGGATAAAAGAAGGGAATTTTCATCCTTGCAGGATTGCCACGAAAAAAAAAGATAGCCAAAAGGAAGAAAAAGTCATCACTGTAGAAAAAGACAAAAGAAATGAGACCGACCTCATCAGAGATATTTTATTGACCCTAGTGTACTTTTTACTATTGTTTTACTAGATGCTGCAATTTCAGTGAATTCACCATATTTTTTCCTTGGCAATTTTCTTACCCTTATTCAGTGAAGCTGAAAAACTTTGACTTGATAATGAATATATAACTGCTAAAAGAAATGCAGTATCTCTTTCCTGTAAATTCTTTTTATTAGCATAGAACTACTTAATGTACTATAACTAGGAAACTAATTTGTAATAATGACTGATGTCTTCGGATTTGCTGCTTAAGTGTTCTGTTGTACGTAAGCAAGTTAAGCATGACTGTTTCAATTGTGAAGTCATAAATTACTCAAAAATATTTTTGAAGTAGATTTAAAATTTAATAGAAATGTCTATATTGGCACTTACAGGCTTAAGAATCCTGTGTTGGTGCTGTTGTTTCTTTTAAATAAGGGTATAAATTGAATTTTCAAAGCAACAATCCTGTTGTTTTTACTTTTGTCATGGTTTAATGCCAGCTGGCAACTGAGCCCACCCAGCCGCTCACTCACTCCCCCATGCTGGTGGGATGGGGGAGAGGATTGGAAGGGTAAAAGTGAGAAAACTCGTGGGTTGAGATAAAGACAGTTTAACAGGGAAAGCAAAAGCCGCACACACAAGCAAAGCAAAACAAGGAATTCAGTCACTGCTTCCCACTGGCAGGCAGGTGTTCAGCCATCCCCAGGAAAGCAGGGCTCCATCACGCATAAGGGTTACTTGGGAAGACAAACGCCATCACTCTGAGTGTCCCCCCCCGCTTCCTCCTCCTTCCCCCAGCTTTATATGCTGAGCATGACATCACATGGTATGGAATATCCCTTTGGTCAGTTGGGGTCAGCTGTCCCGGCTGTGTCCCCTCCCAACTTCTTGTGCTCCCCCAGCCTGCTCGCTGGTGGGGTGGGGTGAGGAGCAGAAAAGGCCTTGACTCTGTGTAAGCCCTGCTCAGCAGTAACGAAAACATCCCTGAATTATCAACACTGTTTTCAGCACAAATCCAAAACATAGCCCCATCCTAGCTACTATGGAAAAAATTAATTCTATCCCAGCCAAAATCAGCACACTTTTAATTTGTATTAGGTTTTTATATAGTAAGTCAGAGTATTGAAATATATTTAAAACAACTTACAGACAAATGTGTTGGGGCATCTTTTCAAATCACACATTTTAAGTAGTAAATAGCATTACTATATTATCATACATATAAGATACACCTTTTAAAAAACAGTGCATCTTAAAGATAAGATTTCATACTCAAAATGCTGAGATAACACAGGATTCAGAGGAGTTTTCTCCCTTCTGATCCAAGGAGATTTCCAAGCTGTTGACAAAGAATTCTTATGTTAGTAGCATGGGAACAGAGATAAAGGAGATGGACAGCTAGACATGATTTATTCTGTATTAATTGAGAAACCTGGACAGGTAAGTCATTCCAGACCTTCCAGGTCCTTTCCAGAAATTCATGCATTTTCTGGAAAAATTTGCCTCCTCCTCAAATAGCCAGAAAAATCATCATTCATTCAGGTTATTTTTCAGCTTGCCCCATACAGCTCTCCTCTCCTGCTCTGTCATCTTAGATTAATGACATTCTTCTATTGCCATCTCCCTTCAAATCTATTCTGTACTTCCCCCCATCTCCTACATCAAAGCCTCCTTGATAAGACTCTGAAAAGTTTATCTATCTACTGCTTTTATTCTAACTGCCAGCTCCTTCCCCATGGCCTGCCAGCCAAGTGTGCAGCAGAGATCCTCAACTGGAACAGTAATTCTGGATCAAGTAGGCACCTGCTCAGCTACCTCTATCACAGCCAAGTGTCCTGCTCTTTCCAAAGCGCAAAGAAGTAAGTCCAAAATTTCAGTGTGCCAATTTAGAAGACACTTTATCCTTTAATTTTCTTCCTGATAAAATTCAGGTATTATGGATCAGGTTTGCATTTGCAGTTATTTAGAAAAGTTCCTTTCAAATCAGGCCTTACCATTTCAGGAGATGAGCAGTTGCAATAGTATGTCCCTAACAAAGAGAATTGACAAGAAGAATACAGTCTTTTTTTTCCCCTCAAGGAAATGATTTTCAATGTTTTGAATTTTGTATCAAAACTTGATGAAACATTTTTACCAACACACAAAATACAGTTCTAAATGCTGGTTATTGGACTCAGTTATAAGGCTGCATCCATCACAATTTTGAATTTCATGTATTTTGCATAAATATGAAAATATGTTATTGAATGAGCCATAAAGAAAAGGCAATTTTAGATAATCATACATCTTGAGTCTCTGAAGAGGTTTTGTAGAAGGGAGAAGTATTGGCAAAGATCAGGAATGTCCTTTTTTTTCCTGCTTCTCTCAAACATACAGCACATGATTTTTATCAGCCATTCAATAAACTAAAGAACACAGGGAAATGGTGCACTGTTGACTGCAGTAATAGTACAGAAAAGGCCATTTGTACTAAAGTAATTCTCCTCCTATTGTATTATAACTGTATGCAGCTTTGAACACATTGTAAGTTAGGCAGAGAAAACGGAAAAAAGTAATAATTTCTTACATGATGGATGTTGTGGCATTTGCAGGAGTACGTTGTCAAACACAAAAACATTTTAAAACAATTTCAATGGCATAGCAGCACAGAAAAACTTCTCATAAGCAAAGTGTTTCTTTGACAGGGAAATCTATCGCAGATAATCCAGTGCAGCGTATGTGTCAGATCATCCTGTTGAAATGCTTATCAACAGGGCATTCAAAATAGGCAGCTTACTTTTTTTTCCTGATTATTAGAAATGGGATTACAAACATCCCTGTGGGCAGAAAATGTTTGCATATTCCACTTCCAAAGCTAAAAATCAGATAGGAAATTCAGAAGGGTATAGATTCTTAAATCCTCAAAGCTCTGCCATTGCATAGATAGAGAGTTTACATTCTTTCAAGCCAGATACTTTACAATATGTTTCAGTTTGCCAGCACTTTAAACTACTGATAAAAACTGTAATACTAGTGCAGAATTCGTGCATATGTTGAAGTATTTTGTCATCTAGTAAAAGACGTACACAGGCTTATTTTTGTTCACAGATTGATATGCTTTGCTGAGTCTGGGCTACAATGGTCTGCTGAACAGGAAACACTTTGAAAGCTTCCAGTATCTTATCCAATAGATTTTATTTAAGGGAACATAGCTGAACTAAAGACTTATAAAAATTAATTTCTGACATTTCAGTTACATAAATTGATAATAGCCTTTTGATTATTCTTTACAATTCTTCAGAAACCTAGAAGGTAGGTGCCTGGATAGACAAAACATCTACCATTTTAATGTAGTCAACTTTCCTTAGAAACCATACCCTTTGTATTTTCGAATACAGTATGCTGCTTTTATGTACTATCAAGGTAAGTCCACAGCCTGGTGTCAAAAGGACAGCAGTCACAGTATTTAACACTCTTGAAAATAGGGGAGTTAATTTTATGAAGAAAAAATATCAATCAGTTCTATTGAATTTCACCTACAGTAAATCCCATAAAAATTCCAAGTGTAAATCGTCATGAAACAATTGAAACAGATTTGCATACAAGTAGGCTATCAATCCACAGCATTAATTCACAATTTTTTAAAATGTGAATTAGAAATGCATTGCAATAAGAGACAAAAAAGCCAATATGCCTAAACATAAATTTACCATTTTCCTTAGCATTATACCTGCCTGCCATGTTCAGTTTGATTAGTTCTTTATCTCAAGCAGATTCAAAGGATGTTAAGACAAATTAATCTTCTGAAACAGGCCAACATAACTAAGGGTCCCAGTTACCCATTGTGTCAAATCAGAAAAGAGGGAAAGGGCGGCAAGAGAAGGGCAGCAAGAGAAAAAGGAAGGCCTGATCCGTTATTTAATCTGGGAACAGAAAGTTAATACCTAAACCCAAAGCAATTTTTTGCAAGTGGTATATCAGCTGTAATGTATTGCTTGCTCGTGACTTCAGTGGTGGTAAAATAGCTCACAGAGCTCATCACTGGGCGTGGCCAGGCACTCTGTGTACTTGAATTCTACTGGTAAATTCCCAAATCCTAAACGTTGTTTATAAGGAAGGTCAGCAAAACACAGGAAATTAAGTCTGACTCTTTTAAAAAAAAAAGTGTCCTTTGAGCTTCACTCACACCCCTGCATTTACTTTTTTGTCCTTTGCTGGTTTGTGTCAAAAGATTTAAATTCAGGTGTTCGTTGTAAATTGTTTTGCCAGAGGCCACACAGAAACAGAAACACACCCACGAAATGAAAATAATATATTGTTATCTGGGGCAGGGGAAAGTCAGGGTAAAACATCTCCCTCCAAGCAGAGCTGTTAGTAAAACAGCTTTCCCATGCATTCTGCCCCCTTTCTATAGACAGCTGAATTTAGAAAGATAGTAATGGCCATTTGGCAGTTGCAAGCAGAGGATGCATAAACCTCTGCGATGTCCTTTAACATGTGCTGGTGGTATTCTATTGGGAGAATGTCAGCTACGTTAATAACCCTGCTAATGGCCAGCACTTACGTGTGCATTCACCAACATCAAAAGCACCAGCAGCAAATGAAGTATGACACCCATTGCGACTCTACAGACTGAGCTGACAACTGAGCTAATGTCCAGCAATTACAAGTGTATTCAGGTCCATCACCATCTATGCAACTAGGATTCCTAAGCAACTTTTTTTTTTAATTAGATAATTACTGAAAATCAAAATGGCACCAATTATTTGAAAGTATTTTTATCACTTTTCCTGGAACAATTTTTTTTCCTAAATAGAACAGATTTTTTGAGATTTCAGTCAATTCCTCATGCCCCTGGCTTAAATTTACCAACACTGAAATGGTACAACAAATAGGTTAGCTTTGCAGTCATTTAAAAACATTGCAATGTTAATAATCCTACTATTAAAGATTTCAGGGCTCAACCTTTTAGCACGGAGCTATAGGGTCACTGTTCTCTGCACATTTGCTTTGACAAGACCAACGTAACATCCAGTCCCTAGTCACCATTTCCCACCACCACACTACAGTCCACCTTCTCTCCACTTCTGATGATACTTGTGAATACATGCTGTAAACCAGTCACCAAAATGATCCATTAAAAATAATGCCTGTACCTACACTTGGGCAGGAGGTCATTAAATTCTGTCAAACAAAAGGTTTCTAGAAGATGAGAAGGAAAAATACTGTTCACAGAACACAGAATGTATATCCTTTTCTAAGCCATCTAGAAAAACACATGCAGCACCTACAGCAGGCTGAATGTGCAGTGAAGATGCTCATAAGTAAGCATGTTTTACTCTGCATTAACGGTGGAGGAGCACTGACCTGGTCAAATCGCTTCTTGACATTTTGGCTAAGGTCAAGTGTAGTGTAACTGCAGCACCTCAGCTCAGGAAACACCACCAGAGGGATGGTAACTTCTTGATCTATATATTAGTAGAGGAAGGAAACAAGTTTCTGTTGATGACCTCAGTAACTATTACCTTGTACACAAGAATTCTACTTAGCTATTAGTCTATTCAGGTTTCCCCAGGAATAACTAATGGGTGGAATAAAACATGGTCCTTAACTACACAGAATATGTTTCTGGTTTGTTTCCAGCCAAGTTGAAGCATCAAATACTAGTGAACGTGCTTGACAAAGATCTTGCGCTATATATGGAAAATCAAGCATGTCTCACTGGTATTCCATCCCCTAATAAATCCCTGTAAAGTAATAAACACCTTTCACACATTTAATCGACCAGATACCAAATTGTCACCTCAACAATAAAATATAAGTGGTTTTTTGGGGGAAAAAAGCATTAAGCATACTGCAGTGCAATACTTTGAAACATATTCTGTGAAGATATGAAATAGCTATGCAAGAAAGCAGGACAAAGTGTCAGAATGCTTTAGTGCCAAGACCTCATTCAGTGCTGGAATAATGACAGAACTCACTGGGGCTGAACAGCAAATGTTCAAGATACAGATCTAGTAATTCTCTTAAACAGAAAAAGAACAGGGGAAAAAAAGATTTCTAATTACAAAATATGAAGTTACAATTTAACAGAACAGTATAGAGAAGTGTAAGGATCTCTTACTGAAATTCAAATTGGCAGCATACAGTTTTATGGATGCTTACCACATGTATCAGTATCACAAAGTTTGGAGATCCTCTAATAAGCATGTAAAAAGTTAAGATACATAAAAATGATTATAATTTTAAGTTAGTGAAAAGCTGCACATCCGTAAGGAATGATCCATTAAAAATAATGCCTGTACCTACACTTGGGGGAGAGATCATTAAATTCTGTCAAATAAAAGGTTTCTAGAAGATAAGAAGGAAAAATACTGTTCACAGAACACAGAAGGTATATCCTTTACTAAGCCATCTAGAAAAACTTAATTAAAAATCTGAGATTGTTCAAAGTATCTGTTATTGCTAATAATTAAATCACAATCTATAGATGCTTAGTAAGTGATAAAATTGTATTTAACTTGTAGAACAATAAACATCAGTTATTTCTAAATAAGAAAGAAACAGTCTTACAGGAGAAAGCAAATAATTACAATTTACTTGCATCTAGATTTTAACTGCTAGATTTTGTGAAATGTGAAAACTACCTCTAATGAACAGTTCTACTTTTATATCCAATATATTTTTGAATTCTCTTCTGTATGCTGAACATTTCAAAAGGAATGGGGAAGAAGTAACTGAAAGCCTATAGGTTAGGGTGTTTGCCTGAGAGCTGAATGTCTAAATCATCTTGATTGAGAGAGGAATTTATTAGTAAAGTCTTGAAAATGAATAGAACTTGATTTTCCTTTGTCTTCCATGTCTTGGCATCATAAAACTCCACCTCACCAGAGTGCAGAATTTTCTACCCTACTCACGCAAGCATAAGTTGTCCCAGCTTCACAAAAGCTTTCCAAGGTCTATTTTCCAACCTACCTACCGTCATATTTTACTGAAGCTTCTAACAACTTGAGCACTTCAATCTTAGCAGCTTGATCCACTTGCTGGTTGTTTGGATGTTCTTCAGTGGCCCAACTCTTGGGTACGTGAGCATCTATGTGACGTACTTTTACAACCAGGTTCTCTACCCAGGCAGCCATATCTTGTCACAACGCGGCAGCCCAGATGGATTTACCTCTGCGCTGCCAGTTGTTCTGCTTCCATTGCTGCAACCACCCCCACAGTATAAAGATAAAGTACCAGCCATTTTTCTCGTTCAGCAATGTCCAAGGCCAGCTGGATGGCTTTCACCTCTGCAAACTGACTCGATTCACCTTCTCCTTCAGCAGTTTCTGCAACTTGGCGTATAGGACTCCATACAGCAGCTTTCCACCTCCGATGCTTTCCCACAAGATGACAGGACCCATCAGTGAACAGGACATATTGCTTCTCATTTCTAATAGTTTATTATACAGTGGGGCCTCTTCAGCACGTGTCACCTCCTCCTCTGGGGATATGTCAAAATCTTTGCCTTCTGGCCAGTTCGCGATCACTTCCAAGATTCCTGGGCGACTGGGGTTTCCTATTCGGGCCCATTGTGTGATCAGCGCGACCCACTTACTCCACGTAGCATCGGTTGCATGATGTGTAGAGGGGACACATCCAGCATGATGTGTAGAGGGGACACATCCTTTGAACATCCAGCCCAGCAATGGCAGTCGGGGTGCCAGGAGGAGCTGTGCTTCAGTACCAACCACTTCCGAAGCAGCTTGAACCCCTTCATACGCTGCCAATATCTCCTTCTCAGTTGGAGTATAGCGGGCCTCGGATCCTCTGTATCCCCGACTCCAGAACCCTAAGGGTCGACCTCGAGTCTCCCCTGGTGCTTTCTGCCAAAGGCTCCAGGTAGGGCCATTCTCCCCGGCTGCGGTGTAGAGCACATTCTTCACATCTTGTCCTGCCCGGACTGGCCCAAGGGCTACTGCCTGAACTATCTCCTGTTTAATTTCTTCAAAGGCTTGTTGTTGCTCAGGGCCCCATTTGAAATCATTCTTCTTCCGAATCACTTGATAGAGAGGGCTTACGATCAGACTGTAATTTGGAATATGCATTCTCCAGAAGCCCACAATGGCTAAGAAAGCTTGTGTTTCCCTTTTGCTAGTTGGTGGGGACATGGCTGTTATTTTGTTGATCACATCCATTGGGATTTGACAACGTTCATCCTGACATTTTATTCACAAAAACTGGATCTCCTGTGCAGGTCCCTTGACCTTACTTCGTTTTATGGCAAAATCAGCCTTCAGAAGGATTTGGACTATTCTCTCCCCTTTCTCAAAAACTTCTTCTGCTGTTCTGCCCCATACAATGATGTCATTGATGTATTGCAGGTGTTCTGGAGCCTCACCCTGTTCCAGTGCAGTGTGAATCAGTCCATGGCAAGGTAGGGCTGTGTTTCCACCCCTGGGGCAGTCGGTTCCAGGTGTACTGGACGCCCCTCCAAGTGAAAGCAAACTGTGGCCTGCACTCTGCCGCCAAAGGGATGGAGAAGAAGGCATTAGCAATGTCAATGGTGGCGTACCACTTGGCTGCCTTTGACTCCAGTTCGTATTGAAGTTCCAGCATGTCCGGCACGGCAGCACTCAGTGGCGGCGTGACTTCGTTCAGGCCACGGTAGTCTACCGTTAGTCTCCACTCTCCATTGGACTTTCGCACTGGCCATATGGGACTGTTAAAGGGTGAGCGAGTCTTGCTGATCACTCCTTGGCTCTCCAGTCGATGAATCAGCTCATGGATAGGGATCAGGGAATCTCGGTTGGTGCGGTATTGCCGCCGGTGCACTGTTGTGGTGGCAATTGGTACCTGTTGTTCCTTGGCCCTCAGCAACCCCACAACAGAGGGGTCCTCTGAGAGACTGGGCAAGGTGGACAGCTGTTTAATTTCCTCTGTCTCCAGGGCAGCTATACCAAAAGCCCACTGGTACCCTTTTGGGTCCTTGAAATACCCTCTCCTGAGGTAGTCTATGCCAAGGATGCACGGAGCCTCTGGGCCAGTCACAATGGGGTGCTTCTGCCACTCATTCCCGGTTGGGCTCACTTCGGCCTCCAATACAGTTAACTCTTGGGATCCCCCTGTCACTCCAGAAATACAAATGGGTTCTGCCCCTTTATAGCTTGATGGCATCAGGGTACACTGTGCACCAGTGTCTACGAGAGCCTTATACTCCTGTGGGTCTGATGTGCCAGGCCATCGAATCCACACAGTCCAGTAAACCCGGTTGCCCCTTTCCTCCACCTGGCCAGAGGCAGGGCCCCTCTAGTCCTGGTCATAGTATTTTTTTACTCAATTCTTGTAGATGCGAATCAAAAGTCCCTTTATTAAGATCGGAAGTAAAGTCAAGCCTTCTACTCTGTCTGGGGAACTGCTCACTGGAAACTGGAGCAGCAGTTTTTCTGGAAGAATCCCCTTTTGTGATTGTTTTTCCTTGCAACTCACATACCCGTGCCTCTAGGGTCGAGGTAGGTTTTCCATCCCACTTCCTCATGTCCTCTCCGTGGTCACGCAGGTAAAACCACAGGGTACCCCATGGTGTGTATCCATGATATCTTCTTCTTGAGCAGAGGGATGCTTACTCCTAATGGCTGAGATACTGGTCTGTACAGGACATATATTCTTTGAGTTGCTGGACCTTCCGAGACAGTTTCTCCACAACAGAGACACAGGCCCTTAGGGAGGAAGAGAGACTTTTTTCATGTTGCCAGAGTGGACCAGCTAATTCATCCACCATCTGTTCCTCTCCATCTTTCCAGATCATTATTGCCACTGAGTTTGCATACGATGCTGGTGTGCTCCGTACAAACTTCTGCCACGTGGGTCCGGTGCACTTAACTTCATCTGGATCTTTAGATAACTGCTCGTTGTTCAGGTCATCACAAATCACCTCCAGCATGCCTAATTCTCTCAGTTACTGGATACCTTTCTCCATGGTGGTCCACTTGCCTGGGTGACATATAACATCTTCCTTGAGGGGATACCTTTCCTTCATGCCTGATAGGAGTCACCTCCAGAGGCTGAGGAGTTGTGCACCCTGTCCAATCGCTTTGTCAATGCCCCCTTCCCTAGAAAGGGATCCCAGATGTTTGGCTTCCCTACCCTTTAATTCCAGGCTATTGGTCCCGTTACCCCAGCTTTGGAGCAGCCAGGTAATAATGCGCTTGCCTGGATGACGACCGAAATCTCACAGCTCATTCAGGGATAGGGATCGGGTGGTTTCCATCTCATTTATGGGTTCTGCCTTTTCCTCCTCCTGTTGTCGTGATGGCCCTGGTTCATCTTCATCCCTTACTAAATGAGCTGATTTTCTTGTATATTTCTTCTTCTGTATAGGTGCAACTGATATCAGCACAGGTTGGTTCTCTGGTTCAGCCACAGTGACTGTCGCTGGGGTTTGAGTAGCTGTAGTGCCTGTTGCCGGGGTTGGAATAGCTGCAGGGCCTGTCGTTGGGGTTTGGATAGCCGCAGTGCCTGCCGCCGGTGTTTCGGTAGCTACAGTGCCTGTCACGGGGGGCTGAGTAACCACAGTGCTTGTCACGGAGGTTGAAGTAGCCACAGTGCCTGTCGCAGGGGTTCGAGTAGCCACAGAGCCTGTCACCGGGATTGATCTCTGGACAGTATTCCTAAATAGTTGTTTAACCCTAAACAAGACCTGAACCACATTCAGGAGACATAGCAATATGAACATTCTTGTTTGAACATCCCAAAGATATTCAATATTCTCAAGAACTGTTGTGGAGGGCTTCATGAAGAGGATAGAAGAAAAAGGAGTTTCTGGAGATATGAAAGGGAAGGTGAAGGAGTTGGGGAAAGAGTCCCCCCCGTCTCCCCATAAATTGGTTTTCCGAGGAGAAAAGGTAAAGAGTATAATTATTAATAGTTTCCAAGACGTGGCTGCTGAGGTACAGAGATGATGGCAATGCTGAGTACAAATACCAGATTAGACTCACGACCAATAATTTTATCATATCGTAAAACAGTGTTACACAGTGCAGCAAAATGACAACCTTGACCCAGTTCCAAGAGGTGATAAACAGTACAACAGGGAATATATACTGCAAGTAAGGTATTACACAACACAACATTGAGAGCAGCCCAACAACTTTGAGAGCCAATAAATCAATATTGTGACCTGAAACTATTAAACCAATATAATGAATGCTTACAACAAATTTGCCTTAACATGCCTTTGGTCAGATCTGTCATTATCTCAACCCTTCGAGCACCACATTGGGCACCAGAATGGACTGTTGTGGTTTAATCCGGCAGGTAGCCAAACACCACACAGCTGCTTGCTCACTGCTCCCCCCCGCAGTGGGATGGGGGATAGAATCAGGGAAAAAACCCTAAAATTCATGGATTGAGATGAAGACAGTTTAATAGAACAGAAAAGGAAGGGAAAATAATAATAATAATAATCATCATCATCATCATCACCATGATGATGATGATGGTGATGATGATAGAACATACAAAATGAGTGATGTACAATGCAATTGCTCACCACCTGCCGACCAATGCCCAGCCCAGCCCCAAGCAGCGATCGCTACTTGCCAGACCATGCCTCCATACTGAGCATGATGTCATATTGTACGGAATACCCCACTGGCCAGTTGGGGTCAGCTGTCCTGGCTATGCTCCCTCCCAGCTTCTTGTGCACCTGGCAGAGAATGGGAAGCTGAAAAGTCCTTGACTAGCGTAAGCACTACTTAGCAACAACTAAAACATCAGTGTGTTATCAACATTATTCTCATACTAAATCCAAAACACAGCACTACAAAGAAAATTAATTCTATCCCAGACAAAGAGGAAAGAAGAAAACTAATTGTGTTCAATTTTTGTCTGGTTTATTTTTAGGACAAAGAGGAAAGAAAAAAACTAATTGTATTCAATTTTTTTCTGGTTTATTTTTAGGCAGGACAGTTGCTGATTTTTATGCAGTAAGATTTACTAAGTATAATCAATACCATTTTCATTACTCTACCAACAAGATGAATTCCAGGGAATATTCAATGCTGGCCAAAAGCAATGCTGCATGTGCTATTACAGCCAACAATATTCAGCTCAGTAAATTGTCCTTTATTGCAGCTATTATTTGATTATGAAAATCTTATTACTAATTGATTATTAACTCAGAATAATGTAATATGTTTTCAGAGAACGCCAAACAGCCAGCAAACACAATGTTAAATCAATACTTATTTCTTACCTGTTTCATTCATCATCTTCAAGTCCCACTACACCAAATACAAAAGGTTAAAAAACCCTCTTTCTAGCAGTAGATAGAGACTAAATAAATCAATATAAAAGTAAATAAAAAAGAACTGGAGAATTTTAAAGTAGAACAGGTGAGAGAATCCAAACATTTACAGACATTTCTTCAGCTAGCCTCCACTCCTTTTCAGGAGGTTTTGTTCATCTAATTCTGATTTTATTCCTTTAAGTATTTTCTGTTGTTAAGATGTACTATAATATGCAGCGCATTACCCTGGAGTTTTCTTGATCAATCCCTACATATTAAGGGAAATTTTTCTGGGAAAGTTTATTTCTCCATCCTGAGTTTGAACATAGGCTACTCTAAATTTTGGTGTGAAACTAAAAAGCCCCGGGGATAAGGATAAGAAGAGACCTGCCAGAGACTACACAGCCTTGTATGCGGACACATACACTATTTCAGCAGAGTTCTGCAAAGCTCAGTTCCATAATTTTCAGGAAGTCCTTTGAGTTTGTTGGCTGTCATATACTATAACAGCCTCAGAGATTACATTTCTTTTACAGAAGTATAACATTACCTCTAATAACGAGCTTTCATTTAAACAGCTACTCAAGTTTTTCTGTACAAACAAAGGACTTTTGTTTTATTTTGAGGAGCCAGACTATTCTGATGGCTGAATAAATCATGTACTTTTTTTTCGACAATTTAAGTTCCACAAAGAACACTTATCCATTATGAATTCAAACTAACTTTAGAAGTAAGAAAAGGGATAATTTTGTTTAGTTTGTACCTGCAAATTAACACGATTTCACCAACATCAAGGAGGATGCATAGACAAAAACATCCAGAATTAAAAGATGTGCTGCCCAGATTCAAAAGGTGGTCCAACAGAAACTTCCAAATGAGAAAATGAAAATTAATTTGGGAAATTTCTACAGTTCCCATAGCTCCAAATTTTCCAAAATTCAGAGATTCCCTTGGATTGTCTGCTGGATCCATAGACCAGAATCTCTGTCTTTGTAAAGTTTCAGGTTATTAAACACTTTCTATATTTCCAAGCTAAGCAAGCGCTACTTGAAATTAGAAGCTCCCATTTTAGATGAATGGTTTTCTATTTGATTTCCTCATGTTATGGACAGAAAAAGGCATCAAATTAATAGTTTATAGCAGCCAGCTGAGCTCAATGCATCTATATTGATCATCTGATGTTTGCCCTAGATACCTGCTCTTTTGCCAAGCACACAAACAGTGTCTCAGTTAAGGAATAACAATAGTTTTTCTTTGACTATACAATGATTTCCAGTATTCATAAATTCAACTCTTTCCCTCCCCAGCAATTGCCAAAGCACACCTTTACACCACCTCCTTACTTCAAAAAAATACTTTCAAAATTAAGTTTAAAAGGGAATAATTCAATGTTTTCTAACCCGCTTTACACATACCGGCATGAATAAAACAGAAGAATATGATACAACCAATATTGCTCCCAAATATATAAGTACAATAATAAATATCTATTATACAGTCATTCAAATTTAAGTGCTTATAAATTAAAGCTGTGGGCTATCCTACCTACAACACTGCAAGGGTAGGGAGGTTTCTACCCTCATCTTGATATAGTGCTGCCATCAGTAGAGGTTACTGCCCACAAACTGTACCAGCATGTACACGTAATTGCTCTCCAATATGGTTCAGTGATTTAGGTTGGGGTGTGGAATCACAACCATTTAAGTAACCCAAATCATTTTATAAGAACCATGTTCAGGAGAGGCTATAAAGGAATTTAACATAGCAAATCTGAGAGAAAGGCTCAGCAGTGAGCAGCTGAGGTGGTCTCTTCCTTCATGTAACTGAGTCACAAAGTGACTTTACTCCTTCAGGCAATAAATTGATTACAAGGAGGTAGAAATGAACAGTCTGTAAAGTCATAGGTACTATATACATCCAAAGTAATTTCACTCCAACTCTTAAATAATACATGAAAATTGTTTATTTTAATAAATTCCCTTTCCTAATAAATTTCTTTTCCTGCCCAAGGATAAAGGTGAACTGTCCTTATTTGAAAAGCTCCTAGTGAAAAAAGGACAGAAAAACAATAGACAGATTTTGCTGCCAAATGTACAAGAACAATGTGGGCTGATTCTAGTCCTTATTTGAAAAGTTCCCAGTGAAAAAAGGACAGAAAAACAATAGACAGATTTTGCTGTCAAATGTACAAGAACAATGTGGGCTGATTCTAGTTAAGGTTGATTCAATTGTTAAAAATGGCTAGAACAGAATAAAGCTATCTACTTGAAATGAAGGATATCTGAATTCTTGGAAAGACTGAGTCTCTTAAGCTGAAATAAAACTTCTTGCAAGTACAGCCTCATATATGAACATTAAATAAGTCAGCTGCTCCTATGGAAGTAAGTGCAGTTTAAATTGATACTGAATAAGTTTTGCCAAATTTTATGCAAAGAGAGTAGGTTCACAAAGGTCAACTTTAGCCAAGGGAAATCTAACTGTCTAGGCTCCCCCAAGGATAATTTAGAATATCTAAAGGCAGCCTCCAGCTTTGAATTGCTCTTACACTAAGGAGCTAGAGACACACAGAATGAGTGAAAGCCTTGAAAAATTCATATTGCAGAATAGCCCACAAAGAGCTGTAAGAGACTGCCATAACTTAGGGCAATCACTTTGCAAATGGATGTTTGCAGTGTGTGCAGACATCCAGACTAGATTTAATCTGGTTAACTTGGATGCCATTAACAAAGTTGCAACAACACAGACCTTAGCACGAAAAGACAGGTACAACCGCAAAGCTTAAATTAAGAACCTAACCAAGTGGTCTAATTACATAAAGTGGTTAATCCCTACATCTGTCTACAGATGACTGACAAGATAGGCTTAGCTTTGTGAGAACTCAGAGCAGCATCCTAAATTAGGGTCTCTGCATTCATGATAAATCCATAATACTAGTCCTGAAAAAACATACACAGATCTAAAAAGTCTCAGAATTGCGTCCTTTACACAGAAAAATGAAGATGCAACAGTGTATTACTGCTGTAGGAACACAGCAAGCTGACTCAACTGCCTCTATCAGTCTCACCAGCTGGTTAATCCTGTTAGATAAGCTCTCAAGTCTGTCTAAATTACTAAATGAAGTTCAATATAAGTGATGATGTGGGCCTCTCTAGCCACACAGAAATGATGTCAGGAAGGTCTTTACCCTTCCTGGATATGACTTGAAATGTATACATCAAAAATTGGAATTGATATTTCATTTTCTGAAGGATGCAAAGGTCAGAAAAGTATGCCATTTAAGCTGTGGGAAAGACTTTGGTTTTGTTATTTCTCCTGTAGCTAATGAGGGCGGATGGGATCATATCATAAAGCAAGAGTGCTAAAGGCATATTCTTATAGAATTTAGTTTTACACCAACTATAATACATGAGCATGTAGCTCACAACACTGGATTTTGAGCTAATACTTGACTTCAGAAGTCAGGCTGTCAGCATAAATCGAGACATACCAAGTACATCAAACCAACTGATGATCTTATCTGGTAACTTTTGGTGGAATCCAGTAGCATGGGGATATCTACATCATGTTAATGTTTTTTCCCATTTATGAGTAGTCACTTCTCTGCCTTAGAAGCCTACATATTCATGCAAACTCTTGGAGATAATACATAATTTCTGAAAGCTACACAAGGCATGGGAGTGATACATACTCCATATTTTTAATTCCATATTTCATCTTTGTGTTCTTTTAATCTAGAGAATTATGGGATACTGCAAAGATCTGCAATAATATTAAGTTTGTAAGTTATTTGGGTAAGTAGCTCATGCTTTTATGGTTAAATAGAATAATAAATAATGATAAATTGAAGTTATTTAATAAAACAATGTGGTTTACACAACAAATTCTGAATGTTCTATTCTAAGTTCACGCCTATTTGGAAGACCAAAAGTAACAATTCTACTGCCTTAGAACTATCTTTCAGCAGACATGACGCTTTTAGTATAGTATTTTACAAGCAGTCACAGCTTGAAGGAAAAAAAAAAATCCATATTTTAGCGTTACTCAACAATAGAATTCTTCCATTCTATCTTTATGTGAAATTCAATAAAATAGCAATTCTGCAAAACATATTACACCTTAGAATTTTATTTAACAGAAAGGTATTTTAAAGCCTCAAATCACGTAATAACCTTATACTTAATACGAAAAGCCTTTTTTTTCAGCCTTTAAGGATCACCCAAATATAAGGAAAGTCTACTTATTATTCTTTAGCAGGTTTGTTCTGAACTGCAAATTGAGTTGAAAGAGCACAGAAACCCCCAAGCAAACAGTCTGAACTTATATAACATTATTTCCCTAAAATCTATAATGATACAGTGTTTTACTATCATGGAACTTGTCAAAATGTTGGAGTCGTGCTAACAATGGAACAGAAGATAAACAGAAGATTTAAAACAACATTCAATATCACAGACAAACTTAAGGTAGATGCCCACATCACACAGGAGAGCATCCACTCTACCTACCTTAAAGTCTAGTCAAAGATGGTCACCCAGTTTCTCTTCTGTAGTCCGTGAAGACAAATGGCCGTTTCTAAAGGCAATGTGCTTCACATATCTTAAAAAGGGTCTGATGACTTCCTAGAAGTTTTTTACTGACTAAAAGGAAGCCTAAGCAATTTGCTTAGATCAGACATTTTTACAGCTATAGTAGATAAGTCACATCCACATCGTTTACAGCAGAACATGGAAAACCTCGGTTTGTTTGAAAACCCTGGTCTAAAAAATATCTTCCAAGGGTCTATACAACTTCACAAAGTAGCTCCATCGATTGCCCAATTCAAACCCAACTCCACACTTGGGTAAACATTCAAAACTACTCCTCTTTTAAATATAAGTTTGCTGTGACCGGCCCTTTGGCCTTAGGAACTGTGACTGCATATGCTAACACGTTGCGTGTGAGAAATTGCCTTCATTTCAGTTTCCATTCTATAACGTCAAGAGGGGACAGTAGCATAAACCCTTCTATATTATCAGGAAAATTCCTCTACCTGTCCGCTTCCCACCACCCCCGCCAAAAAAAAAAAAAAAAAAAAGGTTAAGAAAGAGTAATCTCAGTCTGGCACCTCATCTAATCTGTCAAAGACAAGTATATATAAAGAGCTACAGTTATAAAATTGCTGTTACTTTCTAAATAAACGAACAGGGGCAACATAATTCAGTGTGGAACTTAAAGGCAAATGTCCCAGATCGAGTTGGCATTTCTCACGTTTTATTGACGAGGACATTGGCCAGTGAAAGAATGATGGTGAAGATATCTTGCCTTACAAAAAAATGGCACAAGCCAAATGGGATCAAATCCACAGGATTCTGGAATGGTGTTAATGGACTTAAAAAACATTGCCTAACAAATCCAAAAATCTACAGGCTCAGAAAGAATGCAATAGTAAGTGCCAAATGAAGGCCAGTGTAGCCAAAATATCCCACTGAAGGTTTCAGAAACTTAAGCATGGGATTTAGCATTAACAGCACTGCAGCAATCATTGAAGTTCTATTCAGATAATACATGGCACATATATTGGACAAGTTCTGATTTTCTTCCTGGTAGCATTTGTTCATCCTTAATTGAACCATTAATTCTTTTTTTCCTCTCCTATCAGCAAAGACCATTTGTCATTAAGATGAAATTCCTGTCCAAAAAACCCCAAAAGACAACCTTCCTCCCTCCCAAAACACTTTTTTCCTGACCTTTACAGAGGTAGCTTGAATGAAGGAGATGAAGTAATTGCAAACCTTTCAGAAAGTAATAATAGAAACGTTAACAGCAATCTAGTTTATTCATACAAGTCCTTCCTCTAATTGTTCTCCAGCATGGCCTTGGATTATACCCAACTGAAAGCTGAATTAAATACATACATTATTGGCATCACTACATTACAAATAGTGTGGAAAAGATGTGCAGTTTCTGCCTTACATCCAAAACTAATGCAAACCAATTAGCATCTTTTAATTATGGTTGAGCAAACCTGAACACACCCGAGTAAGTGTCATGATTTAATTTGGTCCCCTTCTCACCCCATTGAAATTCATTTAAATTTCAAAAAGATCTATTCTTCCCCATAGTCTATTTTTTATGCCGAAGCAAAGTTTAAAAAAAAATCAACACAACAACCCGGAAAGCCCACAGAAGCCCCTGACTATTTACAAGACAAAGTGATCATTAACACACCAAGTGGTCTTTCTGGCTTCTTTTTGTTGAGCTTTGGGGGCAGGATCAGATTCAATGAGGTAACTATACAAGTGCAGACCCTTAACATAGATATGCTGCAGCAGAAGTTGCACTTACCCTAGTCACACAGAGAAGCAAGCTGTACTGGACTGGGTGATTGGTTTGTTGGGGATTTTTTTTTGTGCTGTGTCAGAACAACATTATGGTTTGATGCTAATTACTAGTTCATGTGCAAATTAGTACCTTAGATCATTGCAAATCACAACTCAAGATCCTATTCTTCCCTATGCACACTGTTCAGAAGGCAATTTTATTTATAGTGGTACACTCCTCTGCAGAGCAGCATAGGATCCAGAAGAGAGTTTTCAATGATGCAGCAGCAGAACTGAAAGCTTCCTGCTAATCTGTCTTTTCAGAATCAAAAATGTCATGGGGACAGCTATAACTACTTTGTACTATAGGGAAGTACATATCGATATTTGAGAACAATCACAGTAATACAGGTGTTGAGGAAAAATATTCCTCTCTCTCTCTAGAATAAAAGAACTGGAAATTCTTAGAATTCCCTATCATTTTTTGTAAAAGTGTAAATTTAAATATGTAGCTGGTGACTAGTTACATAATAGGAATAAGCAAAACAAGAATCAGATTCAATTCTTACTCACTACCCAGAAGATCAGTAACTTCGCCTAACCATGTGGTGCTGTATAAAAATAACAATTTGGTCAAGGGTATTACAGAAAATGTTAAGATGATTGTAAAATCTGTGTTTTCAGTTGGCTAAATTACTACATAATCTTGTGAATTTCTGTTCTGTTTTTTAATCATTACAGAAATTAATTAGTCTAGACTATTAATAATCCACAGACAGAATGAGATTTATGGTCCAATATATGGATCCAAAGGGATTTGTTTTAACAATCAGAACTGCTGAAAAGTAATCAAAATTATTTCATCTCTAACATTTAGTGATGCAAGCTACATGCCTTGTCTCCAGAGGCACTACACCCCTAGAAACCCTAGGGAACGGTGACAAGAACAGCATGTCAAGGCACCCGCATTCTTATGTCAGTCATGACTGTCTGCACTACAGAAAAAAGCTTTTACACCTACATACCCTTTCAAAGGTTGTCGAAGATTGCCCTGTGAATATTCCATTTGAAATATTTGACTACAAATGCATCACTTAATAAAGTTAAAATGTCATGCTCAGGAACAGGTAGAAAGGTTCTTTTTACATCATTGTAGAGACCAGCAGTTAGTGCCGTAGGATATAATTCAAATACATATTCATGCTTTCTCCCTGTTGGAAGGAATTAAGGACAATTGTACTATCATGGGTCAATCCATGTTCTCATGATATGCTGCCTGCATTGTACCAAGTATCAGCTACTAATCTGATGCAGTCATACACTTTGCCTGACAGAATCCAAACCCCACACAACCAGCATCAGAAATGGAGGTTTGATTTTGCAAGGTTCTTGAACTTGTAGCTCTGCTGTTGTCAGGATCTGGACGCACTTCTTTATGGTGGCCACCTGCACAGAAGAGTTGCAGAACACAGATTTTTATTAGAAAGCTACACGTTAAAAAATAAGAGCAGTGAGAAAAATTTTTGAGTCTATGATTGCAATGTATCACACCTGATCTCAAAAAAACCTCAGTAGAATGTGAGCTCTACTCCAGCAACTAAAAAGAAACCCAATACTTGCAGTGTTCCAGCACATGATCCATTCATGCAAACATCTCTGATGCAAAAGGTAAACTCATATTACCACTGCCAATTAACTGCTAATTACAGTTCAGATCATAGAATCATAGAATCATAGAATCATACAGGTTGGAAAAGACCTCTAAGATCATCGTGTCCAACCGTCAACCCAACACACCATGCCCACTACACCATGTCCCTAAGGGCCTCATCTACACGTCTTTTAAATACCTCCAGGGATGGTGACTCCACCACTTCCCTGGGCAGCCTGTTCCAAGGCCTGACCACTCTTTCAGTAAAGAAATTTCTCCTAATGTTCAATCTAAACCTCCCTTGGCGCAACTTGAGGCCATTTCCTCTTGTCCTATCGCTAGTTACTTGGGAGAAGAGACCAACACCCACCTCGCTACAACCTCCTTTCAGGTAGTTGTAGAGCGCGATGAGGTCTCCCCTCAGCCTCCTCTTCTCCAGGCTAAACAGTCCCAGTTCCCTCAGCCGCTCCTCATAAGGCTTGTGCTCCAGGCCCTTCAACAGCTTCGTTGCCCTCCTCTGGACACGCTCCAGCAGCTCAATGTCCTTCTTGTAGTGAGGGGCCCAAAACTGAACACAGTATTCAAGGTGCGGCCTCACCAGTGCCGAGTACAGGGGCACGATCACCTCCCTGCTCCTGCTGGCCACCCTATTCCTGATACAGGCCAGGATGCCGTTGGCCTTCCTGGCCACCTGGGCACACTGCTGACTCATGTTCAGCTGGCTGCCAATCAGCACCCCCAGGTCCTTTTCCTCTGGGCAGCTTTCCAGCCACTCTTCCCCAAGCCTGTAGCGTTGCATGGGGTTGTTGTGGCCGAAGTGCAGGACCCGGCACTTGGCCTTGCTGAACCTCATACAGTTGGCCTTGGCCCATCGATCCAGCCTGTCCAGGTCCCTCTGCAGAGCCTTCCTACCCTCGAGCGGATCAACACTCCCGCCCAACTTGGTGTCATCTGCAAACTTACTGAGGGAGCACTCAATCCCCTCGTCCAGATCATCGATAAAGATATTGAACAAGACCGGCCCCAGTACTGAGCCCTGGGGAACACCGCTCATGACCGGCCGCCACTGGATTTAACTCCGTTGACCACAACTCTCTGGGCTCGGCCGTCCAGCCAGTTTTTTACCCAGCGAAGAGATGAGCATTAACTTGTTCAAACGCTTTAGCAATTTAAAGTTAAACAGTTGCAATAGTCAGGGTAGACTGCTCAAACACAGCAGAAAAAACAACAGGATTATTCTGACTCTTCTCCATCTACAAGAACATTCTAACCTCTTCTTCCCTTGTATCGCCCCATCTCATCCTACTGTTACACCTGATAGGGCTTCTTTTTGGAATTGTTTTGATTCGCAGGTTTTTGTGTTGAGAAGAGCTTGTATCTTTTTAGCTTGGAGCAATCAAGCAGAAATAGGACTCAAAGAAGTTATGGAGCTATATATCAGTAATGCAGCTGCATCAAGAAGGGACAGAAGGAGGATGGAGGGAACTACATCCTGTCAGTCTGACCTCGGTGCCGGGGAAGGTTATGGAACAGATCATCTTGAGTGCCATCACACAGCACGCACAGGACAACTAGGTGATCAGGCCCAGTCAGCATGGGTTTATGAAAGGCAGGTCCTGCTTGGCTAACCTGATCTTCTTCTACGACAAGGTGACCCGCTTAGTGGATGAGGGAAAGGCTGTGGATGTTGACTACCTGGACTTTAGCAAAGCCTTTGACACCTTTTCCCACTGCATTCTCCTGGAGAAACTGGCTGCCCATAGCTTGGATGGGCGTACTCTTTGCTGGGTAAAAAACTGGCTGGATGGCTGGGCCCAGAGAGTTGTGGTGAACTGAGATAAACCCAGTTGGTGGCCGGTCACGAGCGGTGTTCCCCAGGGCTCACTATTGGGGCCAGTTCTGGTTAATATCTTTATCAATGATCTGGATGAGGAGATCGAGTGCTCCCTCAGTAAGTTTGCAGACGACACCAAGTTGGGCGGGAGTGTTGATCCGCTCGAGGGTAGGAAGGCTCTGCAGAGGGACCTGGACAGGCTGGATCGATGGGCCGAGGCCAACTGTATGAGGTTCAACAAGGCCAAGTGCCGGGTCCTGCACTTGGGTCACAACAACCCCATGCAACGCTACAGGCTTGGGGAAGAGTGGCTGGAAAGCTGCCCAGAGGAAAAGGACCTGGGGGTGTTGGTCGACAGCCGGCTGAACATGAGCCGGCAGTGTGCCCAGGTGGCCAGGAAGGCCAATGGCATCCTGGCCTGTATCAGGAATAGTATGGCCAGCAGGAATAGGGAGGTGATCGTGCCCCTGTACTCGGCACTGGTGAGGCCGCACCTCGAATACTGTGTTCAGTTCTGGGCCTCTCACTACAGGAAGGACATTGAGGTGCTGGAGCGTGGTGTTGAGGTGCAGAGCAACGAAGCCGGTGAAAGGTCTGGAGCACAAGCCTTATGAGGAGCGGCTGAGGGAACTGGGGTTGTTTAGCCTTGAGAAAAGGAAGTTCAGGGGAGACCTTATCGCTCTCTACAACTACCTGAAAGGAGGTTGTAGTGAGGTGGGTGTTGGTCTCTTCTCCCAATTAACAAGTGACAGGACGAGAGGAAATGGCTTCAAGTTGTGCCAGGGGAGGTTTAGATTGACATTAGGAAAAATTTCTTCACTGGAAGGGGTGTCAAGTCACCATCCCTGGAGGTATTTAGAAGATGTGTAGATGTGGTCCTTAGGGACATGGTTTAGTGGTGGCCTTGGCAGTATTAGGTTTATGGTTGGACTCGATGATCTTAAAGGTCTTTTCCAACCTAAATGATTCTATGATTCTATGAAAAATGTGAAATGCCCAAATAACAGGAAAAATTTAGATCAAAGCTAAGGACCCCAAATAATACCACCAAAAAAGAGGAAAAAAAATGGTTAATTTAGGGAAAAAAGGTTCCTTCACTGCTTCTGGAACCAGCTTAATGTTCGGAATGTTATCCTGTAGAGATGTTATCTTGGAGAAAATTTATGTTTGTTCTCAAAGTCAGAATCTGCTTTCACCTCATGACAACCCCTGTAGAAAACTCAGGCAGATTTCTGCAGTACTTCAGTTGTTACACCTCTCCAAGCTTTATGAGCACATTTTGTTTTCCCTAGATAGTTGTTTAGTTTGCTAACTGAAACTTACAGTGGACCCAGTAGAGTAACAGGGACTCAGATGCCACAAAATAGACTACTGCAGCTTTGTTTCATGGAATAACATTCCTCTCCTATTCATCACATGTGAGACCACATCTGGAGCACTCAGTCCAGTTGTGAGCTCCCCAGCACAAGACAGACGAAGTGGAGTGAGTCCAGCACAGGACCACCACTATATTCAGGGGCTTGAGCACAGAACATATAAATATAGACTGAGAGGGCTGGGTTTCTCCAGTGTTCAGAAAATAATTATTAAGGAGGCAATTCTTGTTGCCATTTTCAGCTATCTAAAGGTAGGCTGCAGAGTGGATGAAGACTTATTTCAGATGTGCAAAGTCAAAATGAAAGGTAAGAACAGAGACAAGTTAAACCAATGATATTCTGACTAGATATTAGATATAGATATAATATTAGATATTAGATTATTCTGATTAGATTTCAATGGTGAAACAGGTCTCCCAGAGACGTCATGCAATCTCCATCCCTGGAGATACTAAAAACATAGCTCTGCATGACCCTAAGCAACCTAATCTAAATTTGAAGTTTGACCTAACTTCAAAGTTGGCTCTGCTTTAAGGAAGGGGTAAGACCAACCGCATCCCAAGGGTTCTCCCAGCCCAATTATTCTCTAATTCTAGTCTATTTAAATGCTTTGATTTGTTACAAATGTTAGAATCATCTAGTGGATTTACTTTTCATACACACATAGATCTTATTATTTGTGGAGCTTTATGTTATGCAAAACCACATACATGCAGAAAAAAAAAAACTCAAAAAGGCGATCCCCAAACCCTACCCCGCTTCATAGAAGCTTTGTGGGAGATCTGTTTTTTTCTTCTATCACTGTGGCTTTTAAGTAATATAAAAGCCAAGGAGATCATTGTGACCATTACATGGTTGAATAATCTAGTGAAGCAACACTGCAAATATTTGTTTGTATCTTGTTGGTTGTTTTCCTTTGTTTTAAACTGTCACACTGTTTTTCAGACATTTCTGAAAGGAAGCACAGTAGTTAACTATTGATTCTTCTAAGACTGCTTCTTGTCAGGCTTAAGGAATTTCTCAGGATTACTGACTTCAGCATTGAGTTACACTGTTCGCATTTCTCAGGATTTTATCCCTGCCTAGAAAAACTCTTCTCATCAAAAGTGCTATGTTAAAAATGAAAACTTCCTGGTCTCAGTCATATGACGTCTCCAACATGAACAAAAAAAACCCTATTTTCTCCACAAGTTCCTAATAAATTCTACTCCTGATCCCAGGAAAGATCACTTGCGGCTAGGTAACAGACACAGCACCTTTCATCCTAGAGTGCTGACGAGAATGCCAACCAAAGGTTTTTTCTACTAGCATTCAATGATCCCCTCTGATTTAGAAAATGTAAGAAAGGTCAGAGCATGCTGGTTCGTATTTCTCACATACAAGTTTGAGGATTGCCCCACCTTCTAGGCAGAACACAGTTTCTCATTAACACTGCAAAAGTTATCTTTTTAGTTAAAGACAGTAAGAAAATAGTAAGGCAGTGAACAAAATTTCCAGAGCTGCCTCCTGCAACCAAACAATACATTGACAAACTACAGAGTTTGAAGTATGCTCATCAAATATTGCAGACATGTAATTCCCTGTCTAGAAAAGTCAGAGTCAGCAACAGAAGCTATTTGGAACAAAAAGAAAGTAGAAAGCATTCCGATTAGGAGTTATATACAAACACGAATGATCAAAAGGAGGAGGAGGAGTTATGTATAATGGGATCAGGGTGGTACAATCAAAGACTGAAAATAGATACTTCAGCAAATGAAAATGAAATCAAGAGATTTTTACACACTATAAAGAAAAAGTAGCCAGGCATTGCCACCTGATCCTGAAAGTCCTGCTTCAGCCCATTTAAAATTGTTGATCAGAAAAATGAAATTTACTTTTGCAAATAATTCTGACATTGAAAATGCTGATTTTATTTCAAAATCAGAACTGTTGCAAACTAGAAACATCAAAATTCTCTATTTTTACCTCTAAATACCTTACCAAATGCATGGCACATTATTTAACGTCAAAAAATTTTCAAAAGATACCACAATCACATTTTGGTGATGTTAAAAAAAAAATTCTGTAATTTTGCTGACTACAAGGAATCCGTATAGGAAGTACATCTTAATTTCAGGAAAGACTTCACCTGAAGTTTATAAAACTGGCGGTCCTGAAGTTTGTACCATACAACACAAAGAGACAGAAAACCATGTTTCCTCAGCTCTGCTGCTGCTCATGGAAGTTCTTGCCCTTTCTGGTTTTGCATTTTAATCACTAAACCAAGTAACTAAAGATTCCCCCACCTCTAGTACGTAAGCTCACAATTACAGTCTCTGCTCATTTGAATGTCTAGTCAAAAGCGAATTACCTTTTCCACAACATGTGCTGCAATCATTTTGCCTGTTACAAAGATCTATGGCTTAAAAAAAATTGCATCCTTTTCTCAACATTTTCAAGAGCTGCAAACAATCTGTTTAGGCTATATCATTGAAAGGTAATCTCAGAAAAATACATTGGACTTGAAAGCATTGTGATAAAAAAAGCCTTTCAAACATCCTGACATCATGGTAACACATGCCATGGGCCATTAACAGTTCTACCATTACTATCCCAGGAACATCTGAACACTGTTTCTAAAACCAAAATCATAAAAATTTTAAAAGGGATATGATACAACAAGATAGGGGGAAATGAAGCTGTTTTCAGGAAATCATCTTTATTCATGAGGACATTTTTGACTCTCATATTTAACTTAGATTGAGCTACCCACCCAGAAAATCTTTGCAGCATTCATTTCACCTCCTGACTTAGAATGAACATGCTAGGCAGTGCTATACTACTAATTTTTTTTTTTTCTTTTACATTTCTGCAGACCGAAAAAGCATTAAATGGTCTAGGAAAAATGAAAAAGTGCAAGAATAAGGAGTATAATTGAGATTTCCCAATCTTTAGAACTCCATCCTCACCATTCCTAAGTACTAGCTCCCCAAAACATGCACTCACATAACCAAAACAATCCAATCAAAACCAAAACCACCAAACAAAAAAACCCAGCCATTACCATCTACCTGGTAGCTGTGAAACATCCTCTTCAGAGCCAAACAGGAATGACAGGTCAGCGGAGCCCACACGGCATCTTGCAAAGACAAATAGCAGCTTAGACCCCATCCCAGGAGGCAGCCAGGAAGCTTACAGCCAGCCTTGGGACGACAAAGGAGAAGAGCCTTCTGACAGCCGAATGGCATAATTAGGTCACCCTAAGCAAATAGCAGGAATGTCAAGAAGCTGAAATGGCAGCAATCACCTGTTTCTCTGGAGGGTCAGATGTAAGTCAACAATAGATTCAATTCAATCATAAGGGACTGGTAAACTATAAATGAAAATTTGTGTGAAAGCATCAGGAAAAAAAACAGAGCAAGGGTTAAGAGATTATTAGATTCACTGCTGTCAATCATGTGGGTTGGCTAAGACTGAGCAATGCCAACACGGATGACTCGGCAGCAGAAGTCCTGCACTTGACTAACAGGAGGATGTCAACGAGGTTATACCACATTGTATGTGCCACCTTTGTTACTGTTAACCCAAAAGATAGGTTGTAGCCCTAAAGATACCCTAAATGAGGAAACAAAGACACAGGTTGTCTTTTGTCTCATACACACACCTCTCATAGTAGAGGGCAATTCTTTGCTAGAGATTTCTACACTATATCGGAGCGATGTTATCTATTCACTTTAGGCAATTCTGTGCTGAGAAGACTATAAAGCAGTCCATAATCATATGAACAGAAACATGTAATCCTAAATAAAACACAGATGTATCTACCCCTTCAGAAAAATATTTCACACAAGTTACCCAGAATTTGAACAATTACATTTTTTAATATTAGAAGTTCTCTGTACAGACCTCATAATTGTATTTTCAGTTCCCAAAATTCTCTCGATAATAACGTAGTGTAGCAATTACAGAAAGTCAATTAACACTGAAGTGTCTTGGACAGAATCCCATAATGCTTTGCAAGCTGACAATACGCAGATTCTGTGTGGCAAAAATTGTGTAGCAAAAACATTTTCATAGAAATGAAAGCTAGTGACAGCTTTATTTAGTTCACTACTTAGCTCATTCTTCTTTTCTATGACACATAGCATCTACAGCACATGTTCAAATCCACACATTTCTTAACTGTTCTGTTAGGAATCCTACCTAAGTTCACCTCTCCAGTTCTTCACACAATATATATATAGTATTGGGGTTTTTTTGTTTGTTTGTTTTGTTGTTGGGGGGGCTTTTTGTTTGTTTTTTTAATGTGAAGAGCTTCTTCGATTAGATTGCCACCTGGCAGAAGCGGTAGCACCATTCAGTCACTGGTTTATATTGCACAGTTCAAATTCTCAGCTGTTGTAATTCATCACATGCTTATTTATGTTAGAAATTTTTATCAGGCACAGGTCAAACCTTGTACGTAAAGAAAAGGTATAATGAAGGATTTTATGAAGACATAAAAATGCATGTGAACAAATGCAAGCAGATAACCTCTAATTACAAGTAGAAATAAAGTATTCATCAAATTATAGGTAAGACTGTAAAAAAAAAAAATTCTCCTGTCATGTCTCAGTAAGCCTCATTTATATCCTGTCTGATTAAAAGACAGATCAGCATGAGAGCCAAAGGACTAACTTGCTTCTTTTTGCAAGTTCCTTATCCATCAGGCCTTAGGTCGGTTTTTTGTTTGTTTTCCTGTTTTGATAGAATGGACACTCAGTTTGTCTTACACTCCCCTTACAGGGAAAGCAAGTAAGGGTAACATTCAGGTAATTCTCTCTAATTAAGTCATGTTATGAGAGTTTAATGGTGTGAATGATCATCAGGAACACTCATTCTGATATGCCAGCTACCAGCAAATTATGAGTTGCCAAACATAATCAAGAGAATGAATTGCAAGAGCTATCAGCAGCGCCAAGCTGGATAAGGAAATGTGTGCTTATTACACAGCCATAGTTGAGAGATTCACAGTACAGTAAAGTGCAGAGGCCTCTAATTAATAAAAGCTGTGGAAATACCAAACAAATTTTTGCCCCAACAAGATTATGAATTTCAAATAAAAACAAATATTCAAACTATTCATCCTGATTGCATTTTCCAGTTTTTTAAATAACTGTATATTATTTTCATATATTGTTCACTACTCCAGTATCTGGAGTACTGAACATAAAAGTTCAGGCTGCCTAACATCTCTCTATTAATACCTTTCTATTAGAAGACACATTGGAAAATACTTCAAGAAAAGGCTACTTTGGATAATGGGAGAACTGGGGACAAAAACTCCAGGAATGTTCCCCTGCAGAATTTTCCTGAAATATTACCAAAATGTTAAGATATCTGTAAGAAGTTAAGGCCTTTCACTCTCCAGTCAGATACTTTCAGCTGAGAGCATTTTCACTTCAGATGTGTCTCATGGAAACAGCATCACCAAATAATCAGATACGAGTTTAATCACCTTAAATGCCCAGTGTAGAACCACCAAAAGAAAATTAAATTCAAGCCTAGGGAATGAATTTTCTTTACTCAGCAAATAAATTTTAGGCACCCTGCCACAATAGCATTAAGTCAGGGTGCAAATATTCAATTCATGTAAGCATTGAGATTCACAAAAGTTAACTTATTGATCAAAGAACATCTGCATCAGCCAGCTGGGAATACTCAGGTAGGAATCTGTCGATCCCTCTTCCTGTAACTGATTCTCTGGGGCATACATACTAGTTATGATACCAGTGAGAATAACTGAATACCCTAGTGGTTAGAGTTCTTACCAGAGAGACATCAGTTCCAGGCTCTAGTCACATATTTGTAGAAATGCTTAAATATTTTGAAAGAAACTGAGGTATTCCCTCTCTTAGGAAGAGCCTCTAATCACTAAACTAAAGGCACATTTTCTCACTCAGTGTCAACGCCTTAATTATCCCAAGAAAGTTAATGGCTTCAAAAAGAGCGATTTAAAGACTCCCGCTGCAGAATACTTCCTCTATATTCATCTCTACCTCTACCTATGGTTCCATAACCAAGGAATGCTTCGATCCAAATAAAATGGAATGGTAACTCTTCCTTCATTCATATTTAGTGGAGTATTAGATATGTTCAGTGGCTCTGCATGGAGTGACCTGTGAGTCAGCTAATGCACAGCTTGCACCTATGCTGGCAAAAAGGCTATACTTAGCTAGTAAATCCATCTGGAATTCAGGAGATAAACTGGCTATTCAGCTGATAAATACCATCAAAAGGCTGGTACTTCTGTGCATACCCAACACTGGCCCCACTGTGTATTTAAGTAACTAGGATATTTCTCTAGGGGAAACCTAGGTGGTCGGAGTTAATAGATGGCACCTGAGCATAGATTTCTGGAGGTTTACATTTTGGGTTTAAGAGGCTGAAGTAGCAAGTATGAACCTTTTGTTGATCTACACCTTGCCCTACTTCCCTCCTGGGTTAGATCCCAAGCCAGAAGGGTACCAAAGGACAGAAGATGGAAGCATGTGACAAGATACAGGCACAGAATCAGGCAGATGACAGAACGATCAGGAGAGACCTGATTTTACACAGAAGGCAGTGCTCCCAATTCATCAGCTCTCTAATCATCATCCCCTGGACATGAGACAAATCGTGAGACAAATGAAGCAAGATCAGGAGTAGCGAGGTACATGACCAGACACAGGCATTGCTAACAACATGGCTCAGGCAGGGACCTGCACTGAAATGCAGTCCCAAATGCAAGGGAGAGAGGCTCCCAGCTTCTCCCAGCCCTTTGAAATGTGGCCCAGCTCTGCACATTGTGATAAGATTAAGATATTTCTATCCCTTTCCAGACACTACTGCACTCCTTTGTTTTATTTCTCGACTAATAATTCTCAGGCTTGACAGACAAACAGTAAAAATGAAATGCAAAAAGCAGAAAACATCTACCAAACCTCCAATTTTCCAAACAGTTCTCATTTTAATTCATAGTTAGTCACTCATTATTGACTGTGAAATATTCCAGCGAGCCAAAAGATTCCTTATTATCAGCTGTGATACCTTCAACATGTACCTATTCATGTGATATGCTTATAGCATTCCATAATTCTTATGTTCCCATACACCATTTCTGCGTAGTGTTTTAATACACAGGCTCTCTCCAACTCACGGTAGAAACAAAATTGTTGTCACAGTTCAAAGTCACTCATGTTCTCCTGGCATTCATACTTCTTGTAATGAAATCTTGGAACTAAATAGTATGAAAATAAAAGTGGTAGTAGAAGAAAGAAGAATAACTGGCATACATATTACCTTGACTTCTGTAAGTACTACAAAGAAATTACGAGAAAAGCAGTGTTTTGGAGTAATAGAACAGTATCCAATGGAGAAGATCTACGAAATTCTGAAGAAATTTCTGAGGTTTTTTCCTTCTTTTTTGTCTCCTATTAAATTCCATCCCTCACCAAAAACTCAGAATAAAATCTGCAAACCATTGTATTGGGTTTGCGTGGCAAGGTTTTGGCAGTGGGGGGGCTACAGGGGTGCCTTCTGTGAGCAGATGCTAGAAGCTTCCCCCATGTCCAGCAGAGCCAGTGCCCACCGGCTCCAAGACAGACCTGCCGCTGGCCAACTCTGAGCCCATCAGCAATAGCGGTAGTGCCTCTGGGATAACAGATTTAAGAAGGGGGAAAAGTTGCTGCACAACAGCAATTGCTGCTGGGAGAGAGGGGTGAGAATATGTGGGAGAAACAACTCTGCAAACACCAAGGTCAGTGAGGAAGGAGGGGGAGGAGGGGCTCCAGGCACCGGAGCAGAGATTCCCCTGCAGCCCGTGGTGAAGACCATGGTGAGGCAGGGTGTCCCCCTGCAGCCCATGGAGGTCCATGGTGGAGCAGATATCCACCTGCAGCCCGTGGAGAACCCCACGCCGGAGGAGGTGGATGTGCTCCGAAGGAGGCTGTGACCCCAAGGGAAGCCCACACTGGAGCAGGCTCTTGGCAGGATCTGCGGACCCTTGGAGAGAGGAGCCCACGCTGCAGGAGGTTTGCTGGCAGGACTTGTGACCCCATGGAAGGGACCCACCCTGGAGCAGTCTGTTCCTGAAGGACTGCACCCTGTGGAAAGGACCCACGCTGGAGCAGTTCGTGAAGAACTCAGCCTGTGGGAAGGACTCGTGTTGGAGAAGTTTGTGGAGGACTGTCTCCCATGGGAGGGACCCCACGCTGGAGCAGGGGAAGAGTGTGAGGAGTCCTCCCCCTGAGGAGGAAGGAGCAGCAGAGACAACACGTAACGAACTGACCACAACCCCCATTCCCCGTCCCCCTGCCGTGGGGCAGGAGGTAGAGAAAATCAGTAGTGAAGTTGAGCCTGGGAGTAAGGGGTGGGGGGAAGGTGTTTTAAGATTTGGGTTTTATTTCTCATTACCCTACTCTGATTTGATTGGTAATAAATTAAATTAATTTCCTCAAGTCGAGTCTGTTTTGCCCGTGACGATAACTGCTGAGTGATCTCCCTGTCCTTATCTCAACCCACGAGTCTTTTGTTCTATTTTCTCTCCCCCTGTCCAGCTGAGGAGGGGAGTGATAGAGCGGCTTTGGTGGGCACCTGGCGTCCAGCCAGGGTCAACCCACCACAACCATTTACTCTGCTCAATCTTTGCAAAAAAACTCCTGAGCTAGCAGCATAGACATCTTTATGGTTAATAAAATGACAGGAACTTCTAAGTGTGATTCAAAGTATTCTGAAGTGCAATAGGCCAAATGAATTGGAAGTCAAAATGCACCTTCACTGAAAATAAAGGAAGTCCGGAGAACTATCTCAGATATAGCTGCAATTATAGCTAAATTTATCTGAAGTCAGGTGTGGTGAATCCCATGGCTATTGTCCCTGTCATACATTCATCTGGGAGAAAGAATCATAGCTAAATGACAGCTCAAATATATAGACTTACTTCATTAATTTTGATGGTTGTTTTCATTCCCCAGTCATTAGTCTACATTTTTTAGAGAGAAAGGTTAGGTACAAAAGTATGCTGAATGAAGAAATGGAGTAACTACTTCAAAAGCAGCTGAATCAGGATTTAAATCAGATTATACACTAGATTTTATGTTAAAACCCCATTAGCATCTTTCCAATTCGACAAGTGTAAATAAGGCTCATTATTACAATCACACTCTGCACTTTGTAATGTGTTATCTTCACTTCTCTGATGTGTATAAATAATCACTGGAAGTATATCAGCAACACAAAACTTATAATAAAAAGTACCATAAAAGTTCAATGATTTAATTTACAGGTGAGAAATTAATTCAACACTGTACAGCTTGTTTCATCCAAGTAGCTCAGATGAACATTCTCTGAAAATTATAATTCAAAACAGGATCTTATTTTTAAACTGAATTACTATCTGCCATCTTCAAACCAAAAATCAGAGGCCTGAACCAATTTGTTCACCCTCCTAGAATTCTTTACTTATTTTTCTAGTGTAGAGATGAAAGCTCTTCTTTAGTAAAGATGAGCAAAGCCTGTGAATTTCCTCTGTATAAACTTCATGGTCACAGACTCACCTCACTCGGGATTGCTGATATCCTATTACCATGGTCTTCTGAATAGAGAAAAAGATATTAATTTCAGGAAACCATCTGTTTTCCTATGATAAACCTCATTTTCTCCATGGAGCTGGAATTGGAATCTTAATTCTGGTAAATTATTTTATAAATACTGCAGTAGTGATGCGAGGGTTGCAATTCCTTTAGGTTTCATTATATACCGTTCCTGCTTAACATTTTAGCTGTTTTGCTGTTAAGCAAAAGGAATTAGGAAATTAAGTATATTTCCAAGTGTGAATATCTCCCAGGACTTCCAGAAGGAGAACTGTTAACACATCTGCATATCACTGAGTACCATAAACAAAATACAAAACAGTTACTTTTCTGAAGTTGTGGGTGAAGTTTTTTCTACACTTAAAAGAAGTATATTTTAAAGGAAAGTATTCACTCAAAGGAAAAATTCACTCAGTTAAAGTATCTTCATGAAAAAACCATACAGCATTTATGGCATTATTCTAAGCCAAATCAAACAACTTTTGGCTAGATATGGAGATAGTGTTTTCAAACTCAACCTACAATTCTGTACATTTCTCTCTTACTCACATTTTCTGTAGATAAACCTGAATCATTTCACTTACCAGGAAAATAAAGCTCCTGGAGAAGAGGTGATCACATAAGAATGCCTTGAATGAATAATTGAAAACCAAGAGCTCCTTAGGTAGAAAAGGCAGAATGGAATTACCTAAATTGAAAAATTAGTGTGGGACTGAGATTTTCTGGTATAGCTGAAGATAAGCATATTCAATTCTTTCAGAGTATCTAAATTCTCTTTGGTTTACTGTTCAATCTGAAGTAAAATGCTGTTCCTCAAAACCCTTTTGTTATTTGTTATCCCCAGACAGATGATGGAAGAAGAAATTTTAGTTTTATTTACGTATTTTACAGCTTTTGTCAATGCCACAGTCTTTCTTCTATTTCATCATTATCCAGTGAAAAATTTACTGGTTTGATAGAAGCAGAATCAGTGTGAATAGTCAGTAAATAGAACTGTTAATGTGTAGTTGCATAACTGTATTTGAAAAAATGCAAATGTTGTAAGTAAAAGGTACAAAAAAAGTCATAAAGATTGGGAAGCTGATGATTAAACGCCCTTAGAAAGAAATTTGTTCTGGGAATGCTACGCATCTGAATGGCAACAGTTGCACTTATTGCACTTGCTGTTTGTTGATAAATCTCAACTTTTACATGCAACTGCTTTATGGACACTTTTAAGGTGTCCAGCCTTTTAATCTCTTATCAAGCACATCTTTTGTTATCAGGGTGCCAAGCAATTTCTATAGGTTGAATAAAATGCAAAAGATTTAATAATTTACTGATGCAGAAGCTGTGTTTAATTTTCTTCTTAATAAAAAAAGAATTTAAAAGCATAACATTTCTACTAGAAATTAGCTGTCCCAGTCAAATTCTAATGGGAAATTATATTCTACTTGTTTAATGTTCCTTCTCTAGTATACGTTATCCTGCAGAAACTACAGTATTATTCCCCCTTCCTCATGATCTGTTGTGCTGCTATTTGGTATTAAACATCTCCTCTTGCACCTCTCAAAAAAATGCCTAAGTTTCAGTAGAAAGTATCTAGTGAAAAAAGCACACTAACAAGTTGCAGGACTATCTGCACTTAGCATGGTCTTTGCTTAATATTAATTTCTATCATTTTGGATGCGCAAAGGTGCTAAAAGGTGGAATTACCAAAGGATCCTCACTGTTAAAATGTCTTTCACTGATCCAAGGTCACATTTCTTTTCTCATTTTAACAACTCAGTATAGGAACTGTTGTAAAGCTGACTTGCTTGCTTTTGTTGTTGATACTCTAGATATGTATTTAGGTTCACGATTTCTTTTTCCCTCACTAATATATTTTGAAAGAACAAAAATATATGGCTGTTTGACATCCCTTATTTTCAAAGGCATTATTATCCATCACATTGATAAAAGTGCTTACTCATATACCTTTCAAAACATAGTTTTGATCCAAGTTATTTCTGTGAATAAAATTTCATTTATTTCTCCTCATTATTTCAGAATACTTCTCAATTAATACTTAAGATACCTTCTCAGACAATTTAATATCTGACATTTCCTTTCCTGCACTGTCTTTCAGTTCTGCATTGAAGCGATGTGGATTGGATAACACACCTTGACATTAACCTCTGATGGGCAATTTATTAAATGTGTTTGCTAAGGTTTGCTATGAAGGAGTAATTGCAATTGTGTGGTACTGTCTGTCTATTTTCATAATTAGCAAACGAGATTAGAATAAAGAGCATTAGAATACATTAATTATTTTCCTTGTCCTGGTCGAGAGATCTTTGTCCCTCTGGGCTTCTGCAAACTTTCCATCAGTCTAAGTTCATCAAAATTCATGCATGTGCCTTTACGTGTAGCTCCAGTGGCAGATAAAGTTCATCAGAAAGATATTTGAAAGCCTAAATTCATTCAAATGTTATTCACTGATAAACAAGGCATTATCATTTTTGTTCTTTAAGCTAGAGAACAGTCTTATTTAAAAAAAAGAAAAGTTACCTGAAGAGAATTTTGTGGAAAGGTGTCTAGAACAGAACAAGGTATTGCAAATGAGGACAGAGGTTGTACTTTATCACTCTGCCATTAATTAGAATTGCATTTCTCTGCCCCAATTAGAAAATAATTTATGCACTTAACTGAAGATAGTTCTATGCAAGAAGCCATCCAAATTTTAAATCACAGGGCTACAGATGTGCAACCTGCCTCACCAATTCTGAAAGCTCCGCTGTGTTCATCATGCAGTGACTGTGAGGACTGTAGTACTTACAGGCTGCCAAAAGACAGACCGCAAAACTGTAGATCACTCATGTAATTACATGCTTTGAGTCTTTTCTTTTTCTTTGGTGTCCCATGTCCCACGCCCCCCTGCCCCAAATTAATGCTGTTCTTACACATGAGTAGTTCTGTAGTTTTGTTTAAATCCAAAATCCCTCCCCGGCTCCGCAAAGTGCATCAGTATAAAAAACTGTAGTTCTTGCCAGCGGTCACACCTTAATTTTAGGTAAAATGTCTTCTGGTGAATGGTAAAATATCATAAAATTTATGTGACAAAGAAATGACAAAATATTAAACCCTTGGATCATTGACAACTTTACGCTAATTTTTTCAGATTCAGTTTGACATTCATAATGGAATGTGTCAGAGGAAGTTCAGGTTGGACATTAGGAAAAGGTTGTTCACTGAGAGATTGGTCGGTCGGTCACTGCAACAGGCTCCCCAGGGAGTAGTCACGGCACCAAGCCTGTCAGAGTTCAAGGAGCATCTGGACGATGCTTTTAGTCATAGGGTTTAGTTTTAGGTAGTCCTGTGAGGAGCAGAGTGTTGGACTTACGGGTCCCTTCCAACTCGAGATATTCTGTGATTCTATGATGCTCATAGTAAAAACTTCTAAAAGTCACAGATCCTCTTCTGCTAGTGTATGTGTCTTATGACTTTGCTGAAGAGATATACCAGTTTGTTATTATTTCTTTTTTTTCTTAATTGGCTCAAAAGTTCAATCCAACCCTCATAAAATTCTACTTTGCTGAACTCCTTTGATTCATTCTGCAGAGCATTCACACATTTCAAACTTCTTGCAAAAAAAACTCGCCAATTGATCAAAACATCTGGGCAACCCTTCACATTTTGGGAGGCTTTGTAACTTTCATTGCTCATTTACTGGTTTACACTGTAATTTCAATCACTTCTAATTCCTTTGGCCTGTTTGAGTGTTAAGCAAAAGAACAACAAAGCTTCTCCACTGACAGAGATTTATACTGGTTAAACAGAGTTGGTCATGCAGTATCCATTTACCGCTTCACTGTTCTTGCGTTTACCAACTACTTATTTATTACTGCATGATTTATTAATATTCTTTCTGTCATAGAAACAGTATGAATCATTTAACATACAGCAGACACCACTGATGGGGAACCGTCTCATTATCTGATTGTGCAAAAATGAGTGAAGCTAGCCTTCTGACAGAGAATATCTCCAACAGCCAATCATTATCTAGCCAGACCCTGGCCATGTTTCAGACTGAACTACTCCTTTGGAAATTTTTATAAAAGAAATAATATAGACTTACAGGCACAACTTATACACATGTAAATATTGTAATACAAAGAAGTGCAAACTACAATTTAGGCAATCTGAAGCATTTGAAAAATTCTGAAAATAAAGATTTATTCACTTAAGACAATGCACTACCAAAGGGATCTTGTTGATAGCTCTAGGATACATATATTTAAAAAGGGACTTGTTCCACATGCAGTTTTGAACTATTTGTTTTCACCTTAGTAATACAATTCTACAGAGCAGATACTACAAGAATATCTCTTCAGTGCAACTGGTGTTCACAATCTCTCCGCTCCTGATTCTTGATTTACAGGTCAGTAATAAATACAGTTAGAAAAACTATCAGTAGATAATCGTTGTATGCCTTGATATATGAGTTTACGATAAACATTTCTTTACATGGAAGTCACATGCTAAAAGTCTATTTCTAAAGCAAAAATGCTAGGATAATTTGTCTTAATCCTGAAAGCTTGGGTTATACAGACATCCTGAAGAACAAACAGAAAAAGAGAAGAACTGGCTCTCAGTTAAATCTCATCAAAAATTCTTGTAAATATCATTTTTGATGAAAGTTAATTTAAATGTAACCCGATTTGTTTATTTTTAATTTCTGTGTCTTCACTGACCACCTTATAAATATCTTTCAGGATATAAAAACTATGAAGATTGGTACCAAATTTCTCTACTTACATTTTTCAGTTGTCTCTCATTTTTTCTTTTTTTTTTTTCTTTTTTTTTTCAAAATAATAAACTTGAACACCTAAAAAAAATTCAAATGCCAAATATCCTCCTTTTAAGAAATTTTTTTCACCAAAAAGCATTTTCTGGGCAACTCCAGATCCAATTCCACAGGGCCAACAGCCATCATACTCCCTCTGTAATTGAAAAGAAGTATCTGGCTCCCTAAGGCTCTTAAAATCCCAGACAATCTTTAACTCAAAATTGCATCCAGATAACTTGGGAAGTTCTGCTCTCACACTGGTGACTGACACATTCACTGCATTAATGATGGCTGAAAACTTCAGTCAGGAAGAAAAAAAAAGTACAGAATCTACAATAACAGGATTGCAGAGGCATAACTCAAATCATAGCTAAGATCAGGACACCATCATACAAGTCCAAGATAAGATCTCAACAGGATTTGATAAAAGCGTGTCTCTATATTGATAACCAAAAAAACCCAGAGATTCAGATTGCAACACAGTTTGTAAAATATGTGGGGAACCCTTCAAAAATGACAGGAACTACTTCAGTATCTGATGGTACAATTTTCTCAGCATAAGCAAGAATGTTTTCAATAGTGAACGCCTCTGAATCCTGATACTGAAGAATAAATAGTAAACATGACTCCCTGGTATCTTGTCTTGGTGCAGAAAGCAATGCTCATTTGCTATTAAAAAAAGGTTTTGAATCAGCATCTAACAGCCTTGATTTATCTAACCATCCTGAAAGTGAATAACATCAGGCTAAGCATGGTGCCAATTAAATTACTGCCAGTGTAGTAAAGCAAGTGTTGACAATGTGATATGTCACCTGCAGAAGCATCAAGCAAATGGCAGCTGAGTCCCTGATATCTTTTCCTCTCCAAACAATAAATTACCACCAGATTACACCAGGAACAGCAAAATAAGAACATTCAAATGACCCATGAAGTGTTGTTGATAGAAGTTTTTTGAATGATACAAGATATTCCTTTAGGAAAAAAAAAGAGGCTTTAATTTAAACTCTTCTAGATTAGGAGATCAGTGATTCACAGCTGTGCCAAAAAAGAAACCTAAATGGCAAAAGTGCCCCAAAAAAGCAGTATCCTGTCTTCAGTGTTTATTGCAGAGTAAAACAGTTGCAAGTGACAACAAATACTTTAATTTCAATTACAGTGCATTATGCTTACTTGAGAGAAACCTGAAGAGATTACTATTTTTTGTTAGTTTTCTTTCGATTTAAGTTCTGTGAAGGACCAGTGTATAAACAATATTGAAACACATACATAAGTAAAAGAAATTAGTCAAGGACAAAGCACATATTAGAAGAACTGGACAGGTCAAGAACGTCACAAAGTCATTAAGTTAGACATGTCACCACTAGGAGATTATTCTAAAAAGCTCTAAGGATTTTCAGGAATATCTGGAATCACAGTAAATTTCTGTGAAGAAAATATCCAGCACTGGGACAAAACAAAGCAGTCTACCTGGTTTGATCTCAGCAACCGCTTTTTACAAGAACAGTAAGCAATACGGGGGTCCTGACCTATCCTGCAATTGAAAGTATCTCAACTGTTACAAAGGGCATTTATATCACATACATCTGTGATATATTCTGACATTTTAAATCATCATTTGCAGTTCACAACAGAGGATAGAAAAGGATCTTCAGAGTGTCAAACTAAATAAATCCTGCGTCAGACTCATCTTTTGATTCATGGAGTCTAGTAACGTTGTTCTCAAAAACTTGCAATGCCACATAAGTGGCCATAGATTTGACAATTGCAATATTATCATATTAGGTGAATTTAATGAGTACATACCATAAAGTTCCTGATGGCCACATCTGAGAATCACTGTCCTGGATCAAAGAGGTGTAATACGTATCATACAGTACCAGGAATGTATACCTTTGTATTGACCGTTGCATACCACAAAGTGCACCAGTGTGAATAGCAGAAAGATTTATTGCTATGTGCTTATTTCTTTCTATAGAAGAATGTCAGCAACATTTGTCCCAAATCCTCACTCAGAAACAAAGAGCATTTCTACAAATGACTAAAATGAGTGATACAAAGTCTGGTTTAATTGTGTGCATTTCCTTCCACAACAAAAACATAAGATATAAACAAAGCTCATTTAATGTTACTTTTTACGCAACTTTTATTTCTCATAGACTTTGTAACTAAAATAAGCTAATTTCAGTTCCCTAGCTGAAGCTACTGGCCAGATTTACAGAAATATTAGGTCAAAAATAAAGAACCACTTAAAAAAATGACACAGAAAAAAGACTGATATGAAAAGTGGGCTAGATGATAAGTTATTTATATTCTTCATAAACTATTAATAGTTTTGAATCATAAAAACCCTCCATTGTTTATTTTTACTAGGAAAAATGTATCTAAATTACTGTCTTAGGTAAAGGATCCAAACTGAAAACATTAGAGACATACAGATTTGATATTCAGATACACGAAACAGAAGTAAATATACTAATACACTTACAATTGATGTGAGATCAGAATCCAACCCTACACATTTAACAAGAAAAAAGGAAAAAAATAAAGTTCTTTGCTTTTGTGGTCTTTTCCAGCTTGAGGAGGTGACATATGGTATCATCTACCTATGTATTCTGTTTAACAGATTACAAAAAACCCAGGGGTCCTTCAGGGCTATTCTAGACTTCTAAAAACTCAGGTCAGAACCACAAGGTACCTGGACCAGACGTAGCTGGATTTTTGGCACAGGATTCAGTTGTCTAAACCAAAGCTTCTCATGCCTGAGGCTGAGACACCTTATGCAGGGTTAGCAGATATTGCTAACTTGTAGGAGATCCACTCCTTTCCGGAGAGGTATCTGGAGGCCTGGTCGAAGGCCCTGGAACACCTCAAGCCATGCTAAATACCTGCTGAATCCTGCCTTAGATGTCCTATTTCCCACTCCTGATAAAAGAGCTCCTTCCTAAGTAACTGCCTAACCCCTACCCACCTGGAATAATCAGGCTATCAACATTTGCCTAGACTCTACTGGAATATCAAGTGAGGTAAAACTGCAACTAAATCTTTCAAAAACCCACTCCTCTAGGAGTATTCAAACACCTACCTCTACAATCACCAACAGGATTTGCATCCCTGCCTGACCCTCAAATGTATCCATAGCCACTTTATAAAGCAGAGCTACCTGCACTTGGGGCAAGGAGGCACACTCAGACTCCCTCAAAGCAGAGCTGCTGGGCACAAGGCTGCCATTATGATGACCTGTCACCATCCAAAACCAGTGAGTCTTGCTCAAAGAGCAGTATATCTTCAGGACAGGACTCCAACATCTGGATCTTCAGCGGAAAGAGATTTCTGCTTGGTCTAGACACCTGCATTCCAGAGAGGAAAGGATTTCAGATATATCGTCTGCTTAGTACTTCCTACAAGCTGGCCCCAGGAGCCTCCCTTTCATAAGACTCCATCCTTGCAGCATACAAATTACTTTTGTAATTTGACTCTAAACTTTGGAATTTCTTCCCAAGGAAAGGGAACTTGAAAATTGCAGTGCTGATGTTGGCTTATCTCTGTGTTAAGGCATAAAAATTGACCTGTAACACCAGGGAATATAGAATATTATTCAATATTCATATAGAATAGAGACTTCTATAAAATATAGAGAATTCTATATTGATACAACATTCCTTTGATTAGCATGATCTTAAGCACCAGAGGCTACAGGACTTAAAATGGACAAGAATTCATTTTGTATGACTGCAAATTTGGCTGACACTCCCAGGATTGAAACAGGGACCACCAGAGCAAAAAGTGTGAGTTTTGCAGAAAACGATAGAAAAAATTTGGCTAGGTATCTAAGACCATGACAGACTCATCCTATACGGGACCACCTCTCTAGTGTGGAAGAGGGGGTGCTCCTTCCATATTCCAGCATTCTAACAACAACCTTTCTCAGTCAAGGACAAGAGCTGTCCAATACTGGTAGTCAAAATTATTCATGGTGGTTCTCTCTCACTGCCCCAAGACTATTTTATTTTTCATGAGTACACTCACACATCCTCCTCTGCGCCAGTGTCTTCAGTTCTATTGCCTATATTAGCTGGTCTATTCCACCACTGCTTTGTATGCACTGTGTCCTGCTTCCATTGATGTTCAGTCTTGCACTTTCATGTCTTCAGTGCATTTTCATCTGCTATTCTTCAAAAGCCATTACGAACAGATGGTATCCCTGTGTGAATGTTCATTCAATCTGCCATGATGGTGTCTCCTTAGTACTGGACAAATTGGTTTGCTTGCAAAGTTTTTGGTTTGACATTGGCAGTCACATTAATTTGGGTGCCAAGCTTTCACAATGCATTTTGTTAATGCCTTGTATCAAGCAGCTTTTTTCAATATTGCTAAATATTCCTGCATTTCAGGGATTACACATACCCCTTAACCTTTAGCCTGTCAGTCGGGATTTCCTATGGCTCTACCCTACATACAGTAATGATGAAAAGAAGTTTCTAGGATGCTGAGAATTATATGTACATAGATTCAAAAATAGACAGGATGAAGATTTTGCTTTCTGTCAATGATTTAGCTCCTTTGGAACCTGAGAATCAGAATTATTATGATAATTTTTCCAAAGCTAAATAATGCATCTAACTCTAAATAAAAGGATTACACCACCCAGTAAACACAAGCCACCTTCACCTTCCCATATTTCAGCAAATGATCTGAGACATCTTCCAAGCTGATAAGGCCTGAGTCACTAAAACTTGAATTTGTTTATAAATAATGGGTAGATGCAAAGGGACAAGTATTTGTTTGGCCTGCATTCCAATGACTGCAGTTTCTATTGGTCAGCCCTGGGCACTCACAGGTAACTACTACCCGATGGAGGACGCTAGGCTCAGGGACCTGGAGTTTAGGCTGGCTGATTCTGGCTCTGTTCTGTTTTGGTTTTGTTTTTTTAAATATGGTTATAAATACTTTTTAAAAAATAGAAATAACTGCAATGAACCTAGCCAAATATTGCATCAGTCAGTCTCTTATTAAAATGAGCCTTCTCTATTTGCATTTTGCAAATGGTACAGTGATGCAGAAAATCTTTTCTATGTAACACAGTGCAGAAGCAGATAACGATATCATGCACTTTTTAAAATTAAAATTTACATGAATTTTATACAACTGAAATGAAATATTCTCCACAATTCCAAACCTGTGCTTTATCAGTGTTGATCTGTCCAGATTTCTTGAAGACTCTTTGGCAAAAACATAACATTAAATGATTCTCCAAGGAGCAATCTTGACTGTTGCAGTAATTTCATCTATTCTAGTTAGGGAAATCAAAAAGCTTGGAAAAGCCGGAGACTTTCTGAGTCATATTTGATTTTTTCCCCCAACATTTTAGTTCAAGAATATGGCCTTCATTGACTAGTAATTAAAAAAGGAAGAAATAGGCAACCTGAGATCTTAAAGTGCTGATACTAATTTGCAGTTAGTACTGCTAAACTCTGGTAACCTTGCCATATTTACTTTTTCAGAGACTTTTAACACCTTCCATTCCATGGAAAATTACAAATTTTCCAATTTTTTTAGAGGGACAGATCAGACATGAAGTTTAGGGAGGGGGAAAACCACAAGATTAATTTAAAAAACTCCTAGAAATTTCATTTTAAAGGGTTCTCAGACACAGTGATGCCACTGAAGTCAGTAGGAAAACATTATTGTGCTACTCAATAAATCCATGATAAGCTCACAATCTAAATACAGTGGGTAGTTATATCCCTCTTCCTTCATTTAGTGAAGGGAAACATCAGAACTGAAAAAACTACAGAGAAAAGGAAAGGATGATCAAAATTATGGAACAGCTCCCACACAAAACAAAACTAAATAGATCAGACTCAGGTCTGGAAAATGGTCCAGCCACAATTATTTAAGCTTCCGGATAATTCTCTGATGTAATGAAAAAACATACTGACATATACTGGGCAGAGAGGTGAAGCTACTGACAGAGAAGTCCTCTGAAACTTTCAAAATACATTGCAGTCTAGTTACATTTGGTAACAGAAAATGAGATAAGCCTTGGGTCAAATCTAAATTTGAGACTAGCAGAGTTATAATGATCTCATTTCTATAATAACACAGATTTAAGAAGCAATCACCTTTATGTTGATAAGAACTGTACAGCAACAAGGAGCCAAATAAAAGGAAGTTGTATTATGCTACATTTAATATCTTGTTTAACATATTCAGATCTTTTTCTTCACAGAAAAGCAAAGTATCCATCAAAGAACAGTAGCAGCTGGCTACCGTACATGCCAATTTCTAGATTTTCTAAGGAAAAATGTTGCATCAAACAGAAGCTTGGCTTCCTGTGTTTTCTTACAAACTATTCCAAAATTTTTTACAAAATAATAGGAATATTGTAATGCTATAGTAACTATAGGAAAAGAATACAGTACATACTTTTCATCAACCATACCGTTTTTGTTTGACAGTTGGTGTATATATTTTAACTGTCAAATTACGATATCTGTCAAAACATATCGCCTTCTTTTTATCACCATATGCCAGGCTAAATCTTCACGTTCACACTTGGATGTCATCGCTGCTTCAGCATTTTGTACTGTATATTTCTCAAGTGTAGAACAATCTTTGAAGTAATACGTTCCTTTACTAATAAAGTAACAAAAAACAAAGTATCTGTCGTAGTCATTAATTTCCGCATCAACTATTCTGTGACATTATGACTATGGCAGGAAATGGTCTGTTTGCCTATAATTAAATGCCATAAATATATCTGTACCTGTCATAAATGTAAAGGACAAGATTTAAAGAGTGTAAGGGGGCGAAGTACCACCTAATTAAATGGGAAGTTAAAGTCCTATTTTCAAAATGTGACAGAATAATATGGAAACCTATGTCTCATTTCATCTAATAAAAATTCTCCTCCAAAAATTGTGATTTAAGTGAGAAATATTTGCCTTTTGTGACTGGCTCTAAATGCAAAGTGAGTGCCTAACTGCACTCTTCAATACTGAAAACTACTCTTTCACCTGCCAGTAGGTTTGCCATCATTCTTGGAGGACTTCAAATTAGAATTTCACAGTGAAAAACAAAATACATGTTATTATCAATATGGCTGATGTGGAAAAATAATAAAAATCTAAATGTCAAAAAAAGTGTAAAAAAAAAATCCTTTCTCAAGCTCAGACGGTCATAAGCTCTGTGAAAAGAAAGAGTTTACCGGATTTTTTTTTTTTAATTACTCAAAACAAAGGAATGGGAGAAAAAATAAATCTTGATCAACAATTCACTTGTATACCATTAGCTTGGTCTGTGCTCTGGAGTCCACAACTGTGGTGTCACCTATCCCAGGTTTGGGAACTCCATAGAAACCCTCTTCCAGCCTGTCTCCAGGTTGGAAACTCGGCAGTTTGGGAATCCCACTTTACATGAGGATATGCTCACTTGAGTGTCTGTTCATGAGAATACAGTTTAGAAGTCCTAGCATAAATTTTTAGTGTTCACTTCTAAGGGGAAACTTGTATATGAATAATCCCATACTGAATTCACCCCCCCCTAATAACTAATAACAGAATGATGCAGTTTAAGTCCTATCTGGGTTTCTGACCTTAGACAGTATACACAAATTGCCAACAGCAAAGGCAGCTGATCTGCCCGACTTGGAAATGTAGCAGATCAGGAGCACTCAGATAGGTATCATGCCTCCATGAGATGGTTGTAAGCTATGAAACTACTACAGCTGTTCACCTCTTAGCTGCAACTGTGTTCATGGACTCCACAAGTATTTAAAGGAGTCTACCTGTTCAGGTGCTTAAGAAATGAAAAACACAAACTGGTTAAGTTTCCGTATCTCATTTGTTTCTGGTGCCATATTCTTTATCAAAAGAGACACCACACACATGCAGCATGGTCTTAACATTCTTTATATCCATTATGATAAAAAACTGATTTTTTTTGTTCCCCCTATATAAAATTAATTTGATAAATAAATAGCATGGTTTCAACCTTTCAATTCTATCTTCATAGCAAAGGTAAACACTACTTAAGAATGAAATATAGTAATAATGGAATTCCCTGCCTTCAGCTTTTTTGGTTCTCAAATGATGATGAAATTGTTTTGAAAAGTAGCTAGCTTGCATACAGTCCTACATTCCCAATCCTATTCAGAGACCATGCGTGCCAAGTTTCTCATTCACAATACCTTTATATAGAAGGTTTTGCTTTTAAGAAAACTCTCAAAATTGTAAACCAGGCATGACCACAATCTATGGTCCTTATCACAAGATAAGGAAGCTAATAGATTGAAGTGACAAAAAAAAATCTATTTACTTTAAAAGATAGCTGGAGTAAAGAAAACTTCAATAGATAAAGTTGATCCAAGCCAGTAAAAGAGCTCAGCAAAAAAGAGAGGCTGGATAAACCAACAGAAGTGAAATCATTTTTATATCAAACCCATAGACACACAGAGTGTTTTTAACCATCAGGACTACGACTTCTTTATGACAGTTGGAAGCTGAATAATAAGTTCATGCAACTTTTTATCATACCTGCTTCACACTTTTTTCAAGTTTAGTTCTAGTCTATATTCACAAAATAACCTCCCCTGAAACATCCTCACAATTCATTACCTGTAGTCTTGATTAGGTAATGCTTCTAAAAGCTAGAATTATGTATTTTATATACTTCTGGGCTGGTTTTTGGAGATATTATTAAAGAGGAATGTAGTTTTCAAATTAGGATCTTTTCACTTATCAATTTTTTTTTAAGTTACAATTTTCTCTGCTGTATTTTTAATAGTAATAAGAGAGTATCAATTTCCAACAGCTCATGGTATATTTTTCCTCTAGTTGCAGATTAAAAGAATCATAAAAAGAAGACAAGGTCAGCACAACACCTAAGTCAGCTGGCCATAACAGCTTTGCAAAGTGTTCTAATTTGGACTTAAAATACTACCTAGCTATTTAAAATTCTAAAAGATTATCATCTCATATGGATAGCGTTTTATAAATAACCTCAGTTTCATAAGGATGTTACAAGTACTTAAGTCTTATTCAGAGAAAAATGAAAAAAGCTTTGTATAGAAGAAGTAAAAATAAACCCTCTTAAAGCCTTTTTCAATGTAAAAAAAAAAATGGACTTTTGCCATAAAAAAATAATTTGCCACAAAATACTTGAGAAGCTTTAAATGGAGGGAGGCTTACTGAATTAATAGCAGACACAGGATTTAATCTGATTGTAGCTGTTTGCCTGTGTGAAAGAGAAGCAGCAGAAAAAAACAGGAGCAGAAACAGAAGACAGCAAGGAAGCAATAGCATGGCCAAAACGCACTTATGGCTTGTCCCTCACAGAATTCAAGTGAACACTGACTAAAATGCTGTTTGGAAAGAGGTTTAAATTTGCAAGCTGTTTCCCATTTGAATCTTTCATGTTCAAAGAAGCAAGAGTTTATGCACCTTTAACGAAGCTAGCTTTCAAAAAAATACTGTTTACCTCTAATAATATGCAGAACAACCTCAAAAGAAACAACAATTTGGCAAAACATTGAGGTGACAGGGCAAGCCAGGCAAAAACTCAGGAAGAAAATACTACAAGCATCAATTCCCATTAGGGCTGCCATTAATCCCAGACTCTAGTCCAAGACATAGGTAGTAACATTTCCATGGCGTACACCCTAACAGCCCTGATGTTCAAGAGCTTGAATCACATGAAATACTCTTAGGAAGCAAAAAACTGATATGCTTTTCACAGATTGTGGCTGCACCCCCTCCCACTAGTCACTCTGATCAAAAGTATTCTTTTACTTCACATACCCAAGGAATTTAATGCAAACTCACCTACTCCAAGTCTTCAATGTCACTTTCTGGACATAGACCAGGGGCTTAAAGAATCTTCAGTGTCCCTACACACCAAATCCTTGGCCCTCAAAGGTAAACTTGGAGGTAAAACCTGAAATCGCTTCTCATCACAGGTAGCTTCTGGATTTTTCACAGCCCTGAGCAGTCCACTTATCCTACAGATGGGGAATTAATGATCCCTTTCACACAGAAATATTGAGATATTTGAAAATGTTCAATTGCAGCATAGAGTATTTTAGAAATTTACTCTGGCAATTCTCTCACAGCCTTACTAATAATTAACTTTCATTATAATACAAAGCTTCTCCATTTAATAGCACAATCACCCACCACTGAAGGGTAATTTTCAGCCCAATGATACTGTAATAGATGAGGTACCAATGATTATCTGGACATCCTTCATTTTTATGATCCATTACAATACAAGACAAAGGACTAGAAAACATGCAGTAATTTGGAGAACAAGACTACACTGGCAAAAGCTGGATTAGATGGTGTTGTTTTTCTCTTCATGAAGCTACTACAGTTAAACTCTAAACAGTGCAATGTAATTGCAAAATTGCTTTCTTAGTATCTCCATGTGCTGATACAGATATCATTCTTAAGATCTTCCTTTGCTCCACTGTCCCATCCTTGCTTGTCTTTCTGGTATCTCTTCCCTTTGTTTCTGCTAATCAAGGTACTTGTGAAGGAGTTTAGGTTTCATGAACTACAGTGGTAATTTATAGACTTGTCAAATTAAAATCCACAGGAACCACTGGAACACTTAGAATGAATTCCAGAATATTACAAGCTTAGCTACCTCTGCATTCAGCCTAATTGCTTAACTTTGGTTTAGGATATCCTCCAGAAAGGCATTCAGTTTTGTCTTACATACCACAAGGAATGAAGAATCCATTTTGTCCTTTGTTAGTTTGTTCCAAATGTTTATTACCCTCAAAGCTATTTAAAAATTTCCCATTTGAATGCATCTTTCCTTGCTGAATTAAAGAGCCCTTTAGAGCTAAGCATTTTTTTCATCAAGTTTCTCATGCCCCGTAATAAAGCTTCATTTTAATCTGCTTTCTGATAAGCTTAAGAAATTGAGATCTTAAAATCTCCCTGAAAGTTCTTCTTTTTCAAGTATTTTTCTGTGGCTCTTTACTTACTATCAAATCTTTAACAAGTGGGAACTTCAGACAGAAAAATGCAAACTTTTCTCTCCAAAAAACTTTGGGTTTACTTCCCCTTCCCCTGTTTGCCTATACAAGAATTACATCAACTTCATTCTAGCACATCATCCTACGGTTTAACTCACAACGAATACCTTGCATACTATGACCATGAAATACTTTGCATGAAAAACTGATTCATCAGTTTTCAGAATAATCTATTCCATACCATGGAGTATTCCTGCATTTTTCGATCCTCGGCACAGATCTAAAAGACTTTCTGAACGGGCTCTCCTCTGCATACAATTCAGAAAACTGTATCACTGTACTGCAACCAATATAATTTTAATTCTTACTATCTCTAAATGACAAATTTAATAAGCAGTCTTTGTACACTTACTCCAAAAATCATCGATGAAAATAAAAACACAGAGCTTCATATGAATGCCTTCAGAAACTCACCAGAATCACATCCAATTACTAATTTTCCTTACACCACTCTTCACACCGAAGGAGTTGATTTACATATTTTGAAATCCTCTTAGGAAATGCTTCATTGACTATGAACTATAGCTATGTATAAGACTATAACTATGTTATAGAATTCTTAGTCATATTTATGAAAACAATTAATTGCATTTACAAAGTTATATGTTAACCATATTTATATAATAATTTTTAAAAAAAAAGCCCATTTTTTAAACATGACTTATGTTATAAAACTTCCCACAGTCAGTCAATTGGAAAACAAGCCTACAAAAGTAAAAGCTGCAGATGGATGTACAGGGCAAGCAGAGTTTTTAGTGGTTTTGCAGTCTGGGTCTAGGGAATAAGTTAGGGTAATACAGAAGTCGAAAGCTCTGGGTAGGAAGAAAAGGCAAAAACCACCAAATCATGATTCAGATCTGCTGTTCAGTACTCTGCCTCCCATAACTAGAAAGAAAGTTGCACTTTATCACGGTGATTTAAAAGGACCTTCTAATAAACTTAATATTACACCAATGCATAAGTGATTTGTTGAATGGGCATGGGAACTAATTTATTTCAATAGGCCATGCACATAGTAAGTTCCTATTCGGGAATAGTAGAGAACCTCGCTTAGCAGGGAATAACTTTCAAAAACCAAGAATAAATCTACTATATTCTTCATTTCCTTCTAGTAATTATTTGAATGTTTCTGAGTGAATTCATTTAATAATGTTTGATGACTGAATATCTGGTTTCCAAAGTTATTAAATTATACCTTAAGATGGCTGGTATCTCATATTAAATACAATTGTATAACGGATTACATCAAAAAGAATCTTACAATTACTGTGATATTCAAAAATAAACAAGTATGAAAACAATTATTTCCCTCTAGAGTGGATAACACTTCCAGTGTAACAGTCACTAGCAAAGTAATTTGTGAAGTTTATTAAGATTACGGCTTTACAGGCTCTAATTTATTGAGACAAAACCTCATTTATGCAGAAACATTAGGACATACTACTGACTCATTTTATATTTAATATTCTTCCTGAAAGAAATTTTTCACATAATTACTTCAAATAAATGAGGTATTTATAGTCGACGAACCAATTCCCTTTAATCTGTTTCTCAAACGATACATACTTATGGAAAAATAGGGTAAGTTTTTTCAAACTGAAAAATAACTTGATAGTGAAACAGATCAAGTAGCTGGTATTTCTAAAGAAATCCTTTTACTTGACTAAACATATCCCTACACAATTTAAACAATTCCTGTTAGAACTACATAATGGTTAGGTCTCAAATTGCTAACTCATTTCTCAGATTGTTGTATAGACAACAATTATTGTCATATCGAATTCTCAAGTTGTTGAGAAGCTTTTCTTTAATCCATTTTCACTGGACTGGACCAGACCTACTGTGAGTAACAGTGCAGTGTTCAAATCCACACCTAAATGAAAGACCAACCACTGAATCCAGTGAATGTTATCACAATCTGCAACATCTAAGCATCTGCTCCTGTTTATTTAAATTAGGAATCTTGAATAAAACTTGCAGTGTAGATACATGAACTAAACTCTCTTCACAGTCTACTCAGCCCTGCTAAGAGGTCTGCTTAATCAGTGATCAGATGAAGCTACATGCCTCCTGTGATAAACTGACCGCATAGTTCCTGAGCCAGATCGGATAATCTCATCATGCCTGCGCACTGTATTACTGCACGGCATGGAAGTGGAGTTTCCTGGATAAGGGAAACAGAAGAATATCAAAAAAGTTGCTAGTGAACCATTGCCTCATTGCCTTAATGATAAGGTACTTTATTCTCAGAATGACATTTTAAATGTATTGTTTTAAGTAGTCTTCAGTGCTCAGTCATCCCCAGTAAAAAAAAATTATTTTTTATGTTACTGTTTTTCAGTTTGTGCCCATTGCCTCTTGTCCTGTCACTGGACACCTCTGAAGAGTCTGCTCCATCTTCTTTACACCCTCGCTTCAGATATTTCCACATATTCATGAGATCCCGCTGAGCCTTCTCTTCTCCAGGATAAACAGTCCCAGCTCTCTCAGCCTCTCTTTGTATGTGAGGTGCTCCCGTCCCTTAATCATCTTAGCGGCCCTTTGCCTAATATCCTAAGAAAATAAAAATCTTCCCCCTAGCTGGGGATAGATTGAGCCGCTGCCTGGGCTGAGATTTGGCTGTTTAAGTGTTCCAATTGCTACCTTCCTAAACAGGCAGCCCAGTATAGAATAAGCTGGTATCTTATGACTGTGAGAAATTCTTCTGTAATCACCTTATTTATAAAGATTTATAAAAGCAAACAGAGTGAAACATGTCGCATTGAGTTCAACTGGTAGGACTCTGCTAACCTTCAGTGTACAACTCCAGAAATCAAACTCATTTCTGTATCTACTGACTGTCTCAGATGGCAGATATGTTCATAATATACTAGTACCCTGGAGGATTTTCTGTATTGTTATGTTAATCCAGTAAATGGATAACATATGTGATTTATGTAAAGACTACCAATGTAATTCTAAAACCTCTGCTAAACCAGCTTTCATTCTCAAGGGTTTGGTTGGTTTGGGTTTTGGGTTTTTTTTTCCTTTTTTTTATTTAAGAAAACTCAAATAAATGCATTTTAATAGGGATGAAAATATGAGAATGAAAGAAAGGAAACAGAAGTGTCACAAACTTTCTGGGAATAAGTTCAGTGCTTGGAAAATTAGTGAAAATAATTACAGTTAAAATACTTGCTGGATTCTGTTCTACTACTGACACATTGCTTCTTTTTAAGAGAATATTAACTGACTCCCGTTAAACGAACAAATATTGCAAATGCATATATGTTACTCTCTTTGGAAGTCAGTATTCAAGAATCTAAGCCTTGTTTCCCTCAACAAGACAAATATCTTCTTATGGTAAAAACCAGCTGTGTTGGGAGCAAACACCTAGGAGTTTATCACTGTGGAGATAAGTCTTCCTTTCATCATTCACACACGCATGCGCACACATGTGCGCTGTGGAAGAGGGTATTCCTCCAGATTTACTGCAACAGGAGCAAAAATGATTGTCAGAGTGCCTCTGCTTCCCAGTGGAAGAAAATTTAATAAAAATATTATTTAGAAGGACATTCTATAAGAGTTGGTTAGAGAAATTATTTTGTGGCATACAAAACAGTAAACTTTCTACCATCACTTCGTTTCCAAAGATATAAAACTATATTTATTTTTTCAATAACTAGTGACATAAACCTGTAGATTCTTTATATCATCAGGACAACTTTGGATTTTTCTCTTATTTTTAACCAGAAAACCCATATAGGTTTCTGCCCATTCCCATATATTATTTTTATGATAAACTGAACTGATACAATACTTGGCTAAGAAGAAATACAGGTACCAATATGGGAGCTATCTGCATTTCGTATGTTCAAACCCAATCTTCAGCTCAAAACATACAATCACTTTCAAATTTATACTTATAAAATCTATTTTCAAAGCTAGAAGACAACAGCATTTCAAAATACTATTTGCCCAATTGTGCAGGTAACTGTGTTAAAATAAGAACAACATATATTTTTAGGTCTTTAAGTAAAGTACAGGGAAATTTGTAGCACAGACAGCATGCTGCATAATAAAATGCAATCTTTAAATGACAGGAATTTGTTTTATTTAAAAATGTAGCCTTGATCTCTTTCTTCTGTGGGAGGCTCATTTCTTCTGCATAGCTGATCAGTTATTACCCATGTCCTTTCTTATTGAGCCCAAATAATGATCATGTAAAGATAAGCATAGATCGTTAATGTTTGGGGGTTTTTTTTGTATACTGGTTAATTTAAAAACATCTCAGCAAGGAAAAGGGTGAACAAAGCTATGCTGGTCCGGCAGGTAGTAAAGATCAAAAGTGAAATATATCAAAGAGGATGTGCAACAGTTGCAGGAGCTATTATATCAACTCCCTTATGATGTGATAGTTGAAGTTTTAACTATCAGTTTCATTAGATGTTACTATTTGTCAGTGTAGATAGCTTTGAAGCGAAAACTCCCTCGATGTACAGCCTTGGAAATAAGAGTTCTCAGCTAAAAGAAAACACCTCCTCCCACATGACAAGCCTGTGCTTTTTTTTTACTTTTCTTCCTTAAAAAGATGTAGTTTAAAAAAAAAAATTATCATAGTTTATCGTTAGTGTGCTTGCTTCTAACAAGTTGGCAAAAAGTCTTCATCTCTTGTCCCTATTCACCATCACACACAGAAGACTCCTCACAGGCAAATATTTTTAATAGGGGGCATCATTTATTCTACACAGAAAAAGGAAAGCTTTCTTCCAAAAAAGCATGCTGTGCCTTTGTATTCCTCACATTCCATTTACATAAGTTGTACACTTGAAATTCACTACCAATTGAACTAATGCAACGGACTTGAGAGGATTGTACCTCTTAGAGCAAGCAATTATATTTGGTGACTCACATTCTGTTCCTAGGGAGGAATTATGCAACTTTTTATTTTCTACCATTCAAGTTTATGGAACTAAATCTAGGAGCCCAGTCCCTCCTGCGGGCAACTGGGAGGCACAGATTAAGATTCACCCACTAGAGCAGCTTCTCTATATGCACCAATGGTAGAGTCTACTTTGTCTAAGCAGGTATCACTGTCATTATTCGTTCACATAGGAATGAAGATCCCACTGTCTGTAATGTGGAAGAGGAGGTGTCTGGTCTTTGGGGACACATCACATATCCCTATGGCATATCAGGAACACAGCAGGGGTTTATCATGCCATGTAAACCTCACTTCTGCCTCCTGGCACAGAAATGGTCACCCCTGAGACGCCACGGCTGCTGCCCTGATCATCGCAGGAAGGAAAATACTACTACTCTCTGCCTTTTCACCGAGAGCAGGCAGTATGGAATAGTGGCAGCACAGCTCTTTGCCAAGAGCCAGCCTGACTGTACGGCTGGGAATTAGCTGCTCAAAGAGAGGAAACAACTTATTCCTCATTGATATCGAATGTTAAAGCAGAAAAGTACTAGGACTTCTTTGTTCTTCCCAGGATAATAGAATTACTCAGGAAACTCAGAGCAGTTTCTAAAATTACATTTCAGTCCTGTGTAATCTTAAGATTAATTAACTTCTGTGTTCCTTAGTTGCTCCTCTGTGTATAATACTGTTTTATTGACTTGTAAATTTGGGGAGAGGGGGAAGAAATCCTCAGATGTTCAATATCTTTTGCAGCAGAGCAGGAAAAGTAAAGCAGAGGTCATGCAGTAATTCAATGCATGGGAGTCACAAACTAATATATTTTCCACACGTTCCCAGAACTCTGCTTAGGTGACTGCTGCACATATAAGAAAAGCAAACCCAAATGAATGTCAACCAGAAATTGCCTTTTCCTGTACCTCATCTTCAGAAACACAGGGAGATAATTTCTAATGAAACTTGCCCTTTCTCAATTGAAAAATTAATCTGCAGGCAAAACTAAAAAGTCTTTTCCCATCTCCCTCACATCCAGAAAATGTTAATAATTTTGGTTCAAATACAAATGGATCATTTTAAGCTCAAAACCTTTCCTCCTTTCCCAACATCTACATTTACAGTTCTCCATCAATACCACTATCTAGCTGTTTGATGTGTTGCTATAGTTAATTTCAAACCCATCAATGTGCAGAACTTCTTCAAACTATTCATTCTTCTATGCTACAGGTTCCATTGCTCATCAGTGATTTATTTTTCTTTAAGCTATCAGAGTATTTCTACCTTATTGGTTTCTACGAGCCAACTTCTATTACCTGTGAGGAAGAAATCAAGAAACAACAAATGTATACTAAAAATACCAACACTGTTGGAAATCATAAACCATGTTTTGTTTGATTTCTCAGGTCACCTTATTTTGTGAATACATGGAATTAACTGCCATAGTTTACTAAAATTTTATTTGAGCACAAAAATCACATGCCTAAGATGGGTAACTACACATTGTGTTTAAACAACTTCTGTCAGATCAAGCTAGTGGCCTTTTTGTCTCCTGTTTCCTGTATCAGTTTTATTAACTTGGGATGTTTCCACCAGCAGCCACAGAGGTTTTGCTGAAAACACTAAAAAAATAGAAACAACCCATAAAAATAGTTACCATATGGTAGAGAATATGCAGAATGGATTTAAACATCTTAAAGCACTTCTGCACTTCACATTTTGAACACGAATCTAGAACAAACACATGCCATCCTAGTCTATATACGTATGTATTAAGCTACTGCAAATCCTCTCCTCACTGAAATGCTATGACCCTGCACTGGAAAACGTCTAACCCCAGTGCTTTTTCAAACTTCATTAGCCATCAATGTCTCACCAGAATCTCACAACAAACAGTGCTCAGACATGCACACAAATCACGATTCATGTTTCAGCCAGATGACAGGATGACGCCATACTCTGCATGTCTCATTGAAATGAGAGGCCTATATGTTTTTGTAGAGTTAAAACTAACAGACTTACAACGTGTTGGCATCTCTGCAGAGTGGCAGTCCTTATAGTGTCTTTCAGTCACAATCTCCTTGACTTGCATGCAATTGCTGCTGACCTTGAGTGATGTAAAATCATACTACTTATTTTCTCTGCATATCAGGATATGTCCAATGCTAGAAGGTATTTTTTTCACTGCTCAATCTGTGAATTAACTCTCCAGAATAGTGCAAAGCTCCATTTATTTGGCAATTACTTGGCTGGGGGAAGGGGATGTGGGAAAACATCCTTTGAGAGCTAGAGAAGGTTTAAAGTAGGGAAATATTAAAGAACAAGCATATAAGTAACAGAAACGTAACACACTCCTTTAATCCAAGGCTCTATTATATCAGAGATGTGCTTCTATCTTATTTCTAGCAGATAATTTCCAACTCATCTTACTTGTCTTCTTGTACACTTTTATTGGCAGCAGTCTCCTTAACGCACAGTTAACTATAGGTGGCAGGGCTCCAGCCTCAGATGTAAGATTTTGAGATATAACATATAAATAAACCTTCCAGTACCCTAAAGCAGAGCTGTGAAAACTTGTTTTTATAGTGAGTGCTACTTTATGTATTTAGCTTGAAAGGCAATGCCACTCCGAATAAGGATGCAGCAAAGGACAACACGATCGTACATTGAAGCAACAATTGTCTGGAGCTCAATGATTGTGATAAGGTCGAGTGCTTATGGGTAAGGATGAGGGGGAAGGCCAACAAGGCAGATATCCTGCTGGGAGTCTGTTATAGACCACCTAGCCAGGATGAAGAGGCAGATGAAACATTCTACAAAAGGCTGGCAGAAGTCTCACAATCACTAGCCCTTGTTCTCGTGGGGGACTTCAACTTTCCAGATGTCTGCTGGAAATACCACACGGCAGAGAGGAAACAGTCTAGGAGTTCCTGGAGTGTGTGGAAGAGAACTTCCTGACACAGCTGGTAAGTGAGCCTACCAGGGGAGGTGCCTCGCTTGACCTGCTGTTTACAAACAGAGAAGGACTGGTGGGAGATGTGGAGGTCAGAGGCCGTCTTGGGCTTAGTGACAAGGAAATGATAGAATTCTCAATACTTGGTGAAGTAAGGAGGGGGGCCAGCAAAACCACTACCATGGACTTCCAGAGGGCAGACTTTGGCCTGCTCAGGACACTGGTTAAGAGAGTCCCTTGGGAGACAGTCCTGAAGGGCAAAGGGGTCCAGGAAGGCTGGACATTCTTCAGGAAGAAAGTCTTAAAGGCGCAGGAGCAGGCTGTCCCCATGTGCCTTAAGAAGAACGGGCGGGGAAGACGACTGGCCTGGCTGAACAGGGAGCTCTGGCTGGGACTCAGGAAAAAAAGGAGAGTTTATCACTTGTGGAAGAAGGGGCAGGCAACTCTAGAAGAGTACAGGGATCTCGTTAGGTCGTGCAGAAAGGAAATTAGAAAGGCAAAAGCCCAGCTAGAACTCAATCTGGCCACTGTCGTAAGAGACAACCAAAAATGTTTTTACAAATATATTAACGATAAAAAGAGAGCCAAGGACTGGATGCGGGGCGGAACATTGCCACCAAGGATGAGGAAAAGGCTGAGGTACTTAATGCCTTCTTTGCCTCAGTATTTAATAGTCAGAGCAGTTATCCTCAGGGTATTCAGCCCCCTGAGCTGGAAGACAGGGATGGAAAGCAGAATAAACCCCCGATAATCCAAGAGGAAGCAGTTAACAACCTGCTACGCCACCTGGATGCTCACAAGTCTATGGGGCTGGATGGGATCCACCCGAGGGTACTGAGGGAGCTGGCAGAGGAGCTTGCCAAGCCACTCTCCATCATTTACCAGCAGTCCTGGTTATCAGGGGAAGTCCCGGACGACTGGAAGCTTGCCAATGTGACGTCCACCTACAAGAAGGGCTGAAGGAGAATCCAGGGAACTACAGGCCTGTCAGCCTGACCTCAGAACTGGGGAAGATTATGGAGTGGTTCATCTTGAGGGTGCTCACAAGGCATGTGCGAGACAACCAGGGGATCAGGCCCAGCCAGCATGGGTTCATGGAAGGCAGGTCCTGCTTGACCAACCTGATCTCCTTCTAGGACCAGGTGACCCGCCTAGTGGATGAGGGAAAGGCTGTGGATGTGGTCTACCTGGACTTCAGTAAAGCCTTTGACACTGTCTCCCACAGCATACTCCTAGGAAAGCTGGCGGCTCACGGCCTAGACAGGTACACTCTTCGCTGGGTAAAAACTGGCTGGACGGCCGAGCCCAGAGAGTTGTGGTCAACGGAGTTAAATCCAGTTGGCAGTCGGTCACGAGCGGTGTTCCCCAGGGCTCAGTACTGGGGCCGGTCCTGTTCAATATCTTTATCAGTGATCTGGATGAGGGCATTGAGTGCTCCCTCAGTAAGTTTGCAGATGACACCAAGTTGGGTAGGAGCGTTGGTCTGCTCGAGGGTAGGAAGGCTCTGCAGAGGGACCTGGACAGGCTGGATCGATGGGCCAAGGCCAATTGTATGAGGTTTAGTAAGACCTGGGGTTGCTGGTTGACAGCCAGCTGAACATGAGCTAGCAGTCTGCCCAGGTGGCCAAGAAGGCCAACGGCATCCTGGCCTGTATCAGGAATAGTGGGGCCAGCAGGACTAGGGAAGTGATCGTGCCCCTGTACTCGGCACTGGTGAGGCCGCACCTCGAATGCTGTGTTCAGTTTTGGGCCCCTCACTACAAGAAGGACATGGAGGTGCTGGAGCGTGTCCAGAGAAGGGCAACAAAACTGGTGAAAGGTCTGGAGCACAAGTCTTATGAGGAGCAGCTGAGGGAACTGGGACTGTTTAGTCTGGAGAAGAGGAGGCTGAGGGGAGACCTCATCGCGCTCTACAACTACCTGAAAGGAGGTTGTAGTGAGGTGGGTGTTGGTCTCTTCTCCCAAGTAACTAGCGATAGGACGAGAGGAAATGGCCTCAAGTTGTGCCAAGGGAGATTTAGATTGGACATTAGGAAAAATTTCTTTACTGAAAGAGTGGTCAAACACTGGAACAGGCTGCCCCCAGGGAAGTCGTTGAGTCACCATCCCTGGAAGTATTTAAAAGACGTGTAGATCTGGCGCTTAGGGACATGATTTAGTGGGCATGGTGGTGTTGGGTTGACAGTTGGACTCAAAGATCTTGGAGGTCTTTTCCAATCTTAATGATTCTATGATTCTGTGAACAAGTCTTTCCATACACGATTTAGCTCTGTATTTATTCCCAATGACTCCAATCTCAACTTTCTCAGCAACCATCAGTAAGAAGATTATGATTCATATATTTTAAAATCAAGTTTTAAAATAAGATACTGTCAGTTTTTCTTTGTAAGAACATTTATTATCAAAAGAAAGACTCAATGTTTCCAAAAATCAATCAAAAAAAAAATCAGACTACACTATCTAAATACACAAAACCTAGATGAGAGGAGTTATTTGACTGCAAAAGACAAAGCCATAATGAAATGTTTTCTTCTGGGCATACCAAACCCTTTAATTTAAATAAAAAACCAAAACATTGTGCTTTTACATGAAATTGTATTAGGCTCCTACATAGGGCTCCCTTTACAAATCTGCAGATAATAAGATTTCCATCTGCTTTTATTGTTATGTTGCTTAAAAACACGCACTTCATTTTTCTCTAGAAAACAACTTCACAAATTAGAACAAAATGTGCTTATGTTAAGGACTTAATATTTATGATTCACAGTAAGGAAAACGGTCAACTAGCTCACTTCTTATGTGGCATATTAGTTACTAGCAAAGAAAGGAAAACAATGGATAATGAAATCAGTTTGCAATCCATTACAGAAAACATTTGACACTGATTATATTTATGAAGCTTTATCACATCAATTTAAAAAATCATAGAATCATAGAATAGTTTGGGTTGGAAGGGACCTTTAAAGGTCATCTAGTCCAACCACCCTGCAAGGAGCACGGACATCTTCAGCTAGATCAGGTTGCTCAAAGCCCCACCCAACCTGACCTTGAACATTTCCAGGGATGGGGCATCTACCACCTCTCTGGGCATCCTGTGCCAGGGTTTCACCACCCTCATTGTAAAAAATTTTTTCCTTAGATCTAGTCTAAATCTACCCTCTTTTAGTTTAAAACCATTCCCCCTTGCCCTGTCGCAACAGGCCCTGCTAAAAAGTTTGTCCCCATCTTTCTTATAAGCCCCCTTTAAGTACTGAAAGGCCGCAATAAGGTCTCCCCAAAGCCTTCTCTTCTCCGGGCTGAATAACCCCAACTCTCTCAGCCTTTCCTCTTAGGAGAGGTGTTCCATCCCCCTGATCATTTTCGTGGCCCTCCTCTGGACCCTCTCCAACAGGTCCATGTCTGTCTTGTGCTGAGGGCTCCAGAGCTGGACCCAGTACTGCAGGTGGGGTCTCACCAGAGCAGAGTAGAGGGGCAGAATCACCTCCCTCAACCTGCTGGCCACGCTGCTTGTGATGCAGCCCAGGATACAATTGGCCTCCTGGGCTGTGAGAGCACATTGTCGGCTCATGTCCAGCTTTTCATACACCAGGACCCCCAAGTCCTTCTCGGCAGGGCTGCTCTCAATCCCTTCATCCCCCAGCCTGTATTGATACTGGGGGTTGCCTCGACCCAGGTGCAGGACCCTGCACTTGGCCTTGTTGAACCTCATGAGGTTCACACAGGCCCACTTCTCGAGCTTGTCCAGGTCCCTCTGGATGGCATCCCATCCTCAGGCATGTCAACCACACCACTCAGCTTGGGGTCATCTGCAAACTTGCTGAGGGTGCACTCAATCCCACTGTCTATGTCACTGATGAAGATACTAAACAGTACTGGTCCCAATACGGACCCCTGCAGGATGCCGATCATCACCGATCTCCAACTGGACATTGAGCCATTGACCACTACCTTCTGGATGCAACCATCCAACCAATTCCTCAGCCACCGGACAGTCCACCCATCAGATCCATATCTCTCCAGTTTAGAGACAAGGATGTTGTGGGGGACTGTGTCAAAGGACTTACAGAGGTCCAGATAGACAACATCGGTAGCTCTTCCCATGCCCACTGATGTAGTCACTTCATCATAGAAGGCCACCAGGTTGGTCAGGCAGGACTTGCCCTTGGTGAAGCCATGCTGGCTGTCTCGAATCACCTCCCTCTCCTCCAAATGCCTTAGCATAGCTTCTTAGGAGGATCTGTTCCATGATCTTCCCAGGCACAGAGGTGAGACCGACTGGCCTGCAGTTCCCCGGGTCTTCCTTTTTTCCCTTTTTAAAAATGGGGGTAATGTTTCCCCTTTTCCAGTCAGTGGGAACTTCACTGGACTGTCACGACTTCTCAAATATGATAGATAGTGGCTTAGCAACTTCATCCACCAGTTCCTTCAGGACCCGCGGATGGATCTCATCAGGTCCCATGGACTTGTGCACCTTCAGGTTCCTTAGATGGCCTCGAACCTGATCTTCTCCTACAGTGGGCAGCTCTTCATTCTCCCAGTCCCTGCCTTTGCCTTCTGCGACTTGGGCGGTGAGGCTTGAGCACTTGCTGGTGAAGACTGAGGCAAAAAAGTCATTGACTGCCTCCACCTTCTCCATATCCCGGGTAACCAGGTCTCCCATTTTGTTCCGGAGAGGGCCCACAGTTTCACTAGTCTTCTTTTTATCCCCGGCATACCTATAGAAGCTTTTCTTGTTGCCCTTGATGTCCCTGGCCAGATTTAATTCTGTCAGGGTTTTAGCTTTCCTAACCTGATCCCTGGCTGTTCGGACAATTTCTCTGTATTCCTCCCAGGCTACCTGTCCTTGCTTCCACCCTCTGTAGGCTTCCTTTTTGTGTTTGAAATGTATCTGAACAAACAATTTCTAATGAAACTACATATTAAGCAACAAAACCAAACAGTATGAGAGTATTTAGAAGTGAAAGTTTGTTATATACAACGGAATTTCACCAAAGCACTTGAAGGGTTCTCAGTCTCCCTTCTACTCTCTTTCTCTCACCAGTACCACTGTGGGTGACAAGCAGAGCTTTAACTCCTGGAAAATTTCCTTGATATTAAGAGGGAGGAATTTAGGATTTTTTTTTTTTTTTTTTTTAAGAGGGCTGAGCATTAACATCAGCAAATCTAAGAGCTCTTACAGGGAATTTCATATCCTGGGACAGAGCTTACTTGAAGAACCACCAACAGTTGTCAAGCATGTATCCAGGTTAGAAGAATACTATTTCAGCTGCAGAAAAATCTGCAAGATTTCTACTCAAAGCAATTTTCCAAGTGTGATATAACTGGTCTTGTATGTTCAACAATAAATGGCAACAATATGTAAAAATTCAGCACAAACTAGGAATTTGGTCAGAAGACCAAAGTTGGAAAACTCAAGGTATGCAGTTATGGCATAAATACAATACAGATTTTATAACTTTTAGAAATATTTCTCTTAAAATATGAGAAGCAATCAGTGTAGTCTTATCGTCATGGAGTCCTTCCACATTCTCATTCAGTAAAGAGTACCTTAAACATGGTCTACTCTGCAGACACAATCATGATCTCATGATGGTCTCATTTGCACTTGTGGTTAATTCTGGTAGATGGAGAATGTACCAGTTACACTGCTGTTAATTTATTCTTCCTATTTGGTTGGCTCATAGATCAGCATCACTGGTGTCCTGCCAGACAGCAGAAGAGCAACAATATCTGGCGACTGAAGAGATTTAAAATAATTGGTGGAAATATACTAGCTCCAAAATGACTGGCTCCTGTTCAGTTGTCAAATGAAGTGTTATCTTAATTATAGGGTTTGGGCTTTTCTCTGAGCATAGTAGGATTTTTTTTTTCCTCCTTTTTCTGTAGAGCTACTGAATCCCAACTGTAACAGGATTACCTTTTCATATCTTAATACTCCAGGCAACACAGTCATAGAGAAGCTGCCACTTGAGAAGATTTCCAGAGGTAAACAAGATAATGAGCTCCAATTCTGCAAGTAATACAGAGGATGCTCCCATGAACTGAGAACACTGGTGTTCTCTTCTCTCTATGCATAATTTCAGTTTATATAATTGCTAAATTTGTTAATTAAAATCAGCCCTTAACAAAACTAAGGAAGTAAAAAGATTGTAGACTGTAGTGTTTCATGAATCAAATAGGACACCGTACTGATCCACGTACTTAATTCCAATTTCCTCCATCTCAGTCTGTTACACCAGTTTGGTATCACTGCCATCTTGCTAGTTATCAACAGATGCACTCAAGATTCCCACCAATGTGCACAGCACAATCAGAGTACATGGAAGGGAGGAATTTTCAAAATGGTAATACATTCATGCGAGGATTTTAAACACAGACTTTCTGTGCTTACTTATGCATATTTTCCTGCAACTTAAACTGGAAGGAATTCATAGAGGAAACGTATGCCACTCAGCTTTTCCTCTGTGAAAAACCCTACTTCCTGTTATCAGGACTAGCAGAGCTGTGTGGTTTTAAAGATACTCCTAGTGTTTCTCTTTAGTTAATCTGAAGATACAATTTTGCATATCCTTCAGGATGGAATATCTCCAAGAGCAGTAACTCAAAACCATTCTTAGCAGAGCAAAATGCATTGCTACATGCAAATGATTTCAGTCTAAAATGTGTGAATGTCATTAAAAACCCTATATAACTAAGCTCTCCTATGTTCTCTAAAGCAATTTCATTGGGGATGGGGTGGGAGAAAGTGAGCAGGAAGGACTGAAATTAGCAAATCAGACTTCTCAGTACAGAAGGATTAAAGGGAGTTCCAATCACAGTGAGTTAATCAAAATCATGAATGAAAGTAGTAATAAAAAATACATTCTATTATTTTATTCCATAAATCATGGACACTCATTGGAACTACAAATCCCAAAAAGAAGTCACGTTTAACATGCCAAACCAACTTTGCGTAAATTAAGAACAAAACAACTTTTACCTGCTGCTTAAAAATGGAAAAAGTATAAGAAAAATTGGTTCTATAAGACCAGATAGAACCACTGTAATTGTATTATTAGATCAACAGCATAACACAAACAACAGAGATTTATAAATGAACTATAAGCTCTGCTTTAGAAAGATCACCTTCATTTAATGATTTCAGGTGATACAGAACTTTGGTAAATTGTTCATACAGTCACTGTTAAAAATTTGGGCCCTATTTCCTACTTGAATTTGTCCAGCAATTGAATCTTTTATTGCTTCTATCTGCTAGATTAAAGCATTCCCAAAGGAATTTCCTTGATTTGAGAAAATTGGGAATAACTGGAAGATGATGATCAGAATATCTCAGCTCAGGTTTCTTTTTGAGCAGAACACATAGTATTGAAATGTAGAAAATATTCATCCTCCATTTGGAATGCCAATTAATTTGATCAGCACAAGAGGCAAATTGTCAGTGATTTCCTATACACTATACAGCACCACTAATACCAGCAGCACTGATTGTTCAATTGATAATGAATTGCCTATTCAGCCTAAACACCTGTCCTACAGAAAATTTGAGTAATAACTACTCCACTAATGCCCACATCGCACCATTTGGACAATCCACATTTTTTCATCACGATCCACTTCTTTCTAGCAAATTTTGTGAGATGACTACTTCTTTTTTCTGTATCTATGAAATGCATAATACTCATGCTATTCATGGGTACAGCAACTATATTTGTGATAAACATCAAGTTCAGTCTGGAATAGTTAACAAAAACTGAAGCAGAAGTAGTTGAAAAGGAAAAGTAACAGTGAGCAGAAGAATAAGTAAAAAAAATGAGTTCCTTGTACATGGAACGGGCTTTCTCATGTACAACTTCATCTGAACACCACTTCTCTGTCATCTTGGCCTTTCTGCCTCTCAGACAAGCACACCTAAAACTTGACTTTTATAAAAACCATAGTGCTTTGATAAAGGATGACTCCTTCATCATCTTAAAGCCACTGACATACTATTATGCAGTGCTGATACGCCATTGAGCTCTATAAAGTCATGCCATGTCACGTAAAATGATTTCACCAAACTACATGGCATATCATCTGTAATGCGTTGCACTGTCCTCTTGCAAAATGCTACATTTTTAATATGTCCATAGGCACAAAGAAAGCAAATTATTTTACCTGAGGGACAGCAGGCTCTGAGCTCCACTGCCAGAACTGTAAGCAATCATGCACACTTATGAAATGCATTTTTCCTGTTTCTCCCTTCTTGGGGGTAAAAAAATAAGTTAATAAAAAACGCCAGCTTCTACAGCCTGCAAAAATTTCTTTTTCAAACTTCAATTCATGTTAGCTTTTCAGTTCTTGAAGACAGGATTCCCTATCACACAGAGTTAAGTACTGTTCAAGTATATCACATTGTATCACATAGTATGTAACCCAAAGTCAAGAAATGCAAATTAAATGTCATGTCATACCACTGATTTCAAAAGCTGTAGCTTCTTTCAGGAGGGAAGTCCAGTCTATGAATTTAACAACCTGAGATTCATAAAATCAGAGGCATGCTTAATACCTTTAGTACCTGAAAATCCCGTAAGAATACAATCCCTCTAAGGAAATAGTCTTAGTCTTCATTATAACACATAACAAGCACTACGCAGTGACACTTATTTGCAGCCATCCTCCCTCCATACATACGCCACACAGCTCATGTTAAATCATTAAAAGGGAGATCTGGTAAATAGGTTGTCCCATGCGACAGGCATCCTCAGGGAGCAGGCTATAGGTATGGACAAGTACCAAGTACAGCAGCAACAAGTCGTGTTCCTTATTTCAAGGCAGAACACATCCGCTACCTCCACAAAGCAGGTTAGTATCCAACTCTTTAATCTTTATTTATACATTAAACATATAGAAATGGAAGGAAAAAACACACAGATACCCTAGGGGTCTCCATTCTTTTATGAACCTTCTGTAAGACTCCCTCCCCAATGGCACCCAAGAGTACTGTGGTTCCTTCCACTTCTGATTATGCAACATTTTCCATGATCTAATACATGAGAAAAGGAACACTAAACTTCAGAAGGTGATCAGTTTCAATCCTTATCTTAAAATCTTACTCTCACAGCTTCTTATAAGTCATTAAAAAAAAATTGTCTTCACCACAGTGCAGAATTTTACCATGTGGAAATACACTGTGCTAGGTCCTATGTTGTATTTGGATTCAAACCTGAAATGACTTTAAGACGACTGCATTACAGCCTATTCAGTACACCTTTTGCCAAAGAATTAAGCCTTATTCCCAGACTCAAGACTCCAACTAGAATTTGTGGTTTATTTGCTTAATACTAAAATCAATAAAATAATCTGTCTTCAGGCTGAGATTTATTAAAACAGAAAATAAGACGCTTTCTATGGAACATCTTTTACAAGTTATCTCTAATAAAACCAAACATATATCCAGTCTAACTTAAACACATCCAGTAGGACTTGGACAGACTATGGTTAAACCATAGCAAAATAGAACTTAGAGGCATGAAAATTAAAGAATTGAGGAAATACTGCTAAATACCCCTCTGCAGTAAAATGTGGCCAGAATTCATTCATAGGCTATGTATTTATTCTGACCTCCACAGAGGAAAATTTCGTACACATGAGATCGATAAAGGCCTTCACTCAAGTAAAATTTAATTTTATATATCAGAAGTGGCAAGAGGAAAGAGTGGCTTGCTAGAGGAAAAATTAGATATTCTTTTAGTTGAAAAAGAAATGAATGATTTTGAACATTATGTTCCAAAAAATGTTCTTTTTACCCTTAACTTCAGTTGAAATGCATTGTGCGTCCTCCTTTCGTACTTGGAAGGCACCCCAAATGCTTTGAAGTTCATCAGCCTAATGAGGAAGTCCATATAGTTCAGGCAAGTGCTGCATACTTAGCAGCTCTTAAAAAAGAGAACCATTTATAAACCTAAAGGGATGGTTATCCAGATACAAATATAAATTCACTTACTAGCTCTGCTGCTGACATAACTCATTGGACTCTGAGCACAAAATTTAAATATAACATGGAAAGGTATTACAGAAGTCTTTGTTTTGATTCACTGCAACAATGAACATGATATATCTACAGCACAAACAAAGCTACAGCTTTTATCAAAGTTTTGTAATCTTGGCATCAGATGTGTGCAATTACTGCACTATGTGAATGCTTCAAGGATTTCAACATGACTCTAGCAGCCTGAATAAAGGAGTGCACTTTTAAAACGGTCTACCAATGTTTTAATAAAAAATAAGCCATATTTACTGTATTATATTTCTAGCCTTATATGGGATTTGATCTTCTATTGAATGCCATAGGCTTAGACTAAGTCCCATGATTGAAAAATGAGTAAAAGCAGAGTTTTCTATTGATACTGAAACACACTGTGGATAATATCCGTGTCTGGGAAGCATTACTCAGGACCTGTAAACCTGTTACTCCCTTAAACTCTGAATTTCATTTTCTAATGTGAAAGTACAAGAAATACTTATTTACACCACCAGGTTGTCCTAACAAATTCATGAATTTGGATCACATGAGGGGAAGGGAAAGTATAATGTTTTCATGCGGCATACCTTCATGAAGTACTGTTGCTGCCTGCATATCTTCCAACACTTACATTTTTTGTTGCTTGGTTTTTCTGTGCTCCTAATTACATTGTGGCTGAATTTCTTAAGAGAAAAAGAATTTGGAAGAAACAGACCTCTCAGAGACAAGGGCAGCAATTAAGCTGGAAATGCCTGCTTTTTCTGCAGCATAAACTGAAGCATAATTATGCAAGTGATGTTTCTACCATACCACTTCAGTATCTGTGTGCCAACATAGAGAGTTTCAATTCCTGTTGGATGGAGGTACCCTAGTCAATCTAGGCTGTGCCAGCATGGAAGATTTGAAGTTGCCCAGTAATTGCAAATGCAAATATAAAGAACTGATAATCAAAAATGAAAAGGAGTATTTATAGATATGCATGTTTCCCGAATATCCAAGGTTTTCTAGAGAGAAAGGCCAGCAGAACTCTCCCAAAACTCATTTACAGGATGCAATTTCTTTCTGATAACTTTGGAGTGTGTTGTCTTTCTGCTTCCTACGGTGCACATAAAACTAAACTCTGAAGTTTGCAGACCGTGACACAGGAATGCTAAAATAAGGTACCAAAATCGAGTATATTAAAGGGCAAGGAAGGGAATGAGATAAAAAGTCACTCCAATTGGCCCACTGATGCAAACAGTGTTTTAGCTAAGTTCAGAGTGCCTACGTAGCATAACGTGGTATACAGCACTAAGATGACACTCAAGCAGCAGTAATAAGATGCACAGTAGCCACTTCCACTCACACAGGCCATTGTATTCAGGAGCACTTCAAGTCATGTGGTTAGGTTATCAAGTGCAATATACATATATAAAAATATATTTTGCTCTGGTGCAATATAAATGTGTATGCATGTGTGTGAATATATATATATGAATTGATACCCAAAAATAATCTTGATAAAATATGGCTGATGCAGCTGTTTTATTGTAGGCAGGTGAAGATAAAGCAGTAAAGGCCTATCTGAGATTAAACACGGCACTGAAGAGGAACAGAACCTTCCCTTTCTAAGACATATGTGAATTTGATTAGAAAGGAGTAGATTGCCAGTAGCTCCCCAGAGTGCTCTGAGACAATAGAAATAAAGTGATAATTTCGATAACATGTATAACTCAAGAGGCTTCAAGCACATATGCAACTTGTCATTACATTTTAAACCATCCAGATAGTATTATATCATAAGACTGGATCACACATTTCAAAAAACCCACTCCTGCTGTCTCCCACTTTATCTCCCAGATAAAGTGCGTTAGACAACACATAAAACTTACTGAAAAATAAGCTTTTCACTAAAAATTAAAAACAAATCTTAAATATTTTCAAAATATTTTCAACTTCTCTCATTTGATCCTGAATGGTTACTCTTAATATCACCATATTAAGTTTCTAAGATAGAATTAGGTACTGCATGAACAAATGAGGGAGTGAATTCTAAGTTGCCTGTATCTTCCTATATATTCAAATTGTTTTCTTATTTTTACATGTGAGCATAGGTACGTGCTTTCTTAGAATGTGAAACGATAGTAAGAAAACTAATCCATGCTGTGAAACTACAAAGTAAACTGTAGGAATTTTTAACAAAAACTGTAGGACTTTTTTTCTAAGTTTGTCTTGGCTTTTTGCTGCCTTCTCCTCAATTTGCATGTTAAACATGTAATTAAAGTCACAGCATTCCACAGATGCCACCATGTAAAACAAGTAGAAAAAATAGAAGGGGAGGAGAAAACAAGGAAATTTAATTTTACATACACAAATAAATAGATGGCAAACACAACCATGAAAGTAGATAAGCAGATAGAAAAGCACGGAGAATAAAAAGTAAAGAACACCATCTGGGTATCCTGGATGGCATGAATGTTCTATCCCCTTTGTCCAGCTGGCCAGGGGCTGCGACATGGTACAGTTAACACTGTTAATGTGTTTGAGAAGCTTAGCCAGCTCTGTGCTGCCCAGCAATCTGCATGTCTGGCTGCAGCAGGAATGAGGGCATTGGCACCTTATGTGGTAAAACTCCAGTTTCTGTGAATCAAGATCAATTTCCTATTCGCTTCAATCGGCATCAGATCAAGCCCTGAAGTTAACTGGCTGAACAACGTCCATCATTTTGAATTAACTTCTCTTTGGATTGGTCACTTCTTTTAAGGACTAACTTCATAAAGGAAAAGATTGAAGGAAAACACAAGAATAATTTTCCATATTTGCTACCGCAAAGAAAAAGTCAATAAGCTGTTCTCTGTGTCCATTAAGTATAGAGTAGATATAAAGGGACTAAAGTACAGCAAGGGGAATTTATATTGGATTTTGCCACATTTCTAACAATTAGGGCAGTGAACATTGATACAAATTGCCTAGGGATACTATGCAGTACTCATCATTGCAAGTTTCCAAGAAAAACTTGAGAACTTTTGAAAGAATGCTTTAGATACAGTTGATTCTGATTCAGGAAAAGATGATGGAACGGTTGGAATAAGGCAAGTTCTCAGAATCCCTCCTGGCTCAAATTCTTGCGACTGTGACCTCCTGGGGTAAAAAAAGATGATGGATATTTGGTGAGATGACTACATTTTCTATAGCATAACACAACACACAAAAATACAGCCATGTATGGATGAGAGTTTCAGCATTTTTGCTTTAAGTTCTAAGGTAGCTTTCTGTCTTCATCCTTCAGTAATATTTTTCTGTTCTGCTCCTTGATTATCTCTTAGAATAATTACCATATCACGGCTTGCGGTCTTTCCTCAGTTGTAATCACTCCTAATTTGTCTGAGAAAAAGATAGCAAGTTCAAGTTTTGCAAGAATCTGAGAACTATGATGACCGCCTCCAGAAAAAACAGCAGCATAGGATGTATTTTATCTGAAGTGATTCTTAAAATTTAAAATTTGTCACAGTTAAACTGTTAGCATTCTAAACATGATAATATACTCCCAGATAGACTATGACCCTGCCTGAGCATTTTGCCAAGTCAAGAACGGCACAAAGATGGTGCTGTTGCTATATACAGTTACAAGGGTTGAAGTAGGTGATACTGTATTCAAAGAAAACTACTCTTTGCATTTATTTTTCTGTACTGTCCATGCACCCATGAATTACACCCTACTATTTGCCATGCCACATCCCAGAGAAGAAAGAGACAGAGCTGTAGTCCTTTGTACTTAACCTGTGCTGGCCAAGATCAAGCTAGTTCATAAACAGAAAGAGGAAATACTTCTTTTCTATTGTAGTACACGACAGTTCACAGTAGACAGGTGTTAGTCAAGAAGGAAGAGCTTCCTTTCTAAACACTGAAATATATATTATAGAAATTGTACCATTCTATCCATCACATTTTCTTGTGTTCAGCTATAGCCCCATAAAATGTATTTGTGACCTGAATATGCCAAAAGATTACTTCTGAGAAATGTGTGACTTCATTAAATATTCCTGAAATATAATGTGCAGGTATAATTGAACCCGTAGCTTCTTCCAGAGAGAATTCAAGAAACATTGCCAAATTGATATGCCAATTGATATGATCAGGAACAATAATTCCAATGATAAAAGCATACAATTGTCACCATTAAAAAGTTATTTTGTGCCAAATGCTATTGAAATGCTTTTTAAAAAGTCAGTTTAACATAGCCGTTAATATGCAAGATACATTGGCACCCTTTAACAAACTTCCAGTTTGAGGTTGTCAGAGTATGAAAGGTCAAACAGAGGTTAGTGCAAATTCCAGGCTGTCAAGAAATATCTGACAAATAATAAAGAGCAAAACTCTGCAGCCCCTTTTAATTTGACATTAATGAGGGCTTTTGCCTTAGAAAGGACCAAGAAAAGTATGTAAGATTTGTGTTGGGAGGTGCAACACTAAGACATTTAAGGCTAGATTCAGAAAATGTAGCAGGTATTTAGGTATTGTGCTACCAGCTGGTATTTACGGTGGGGTAGCCAAGAGCCTTATAAATGCATGAACCATGAGACACCTTAAAACACAAAGAAGTGGTTCATTAAAAGCACAATACTGAGTGCAAAGCTCCTAAACTAGCCAAAAGGATATGCTGAGATGAGGGGAAGAACTTTAGGTTTCAAGAAGATGTACTGCCGTTCCTCAGCTTTTTACGGTTGAGAATGTCAAATTCAAATGTGCAAGTTTCATGATGCCACTGAATTTACTTTAAAGAAAAATCTAGCAATGATAATTCTACTGAAAGCCATGGAGAACCCTTGCCACCTGAAGAATAATCTTACTTTGGTATTACAGGGAATAAAGAAATAGATGTTGTTTGGTTAGACTAAGGTATAACTGCCAATGCCCCTTCGCTTCCCTCAGTTTATTTGTTTTGTTCCTTTTCATGTGATCTCAAGTCAAAAATCTGACAGTGTAGGGTCAGAAGTAGCTTGGTTTTCCTATTTGTTGGTCATTTCTTTCCTCAAAGTCATGATGTTGTTTCCATTATTATACTATCTAGAGGTCATAAGTGGAAGTAATGCCATTCTAAGCACTGGACAAATCCCCTACTGAGAACTATTTAACATGTTTCTTTTTCATCTGTTTTTCATGTAATTCTCCTTTGCTAATAATACTACAGAACACAGTCCCTTTCAGGAGTTTTGTTTCAATACAACTTCACTGAAGTCACTGAAAGAAAACTGAAGTTAGCGGTTCTCCAGGAACAAAGTCATAGTCTTTTAGTCCCATCTTATGACTCCTGTGAGCTTGAGTGGGTGTTTAATCAGGCTTTCTAATACTAAAATGTCCACAGGCATAGTTATTTATGACAGTTTTGTTGTCCTTGTCACACTCGAATTTCTACTAATTGTCTGGTGGTAACTGACCACGCCACTTTACCATAAGGAGTTTAATTATTACCTGCACATGTTTGAAAATCCTGGCAGCTGGAATCAGGTTATGTGCTTTGGATTTAAGCTTTCATTAAGAAAAAGATTCCTGTCTCTACACTTGAAGTACAGAGAAAAGCTTGAAAGAGACAAATCATCCAGTACCCAAAATCAAGGATAAAGTTCTACCAACGTAATGTCTTAAATTTAATTATTTTTTAAAAAATTCTGATACCTTCTGAATGCCTCAATTTGACATTGCCAAAAAGAAGTATCGACAAAAAAAATCAAAGAGTCTGCTTAGCACTTACCATCAAGTAGCATAATCCTTCACAGACACTACACTCTTTCTCTTGTAGTATTACAACATGGTAACTTATTTTTAACATATGCATAGTTTCCTTAAGATAAATCATTGAGCTTCTCAATGAGGGCTTTTCTCTCTGTGAAATGCATTAAGAGGCCAATATATGCTCTCGGACAGGTGCCCATCACAGGGAGCTAGGAGATGGCTCTTTTAGTTGAATCCAGCTGCCAGAAATAGCTTTAGCTGAGATCAATAGCAATTCTGGTGTCCAGCTAATTAATAACTAATCTGTATCTCTCAAACACTGCACCTCTGTCATTGAATAGAGATGTCATGTATACAGGATAAGATTTCTATGAGAGTAAGTCTATGAATATGCAAATGAAGGCCAGGTAATTCCAAGCTTGAAAAGCAAAGCTGGGTTGTACATACCTCTCTCAGACTGTTCCATAGCTTTACAGTAAAAAAAACCCTAGAAATTCACATGATCTGGTTTGAATTTGTAAGAAAGAAAAAATGCCTTAGAAAATCTCCTTTGATTTTGCCATCACCACTGGTTGACAACTGGAGTGAGGTCAGAAGAGCTCCAAGCCTTATTTATTTTCCACAGAAATTATTGAGAAAATTTTATGTGGTCCATAACTTTCCATTTGGGGCCTAAATGCTTCTAGTTTAAAAAGTATCTCTCCCTTTGCTAACAAATATTTATCCTGCACTTATAACTGTTAGGGTCTATTGACTCATTACCAGTGCCACTGGGCCTAATTGATACCCTGTAAATACTGGATGCAAAATAATGTAGTTACAATGGTACCAATTTTACTTTCAGTAAATAAATTGTTTCTATAACTCACAACTATACCCCATGACCAACAATCCCCGTGCACCTTCCCTACTGGGCAAGATTATTATTCCTATTTCAAAACAAAGTCACCTAGAGAAGATGCAACTAGACCCAGAGAAGGAACATTCTAAGTGTATGCAGTTGGGTCTTTCTCTTTGTCACCCACTTCATCCATTCATTATGTTAGCTCAGAAGACAGTTAAGCAGGCAATCTCATCATCTCATACCTACTGGCCCACTGCGCTAAAATATCTTCTCTTCATTTTGCTTATAAATACCAAGAGCTTTATATACTTGAGATTTTATTTTTTTGATCTTAAAAAGTGTTTCTAGATTGCTACTTTAAGACAGCACAGTCAGCTCAAGATGTCGCTGGCACCACGCCATTCTGAGGTATTCAAACCTCCCATGAGCTACTTTGGCACATGTACAGTATGCAGTGTTTTTGTTCGATAAGTTCTTCTTAGCTCAAAAACATAAAAATGAGGTGCTTTAGAGTATTATAATTTACAAAAAGGTTCTAAGCAGCTAATCCAAATAACTTCAGGATTATAAAACTTATCTCTCCCAACGTTGAAGTGGTAAAAAGAGCAATAGCTCATAAAGGAATAGTAGTGTTGGAATCCATTCATTCTCCGATGACCTTCTACTGGCATTGAACTTCACTTGGCGCTGAAATGTAGAAGTGTACCAACAGTGCTTACTGATGAAACACATAATGAATGCAACCTGCTTTTTGGAATATCTTGTACCTTGTACAAATGTTCTGCATTTCTGATAGCTCACGAATTCTTCTGTTGCCTTTCTGCTAGTGGCAAAAACTAATTTTTAATAATTCGGGCAGCTTTTTGTATTGCCTTAAAACTCTCTTCATAGCTTGCTTAAAGCTTAAAAAATGATCATGATCCTGATAGAAATTCCACAGCCATTAAGCTGTTAATATCCAAAAAACTAATTTAAAACTACAGAACTCATTTTGACCTGCTACACAGTGAAAGCTATTATAATAGATAACAAATTATACCTTGCAAAACTTCATGTATTTTGTAGCCTACTGTACCTGAAACAGTCTTATATTAAAAAATTTAACTCATTCAAAATAGAATTTAAGTGGGCCATGCTCATATACTGCCTAGTGTAATTAGATTTTTTTTTTAAGTTCAATTACATTTTCATAATAGTGTTTGTTTTCTTTCACTGATATAATGAAATAGGAATAAAGATCACCTAACATTCTAGCCAGATGGCTCTTTTAATGCTTATAAGATGAAAAGCACACAGACGACACAAAAAGAAAGAAAGAGAAAAGATGGCTTTTTGTACTGCCATGAAATATGCCAAATATATGACTAAGAATGTGTTAAAAAAAAGCAAAGACAAATTGGTAAAATAAATTGGGGTTGAGGCTATGTGAGTGTGTGTTCCACTAGGAACATCCTTATTATTTTAAGGAATAGAAAACAATATCATGAGCTTTGAAAATGAATAAAGCAAATGCTAGTGAACAGGAAGATATTCTTAATCTCTAAAGGCTTTAATTGGTATCCATTACTTCAACAGCGTCTGAAAGGCTCTGTTTCCAGATACTGAGCCAAAATTGGTTCACAATACAGTTCATCATATCCAAGAGAATCACAGAAGAGATTAATTTTACTTGTCAATTTTACTTGTTTTTACCAAATTCGGATAACATGCTTGTAGTGAATCAGTTTACTCATTTGAAATGCTATATCACTGAGTTTGTAACATTACCACACAGAACTCTACTGTCTTTGAGTTATGTAAAGGTAAGAGATATGCCAAACTGTTTACTGGTTACTTAGGCAGTCCATGAATAGCAAAAGACAATAGTCCTGCTCACAACTTTGTTTTTTGTCATCTATTTTCTATCTTTATTTGAATAGAGAACAGCTTTGTGAGCTGAACATAAATGTGAACACTTGAAGTTTCCAGTATTGTGCTCATTTTATCTTAATGTCAGTTTAGCATTTAGCTTCTGGTCATGTTCTGTCACATAGTCAACTAAACAAACTAAAATTTAAAGCTAGATACTGTTTTTTAGCATGGAGCATGTGTTTACCAATTCCGATAGAGTCAAATGGAAGTGGTCAATATGATAGAGAGGGCAAATGTCTTTAAAAAGGCAGCAACGTAACTCCAACAATCTGAATAATTATCTGTAAAATTAAATACATTTGCATAAAATATTTTTCTTTTAATGATACCACTGAGAAATTAACAGTTTTATAACTTCAGTGATTTTCACAGACAGCCGTGCCTGTGATCTTGCCCTTTTATGAACAATATTAATCAACATAATTTCTGACAAAAAAAATCCAGGAGACAATTAAAATGTTTCAGCCCTTTTTAACATGTATTTACAGAAAAATCCACTCCACAAATGTATATGTATCTGAGAAGAAAATCAGACAGCATTGTACCAAGCACCACTCTACAGTTTCTGAAAAATCACATCTGAGTGACATGAGCAGGGAGATCCTCTCTCCATCAGTACCATTCCCCACCTTATGGTCCACAACTGAAGCTGACCTGCATCCTGTGGGCTTATTTACTTCTGATCCTACTTCTTCCCTACACTTCATCTGCATGTGCAGATTCCCAGCAGTTTATGATGCCCTTTCTTGTATTCTAATCTCTTCCTCTTAGCCCAATACAACTCTGCAGACACCAAGGTCAGTGAAGAAGGAGGGGAGGAGGGGCTCCAGGCACCGGAGCAGAGATTCCCCTGCAGTCCGTAGTGAAGACCATGGTGAAGCAGGTTGTCCTCCCTGCAGCCCGTAGTGAAGACCATGGTGAAGCAGGTTGTCCTCCCTGCAGCCCATGGAGGTCCATGGTGGAACAGGTGGATGTGCTCCAAAGGAGGCTGTGACCTCGCAGGAAACCCGTGCTGGAGCAGGCTCCTGGCAGGACCTATGGCCCCATGGAGACGAGCACATGCTGGAGCAGGTCTTCTGGGAGGACCTGTGACTCCGTGGGGGACCCACACTGGAGCAGTCTGTTCCTGAAGGACTGCACCGTGTGGAGAGGACCCGTGCAGTTTATGAAGAACTGCAGCCCATGGGAAGGACCCATGCTGGAGGAGTTCATGGAGGACTGTCTCCCATGGGAGGGACCTCATGCTGCTGCAGGGGAAGGGTGTGAGGAGGAAGGAGCGGCAGAGACAACATGTGATGAACTCACCGCAACCCCCATTCCCCATCCCCCTGTGCCACTTGGTGGGAAGAGGTAGAGAAATCGTGAGTGAAGTTGAGCCCAGGAAGCAGGGAAGGTGGGGGTAACATGTTTTTAGACTTGTTTTTATTTCTTATTATCCTTCTCTGGTGTTAATTGGCAATAGATGAATTAATTTCCCCAAGTCGAGTCTGTTATGCCTGTGACGGTAATTGCTGAGTGACCTCCCTGTCCTTATCTCGACCCACGAGCCTTTCAGCATATTTTCTCTCCCCCTGCCCAGTTGAGAAAGGGGAGTGATAGAGCGGCTTGGTGGGCGCCTGGCAGCTAGCCAAAGTCAACCCACCACAGTATGGTTCAATCTCTCTTTTTTCTTTCCCTTCCTTAAATGGACTAATTTACAAACTAAAGATGTAAATTAACATTCACATATTCATTGCAACTGAAATAAGTTTTAATTTTGCAACTGAACACAAGATTCCCACCTAAACAATAAAGATTTTGAGCAAGGAATTAATAGAAAAAAAATCAGGTTATATATGGCTGGCATTAACTTCCTACTGTTTGTAGAGACATTCTCACTGCATTAATTTATAAACCAGAGTCTAATTCACATTTTGGAAACCACTCATTATCTTGGGTTCTCCACAGCAGAACACAAATTTATTCAGCATCAGAATAAGGCCATTGTCACACCAGACCCATTCTCAGCTACCTGCCACACTTTTGGTATCGTCATACTCCTTTGTAGTGCAAGATAAAAGTACTACATCAGTAGCTGCTCCTGAAAAGGAGCTTAACTCTTTTCAAAATTATAAACCAATCAGCTAACACCTACCACAGAGATGATTTGGAGAAAATCAATCCACACATTCAAACATAAAATCAAATTTGAGAACCTGATGATCAGGAACGTGCCATCAACCAGAAAGAAATTGCTACTGACAAAATAGAAAAGATACTTTTATTATACACTGTCATATCATTTTGTTGGGCTTTTTTCCCCTCACTTGTTAGTTTCTTCCTGTGCTTCTGATTTAGAAAGAAATGTTACAGCTAGAAAAACACACAAAAAATCCATCTACAGGCTGCTTTAAGCATTTCACATTTTCTGTGACTCAAATGGAATTAAGAATACTTAAAAAGTCTATTTTGATTTCTTTATGATTATAATGCTCTACCAAGTCTGCACGACTGGTGCTTCTATTGCAATAATTATCCTGTAATAGTGAGGTTAAATGACAGAAAATTTGTATTACAGAAGGAATGCTGATATTAGGCAATATTTACTACAGCAAAATCACTTAAAACAATGGTTGTGACAAATTAGGTATAATTAATTATACATTCTGTCTCCCCTGATTTCAGATATATTGAGACACAACTGAACTCTGTCCAGAAAGATTTGAGTAGACTTCCTTCCTAACCAGCAAGGTAACATGATCTTCCCCAAAGTTACCCAACCATTCACAGTCCCATATCATGGGAAACCTGATGAATACTCTGGAAGAGAGGCTTTTGTGTTGGTGTGGACTTTGTTTTCCACTTACCAAATTTGATTCGGGATTTTTGCTCTTGGGTATGTTTACTTTGCCTTTCAAAACACTGTAAAAAAACTTAAGAATGTACAAGCTCCACTGCAAACATTATGGGACTTTATCAACAACTTGTCTTCCCCTCATGAAAGATAGAGGATATAAAAAAATACAGGTAATAAAGTACAGTTACTACTGAAGTTCATTTTTTTTCCATCATTTTCATAAATCACATTGACAGTGATCCTTCCTTCCTTCCAAGTATTTGGAAGCTTATGCTTTAAAAGTGGATTTAATGTTCAAAGATGGCAGCTCTGGCAACTGAAAGCAAAACAGGTAAGTTGTGAGCAGTAGCATCATCTCTTTTGTGAGTGGACTACAACTAAGAAAAATACACTGAGACCATCTAGTTGATACTACTAGCAATTATATGTGATTACGATACTAACTTTCTAGAAATAATATTGCAGCCACAGACATTAATTTCATACAAACATAATTCATTGATGAACTGAACTGCATAGAAGACCAAGACGCAATTTCAGAAAGGACAAAATAAAAGGAGACATAAGAAAGCCCATCTACTATCCACATTATTTTAATGTTATCTGAAGGTTCAACATCACCAAAACCACTCCTTGCAATAAAAAGGTGTTGTGGTTTTAGGAACATTGAATCATTTGTATTATTAACCATGCGCCAAATAGCAAGTTGTTTTCCCCTTAATGCAGTCAACAAGCATTTGAGCAGAAAAGGCGTCATACAACAAACTGCTCAGAAAGCGCACCCTTACTGACCTTAAATCACTTAAGCCTATCAGTCAAATCAGGTCTACCAATAGACAAAATTAGTACATAATTCTTATTTTATGAAAAACTGTATCAGAGAAGTCATACTGACTTCAGCCAGCTGGTAGATGCAGGTGCTGACATATGTGGGCAGTGAATGCATTAAAAGGATTATGTTCAATATACTCTGCTGATGTTGTGATTGCAGGATTTGAAACTGTAGAGGGCAGAGCCAAAATCATTTAAATATAGATTTTCTACATCTAGTTTAGGTTTCTGTATTATCAGCCAATGTGTGGAAAATACAAGTTCAAACAATTGGCATGAGAGCATGAAAATACATAATAGTAAAGTAAAAAGTTTCAGGATCGCATCTTTTTGAAAAGCAACTTGCTGCTTAACAGCTTATTCTAGAATATAAGTCATGCTTTCTCAGGCTCAAGAAATGTTAAGGCTCTACGAAGAAAAGGAGAATCTTAGAAATATGCAATATCTTGAGAAGTACATGAAACTCAAAAACGAGGGTCACAAACATATTAAGAATAGTCTGTATTATCAAAACCTCTGTAAAGCACCAATTTAAAAATACAAATAACTTCTAATAGCTAATGGACCATCTGCTTCCAAAATGAAAAACATTTAATTATGGGGAAAAAAAAAATTGAAAAAAATTAAAAGAATGAAAATTGTAAGATTAGCAGTATTTTTTCAGAGCTCTGAGGATAATTTGTGGAATGTAACAGCTTCTATTTTTAATTCAGTGCACTTCAGATCAGGTCTTATGGCCTACACTAGCAAAGAAAAGAAAAAAAAAAAAAGGAAAAATTTCCACACAGACACCTCAGTAATTCAATTATCAGGAAATGCCAATTGCTGATTCTCATATCTCAGATGGGGCACACATACTCAGGCACTCAGAATAGCTTGGCAGACTTGAAATTTCATGCCTCTATGTTTAGTTCTATATTAAGCTGATTAACACTAAGAAGACATGACCAAACTGTTATCATATGCCACAGTTATATTTCTAAGATTTCCTTTAACAGCTACAAGGTACTATTCCAGCACAATCTCTTACTCATATTCCTTATAAACCATATTTTCAACACATATATATTGTATGTATACTGTTATTTGGTTGCATTTAATTTGTAGCCTTTGACCATACGAGTTGTATCCATAAATGCAAACATCTAAGGAGAAGCGAGGAATGCAGACCTGGTGCAAACCAGACTCAGATGAGCAATCACCAGGGCAACAGCATCTCCTTACATCCTTCACTGTAGCAGTTTTCTGGAATGAAGGGATACAGCACAATTTATCTGACTCATAGGTATTTATATCTGCTCATTACCCACAAAACTCTACATCCTGCTTTTACTATGGAAAATAATGGAGGGTAAAACACAGTCACTGATGAAAAACAAATTGCAAATTTTGGTTTTGCTTTAAAAAAAAAATCAAATGAGAAAGTGATATACACGAAAGACACTATTTTCACATCCTCAGAAACAATATTTCATATTTTACAAGACGACTTACATCCTGGATGTTTAACCACCCTTAATGTGGTTTTGATCTGTACCTATGAATTCCTAAGATGAACAAAAATACTGATTTGTAAATTACTAGTGGACATAGTTAATGATTTCTGAAAATTAATTTCATTGAATTCATCAACTTTCAGACTATTCAGTATGCATTCAAGTAAAATTCTTCTTTAAACTATAGTCTGTGAGCTAATGTTTGTCTTCTGCTCCTAACTACAGTATATCATTATTTTTGACAATTCTATGCACAGCTCAGACACTAATCCATCCTTCATTTTTCTTAGGCACTCAGTTACCCACCCTCTGCTTTTACTTTTTTTACTGTATGTAAACATCTATTTTGACAATGATTTCCATGATGGTTATCTTATTGTTAATGTCTTTTTTTTCCACAATCTTATAATTTCTTTTGCAAAAGTCTCTCAAAAAAATTGTACCAGTATAAAAGCAATAATCAATTTTTTTGAAGTATTTAACTTTTCAGTCACTTTCAGTATTCCTTAAATCATTCCTTCTGATCCAGGTCATCACACTGCTGCTCTCTGCTGTCTGTAAGAAGAATTCACACGAAATTATTACAGAACTGGCATTCATTTTAGGGTCTGTAACACGGATGTGTTCACTCGGGATTTTTTCATTTCTAATTTTGTCTTCTTACAAGAATCAATTATAATTTTGTCTTCTTACAAGAATCAATTCTAATTTTATCTGGCAAGAAAATCCATGTAATTGCAAATATCACAAGGTAACAAACATGAGAAGAATCAGAATGTTTTGCAAAGCAGTTGCACTCACATTTGAATTGTGCGTGGACTATTATATACACCCTGGTGTGCTTCCACTTTTAACCCTTAATTCTTTATTTCTGTTTTACCACAACCTCCTAACAAATTCAACTAACAATACTTTTCAATATGAAATGAATGCAGAATTAGGTCCAAATTTCCACGTCAGATCCTGCAAATGATCTCTACATGGGCTGACTCCAAAAAAGTTCAGAGAAAATAATTGTCACTTAACAGGTAGTTTGCATATTTTCCATCATAACAAGACAGACAATGAAATATTAGGAGACATTTCTTTTGGAGAAACGGTACACTTGGTTAGTGTTAGCAGAAAACTTTTAAACATAGGAAACGCCTAGACAGCTCAAAGATTTAATAATAGAAAATGTAAAAAGCTACCGTTCTTGTGTGATTTTTAAAATGGATCATTTGAAGTCATTAGAATGAATACTCTCCCAGGGAAATACTTCTCCTAAAGGGAGAAATCTTTCACAGTAAGACTTTATACTGACCTAAGTGCTCCTACTTATGCTTTAAGGAGATATGCTATACAAGAAACAGAAAACAATTCTTGTCAATTGATGGCACAATCCATAATATATCTAGTTACGTGAATATATACTAGGTACAGGTCCAAAACATTTACACATACAGCAACATTTATGTGAGAACCTAGACTTAGCCTGTAATAAGGAAAACGATGCAACTGGAAACTTGAAATTTCACATAAAGTGGGCATAGGTGTTCCCCATTCTTATGCATTTATTCTCCCGAGACTCAATTTATGCTGCCCCTTTTTCTCTCCTCATCATTTATCATCTCTCTGCTATGGTACCACTTATGGCCTTCTGAATAACACACTTCAGAATCCTGAAAATCTGACAGTTATCCCTAATTATATGTATAACACAAAGCAAAAGCACAGCTACAATAAAAATTGTGAATCTATTTTTGCATAGGTAAATCAGAGATGCTTTCTATTTTATAGTTCGGATGGAAACGCAGCTAGCCTATTTAGATTTTGGCCTCCTGCTCCAAAATCTCTTCATCTATTTTATTTAGGATGCTGCTTCTGTTCCAGTTGCTGATATAATAAAAGAAAAGGCCCTCTATAAATGCCTAAAAAAATACCAATGAAAACAACTCACAAATATAAAATTTCTGCATTGTGAGTCAACAATAGCAGCTGGATTGTCCCCAACACATGGATGGGATTAGTCAGTCTTCCAGGTGCTCATGGCTACAAGCAATAAACAAAACTGTCTTAATTATGATTTAAAATAAATTAGGATTAGCATACACAGGAAGGCTTAGTCAGTTATCAGCAGCATGTGTTTTACCTAAACTAGCATTTTGTGTACTGTTAGTTATACAGTCCATTTATCTCCTCACATAGGTTGACTCTTACACAAAAGCATTTCATGATAGGTCATGACAGGTAAGGCAGGATTTCTCAAACTCTGTATATAATCTAAACCTAAAAGCATTACTACCCAAGCAGACAGGTACCTCATCCAGCACATGGGAGCAGACCAAAAAAAACCCAAAAATCGTAAGTTTTGGGAGAGAAAGGAAAGTAAACCAAAGTATGAAATCTTAAAACTTAACCCCTTTCACACCAAAGCCAACTTGATTTGGAGATATTGCTCTAATTATTTATTTTAATTAAAATGTCTAAAAAAAATATTGCCACTTTGAAGAAAATACTCCCCAAGTTGTTGTCAATACCTGTGGCTACTTCACAGAACCAGTCTATTCTCATTTTGTTTCTATGCAACATTCTTATGATACCCATACTAGTTTCACACAAGATATCCATAGTATGTACTTATTCAAAGTACTGTATTCATATTCAAAATATTAAGGAAACGAAAAAAGGACTTTTCTACCATTCTTATCACTGCTAACAGACTAACCAAGACAAATATCAGTGTATGTTTCTGTAAGAACTGCTTGAAAGTTTTCAACATTTTCTTTTCTTTTTTTCTTGGGTGTAAAGAAGCAAGTGTTAATTCACCAAACTTAAAATTATTGTGGAAAACTATTTTGATAGGTCTTAGAATATGAACTCTGGTCAATCCAGAGAATAGAGACCCACAACATCAAAGTCCCAACAGTGTAGGAAGACATGGAAAAGTAAAGATTTCAACTCATTCTGTCCCTAATTCTGACCAAAGACTCACCTTTGAGTCACTTAAAAAAGGGTTCCCCTCAGTAAGGTTAGCAATTTGCTTTGCAATTTCCCCATTCTTGCTAGGTTCAGCCAAAATATCATGAACTGCTTTGGCAGAGTTGTCATCACCAGGATGTTAACATTTCCACATCAACACCAGCAACTCCAGCTCTCTCACAATGTAGAACTACAGAGGAAAACAGAAATTCTCCATGGAGAATTCAGACCACACATTGCAATTCTACCTCAGGACTTGCATATAAGACCTTGCACTTTAGGAACAAAAAAAACCCATGTGTGAGGTTGGATTTAAAAGACAATTTGAAGTTTTTATCTCCAGATATGTTTTATACAAATAAATCATGTTTTGCCGTTCCTTCAGACATTGGTAATTATTCCAGGAAATTGCCAGGAAAGGATTTGATGCCAGCATATGACTTCTCATGGCAATACACTAACAAATCTGTAAAATTATTTATTGTGTGATAATTCTTCCTTATTAGAAAACCAGGACAAATGTGTTGTAAAATCTCTGTGAAAAGAAATCAGAAATACTAAAAATCAGTACCTAATTCTGGTATGGCTAGAAAATGTTTTCAATACTATATCAAAAATGTATTATCAGCAGAATCAATAAACTTCAAAGGTAGTTTTCTGATGTAAAAAACTGAAATAATAAAATAGAAGTTTAAAAAAAAAAGAACATTTATTTTGATGATATTTTAGGTTGAAGTTAGTTTTGAACTGTGAACTATTTCCAAAGTTATATTCACAAAGCTAGCCTGACACATACTCCTAAAATACCTAAATTTATTAAAAAGTTTTGCATCAGTACAATTCCTTAGCTATCCACACTTCTTCCACTTGCATGTTCAGAACCAGCCAAACAAAACACAACTCACAGAATCATAGAATCATTAGGGTTGGAAAAGACCTCTAAGATCATCGTGTTCAACCGTCAACCCAACACACCATGCCCACCACACCATGTCCCTAAGCGCCTCATCTACACGTCTTTTAAATACTTCCAGGGACGGTGACTCCACCACTTCCCTGGGCAGCCTGTTCCAAGGCCTGACCACTCTTTCAGTAAAGAAATTTCTCCTAATGTTCAATCTAAACCTCCCTTGGCGCAACTTGAGGCCATTTCCTCTTGTCCTATCGCTAGTTACTTGGGAGAAGAGACCAACACCCACCTCGCTACAACCTCCTTTCAGGTAGTTGTAGAGCGCGATGAGGTCTCCCCTCAACCTCCTCTTCTCCAGACTAAACAATCCCAGTTCCCTCAGCTGCTCCTCACAAGACTTGTGCTCCAGGCCCTTCACCAGCTTCGTTGCCCTCCTCTGGACACACTTCAGCAGCTCAATGTCCTTCTTGTAGTGAGGGGCCCAAAACTGAACACAGGATTCGAGGTGCCGAGTACAGGGGCACGATCACCTCCCTGCTCCTGCTGGCCACACTATTTCTAATACAGGCCAGGTATTCAATTTTTCTTAGCTATATTTAGATGAACTCTGCAATGAAGACACAGAACTGCATTTCCTGAACCACATTCCGACGAAGTCGCCATTTCCATGGGTTGTGCCTGGCTGCAGCAACAGCAGCCCCTGTGCTCTGCCCTCCTGCCTTCAGCAGCCAACCCTGAGAGCCTGGTGGCATCCACAGCTGCAGGGGACTTAGGATGGAGCAGAGGTGAAGTCCTGACAGCTTTGAACCCGTGCCTTGCATCACCAATTTTATTCCAGGAAAAATATGCCCCAGGTATCCCATTTTTTAAAACAGTGCTATATAACTATAAAAAAATTATTTACCAGAAGTCTTAGCATACAAGAAAATACTCGTCCAGGGCTTAAAATAACCTTCCAGTTATTCTCTCCGCTATCAACGTGCCATACAGTTCCTATTGTACTAAGCCCTGATCCAAGGTTAAGCACCTGACCACTTGTATACTTAGGCCTACACTTATGCAGCTAACTAAATGAGGATTTCAGCGCTCTCTCTCTTAAGCAGCTGAACTAAGAGGTTTATGCAAAGAGGACGACAGCAGAGCAGAAGGAATAAAGAAAGCAATATATAACCGGTTCAGTTTGGGAGGTGAGGATTCAGTACCAGTAATTGCAATTGATGCACAACATATATGGGAAGAGTCAGTTTCCTTTGTTATTTAAGACCAAGTATTGTAGTAACTAAAAGGAAACTACTGAATTGCTTCTATCAGATGTAATGAATTAATAGTTTGCTCTTCCCCCTTTCGATTCAGAATTAATTCTTGGCCTATATTGGCATTTCTCTCACTGGAAAATTTAATTCGCATCGTTAAAGCCCTGAGTCTATTACATTTGCAACTGACACAGATGCGCACCAGAAAAAAACTGTATAATTTTGGTAAACTTGTAATATGATGATTTTAAGTATTATTTAAAATTCTACTTAAACATCAATAAGTTGCTTTAGTTAAAGAAAATCTTATATTAATGCCAACAGAAACAAAACTGTATTTCACTGATAAGAGATCTGACTTCTCACTTAGATTCTCATGAAGTTTAAGCACATTTAACGCTAAGGGAATTAAGTCCTTTGCTGAACATAGACCTGCTTTCTTGATCCAGCAGTTCCATGGTGGTATTATGACTGATCTTACAGAGCACAGAACCAATACCTACCACTCTCCGGATCCATTGCCTGTGACAATCCAAGCAGTCAATTACCAAAAAAAAAAAATTATAAAAATATAAGTTGACACACTTGGATTTGACACTCAGATTTGTCTTAAAAAAAAAAAATCAAGGGCTTTTTCTTGATGTCAATAGTAAAAATGCGAGCATTTCCATAAAAACATCATCATGTCCTTAAAACAAATTACTGTGAGGAGAAAAGGGACTGTAATAGTATTCTGTTTGATATACTGCTCGATACTACACACATCTCTACTGGTAATCACTGCTTAACAATTCCATCAAAATGAATTTTTTCCTGCACCCCCTTATATACATTTCAAAAGAATGACTATGAGAAGACACAGAAACAACAGGCTGAGTGTGCATGATACATTTTGGGTAGCTTGCACCAAATACAAAAATGTCTAGATGCAAGACAAGCTTCCTAAAGAATTACAAGCTAACATGAGGGTAAGCCATCTACACTGGAAGCTGGAGTGGTTTTATGCACGAGTAGGTGATGTGAGGCTATCCTACATTTAATAGAAGGCCATATTTTTATTTACACTTGAAAAAAACCAATTAAATTAATGTCTTGGAAACAACCACATGTAATAATCCACTGTAAATCTTTATGCAGTATTGCGTATATTTTAAAGACTTTTCTTCTCCTTTGTTCTTCCCCAATGCCATCACAACAATTTACACCTTCCCTCTCACTGTTCAGACATTGGCTGCAGCTTCAGGACAGACAGGTATGATGCTGAATAGTAAAACCTATAATTTGAAATTATCATAACTGTCCATGCCCTTAAGAACATTTGCTCTGGAACATCAGCAGGGAGTTGCTCCTTTCCCCTTCCCCAAAACTGAAAGTATTTTCCTTTCCAAATGGCTGTTGAAAGACCACAACAAAAATATGCAGAGCAGCATGTGCTAAACATGCACTGTAAATCCTCCTTAAATTCAGAACAAAAGACTCGATGCGATAAGGACATGCAACACTTAACATGAGGAAAAAAAGTTAGTCCCCTGAGAACTACTAACACTCCAAACTTTCAGTTTTGTTCACATTTACAGCAGAGAGATTCATGAATAAAATCTTAACCTCAGTTTAAAGGGATACCATCAATTTGAAAGCGACTTTGGTTTGAGTATTTCACCTAATACCAATGAACACAACTGCAAAATTATTATTACTGAAAGTGATTGCAGTTTTCTCTGATTTCCAATTCTTTGTTCTGCTCACGTGACTGCACTCTGCACTGGTCTCCTGGCTAATAAAGATTAACTTTTCTCTAAGACTTCTTGGGAAGTTTACCAGCACTAGCTGCTGAAAGCAAGGAAAGAAAGCTGCATGTACTGAGAGATTATCTGCAGTGATGATTCTGCAGATATGTTCCTCATTTCCATACAATTATTTTCTTCTGAAAAAAAGGAAGAGAGTTCTAGAATGCTCATAACAATACTCGCATAAAACATTGAACTGATAGTACTCCCTGGATGACTCAGTCACCTGTTATTGCAGTCAAATTCAAAGACTACTTCTTATGAACAAATCGGGATCTATCATACCAAAAAAAAAAAAAAAAAAGTTAGGGTTTTTGCACTCCCCAAAGTCTCAGTCCTCAGGTGGTTAAAAACTGCCCTCTCTTTTTTTTTTCTCAAATCCACTGAAATTTTACTATATACTGTAGTGAGGATATACTGTAAAACAGCATTACAAAATTAAGATGTATTAATTTTCTTCCAACTTTGACTAGGCCCCTTTGTTAAACATTACTAAGCTCTTAGTAAATAAGAGGCTTCCTCTGGCCTTCACCTCCTGCTAAATTCTCTCAGCAATATCATAAATCCAGGGTCTGTGACAGTAACAATCAAGCTACATACAAGTGAGTGATAATAATACAAGTGGTACTGCAGGTATCTTCGCACCAGATATAGAAACTATTGTAGTGACTGACAATCAACACCCACATGTTCCCAAATGAGTTATCTTTATCAAACCTTGTCACCTTGTCAAGTTCTTTATTAGTGGGAAAGCATTTTAGAGAAAACAATCAAGCTCTAGCTGGAATCTCTAAAGGTGCTGAAGTGCTTTAACACTGGCAGAGTCAGGACTATGAAAGACGTGGAAAAAAATGAGGGAGGGATGTTTCAGAACATATAAACAAACTCCAGAGGAGCACTTTGTATGTAATACCTGAAGGAGGAATGTATTTCAAACATAAGAATGCAAATTTTTTTATAGCTGAATAGCACTTTATAAAAATTTTATAACTATTTCATTACTTAGAATCTAGGGTCTTCCTAGACTTACTGCCTATGAATCATAAAATGTAGCCGGTTTTCTCTATCTTCCAATTCAGCACAGGTTTTGGTATCTTTCGAATTTGGATCTTTTAACAGATAAATGTCCAATATAAACCATTCCATACACTTAAAAAATTAACATGGTTACAAATCAATAGTACCATAACCTGGGTTTTAAGTCAAAAGGAATGGGCTAAAGAATTTAACTAATTAGCAAGGTAAGTTTTAAATAATACAAAACAAAGTATCAGCTACTTTTTAAGTGGAAGTTATTGGCTGGGGGAGAGAGTTGTGTAAATAACAGATTTTTTTTTTCTGTAACAGGAAAAATTATATTAGACATTAGAAACAAAACATCTGTCTTCAATGCTATGGTTATTTAGCCTCATACTTAAAAAATAATGTTAATTATTTTATTTGCATTACAGTAGTGCAAGGCAGTCCTAATCAAGGACTATTTTACAAAGCTGCAAAATAAGGAGTGTCCTGTCCTGATGCTCTAATAATTTAACCTCTAGATCCCATAGGACTGATTCAACTAGATAAGTTATGCTAGCACACACATTTGCAGCTCAGCCACTTTCCTCAGTAAAGCATCAAAATAATGTCATATGGGTAAAATGGAGACTGTGGGAGCTTTGCTACTCAGTTCCTTGGTACTCAAATAATTGTTGGTCATTAAAAATAAAAGCTAAACATATGTAATTCCAAGGGTCTGCTTGACCAGAAACACTTGACCAATTATCAGTCTACTAGGGTATCTATCCAACAGCTGAGAATGCCATGCACATAAATGATAATATATTAATAATACAGTATTGGTTAGAAACGGTCAGGTTATTAAGTTTTACTCTTTTCATTAAGCAGAGAGAAAACACAGAAAAAGTGCTACTGAAAAGTAGCAAAGTGTCAAAAAGAACCCTAAAGTACAATTTGACAAAGCAGAATTTATGTTTAGCTATTATCTCATCTATTACATATTATGGAAAATTGCTATTTCCATCAAAAGATTATGTAAAAATACCAAACATAAAAAACTGCTATTGACGAAGCCATCAGATAAAAAAATGCATTCCACCCACTAACAATAACTAAAGACTATTATTTCCATTTAGTAAGTGTGGACAACTAAACCCATTCTGGGGAAATGTGTCTTTTTTTTTAATGAAATGAGAGATGATTTTTGCTGCTAAGAAATCAAATGCACTCAAACTATTACAAACCTTACTCTGAATAGTCTTCTGCCTCAGAGAGTGAATTAAAAGATGGATTGTACAAACAGCTACCATTCAGCATAGCTCTCACTATCCTAAGTAATCCAAACAGATACTAAGCAAATTACAGCTCTAATTAGCGCTTATTGGTAGTGGTAGAATAACATTAACATGATGTCTTTCCATCGCCATACCATTTAGGAGCCACAGTGATTAAAAAAGGACACTTTGCTAGGTAACAAACAGAACAGAATGGAGCTTTTAAACTCTTTGAGATAATAATCCAAGTAGAAAGCTTAAAAGATAGCTTAAAAAGATAAGTTTTTCATAGATTTGACCTGGGACCAAAACACAGTAGCAAAAAGAAGGTGAGGCTATGGAAGAGATTTTCTTATTCTATTCTACCTTTGCCACTTACATGAAGTTTGCATCATCAGACACACGATAAAAGAGGAAACAATGTGATAGGAAATGATCACATCAAAAAGTGTGGCACCTCATTCTTGTGTATTGGCTGCTCGTTAGACAGGATCATGAGCTTCCACATAGCAATGCATATTCACGTCCATATTGCTTTTAAAGCTCAGGCAGTTCAGGCACGTTCTTATTTCAGGTTCTGGGTCTGTGGCCAAAATATGTCTGAGTGCACATTCAAAACAAAAAGTCAGGACAGCTCTCTTATCCAGAGGACTTCCTAGCTGAATTTATTACAGATGTGAACTATTCTGTTAAGGAATAAAGTGTATAAAACAAACACCTATGGTGTGTCCAAGGAGGGTGCATTTTGCAATTGTGGACTATTTGGGAATTCAGTTTTATTCCAATCCTTTCAGTAAGACATGGTTTGCCATTGAAAACAAGCATATATGATTCCCAGAAAAACTTCTAGAGAAGAGGACCTATGAACTGTATTGCTGAACATCACAACAAAACTAACTAAGCATACTAAAAATGCAATTTCAATGGAATCCAATAAACAGGATAAACTATAAATTATTATAACTCTGTTAAAACGAGAGTGTGTTTACTTTTATTAGAGATAATTCTCTATTTCCTCAGGTTTCAAAAGGAATTAATAGTCTGTAGCTGGTATTGGTGAATGAAAATGGAGATTTTTGTAATGACTATTGTTTCAAATCAAAATTTAATTTGCACTTTCCTCTATGCATTAAAAGTCCGTGATTAAGGGAACTTCAGAATCATCTTTTTCTTAGCTAGAAGTGTCCACACTTTCTTATCTTACATTGTTGGCACTTAAAATTAATGAATTTTATTTATTAGATACAGCAGTCATAATAAATACTTAAGATAACTATTTAAATTTTGGCTGTATTAACATTACAATGTAAAGAATCCTAATTTTATTTGCCTTAATAAATCTAAGATTAAACTTACTCAGACATTTTATCTTGCTTGCCCTTACAACAGTTGAAGAAATTAACTTTAAATGTAATGAATTATATTTCTTCATTTTATGAGCTTTGTTCATTTCCATAGATTCAATTTGGAAATAAAATTATTTCCAGTACTTACTGGAACACCGATAATGAAACTATTGAATGCATTTTTCTGTGTCTATAGTTAAAAAGTCATTTGAACTCATTTGGAGGGGATGGATTCTTAGTTTTGCATAAATGAGATACTGCCTCAATTTATGTTCATTGCTATGGCACACAGAGCTATAGGAATCATCATGGACACTCAATTACAAAATAAGGTTCAGAAATTTACAATTTGTCACAAATTGTCAGTACTGAGCCCTTGAAAAATCATGCATAGTATTTATTGAAGTATATTTCAAGACTCAACCTCACAATGAAATTTTGCAAGATTTCTTTCTAATTCCTGCAAGCCTTTTTAATTCAATGACAATTAATTATTTCGCTCACACAGATACTATTTCCAAAATACAATCTCTGTAACATGGTCAAGACAGTCTCTGTAGAGCCATCAGAAGTGCTTTAAGCCACAAAATGGAGAACTCTAGTGGATAAATTTGGTGGTGGTACAAAATGGCACGGTGCAGTGGAACTGCACAGCATTTGCAAGCAGAGAGCCACGCTAATTTGACCAGGAACACAGTGTACAAGACAGCACATCAATATCCTGGAGTATCACTGCACTTTCTCTAAATAGGCTTTATTTTTTCTTTGGTAGGTGCAACGGATAGAGGGAATAGGCAAGAGGAATTAATAAAGCAGCATTGGAGTGAATAAACGTTTGCTGATTCTGCTAATGTAGAAAAGGTAACAGCAAGTCAGCTGTCGTCACTCCCGAGCTTGTAAAGAGATGGGTGGCTGCCTTTAATACTGGCAATATTTTTTGCCTCCATATAGGTGACAGAGTGACAAAGTAATTCAGAAGGAAAATAAGGAAAAGATTTCATTTTCTAACCACAAATATTCCTTCTCAGTGAAATTACTAGAGACAAGGAACTATAACGTTGCAGCAACTACAAATGTCAAAATACACCTTCAGATAATCCTGCTAAATCTGCTCATAAGCCCATCCATCAGTGTTTGAAAATACTATGCTCTTCTCTCAGGTAAGTAGTCCAAATGAAGCCACCTCTATTTTCAAACCACGGATTCGACATTCATGTTACTCCTGTCATTGCGCATTGAATGTAGAAATTGGCAGTTTAGATGAAGTCACAAAACCACAAATTTTTGCACTACAGCAGCCAGCAATTGCCATTTACTTTAAACTGCTTGCAGCGCTGGGCAGGATTCCCAGTTTATTTCTGTAAAATCATAGATACATTAATTACACAGAAGCAGGAGCAATTTATATAATATTCCCACCTGCAGCTCTTCTTCAATTTGGGGTTCACATAAAAAAATTGGTAGAATCAGCTCAGCTGCATGGATAAAAAAAAAGAATAAGCACAATATGCTTTTTTACACCACAAATCTGTCTGGTATGGAAGACAGAAAACAACTGCTGTATGAATAGAGCTTATGTAAGGACTTTTAATATAAAATCACGGACAGTGTCTAAGACAGTAAAATAGTAGTAAGTAGCAGTAGCTCCAGCAGTAAGCAGTTAAATGGCTCATGAGAGTCACCTCTGCTTTGCTATCCTGTAGTTATGTTTACATTTGAGGGCAATCACAAAACACTTGGAAAGAGTAGAGCTCCACACATACATCCAACTCCAACCCAGTTTTTCATAAGAACACCTTTTTTACTCTAATGATGTGTGCAGTTAGAAAAACAAAAGGAAAAAAAAGATGATCTAACCCTGAATGAAGTGCAACATTTATAAACACCCAGAGGTAAACTAGCATACTTTAGAATAATCACTAATAAAATTACATTCAAGTTTTATTTACAAAGAGGCATTGCTTTAGAAACAGACTGCCTGAGCAACACTGGCCTGAAAATCTAACCCTAGACTGGACTACTGTACTGTTGCAAGATTTGATACAACAGAAGTAATATCCCAAATGCTATTTTTTTGGTTCTTTCTGTTGAAGTCCATACTTTTGGTCTGTTCTGCAAAGTTTCACTAGATAGATGGTTTCACTGTTTACCTTTTCACAGTTCAGAAAAGGCATTAATTGTCTGAACAGGAAGCTTTTCCCCAAACCCAAAATTTATTTATGGAATAAAATACTAACATGCAAGCTTTAGGCTATCACAAATATGAATGCAGTACAAAGATAACATATTAAATATAGGTATAAGAAAATCTGCTTTAATAAGCTAAACACTTCAGAACCTACCAGAATACATTGTTCCTAAACATAAAGGTTGCCATCAGTGTATGTGTTAAACAGTTTTCAGGAAACAAGCTTTCCATTCAGCTATAAACTAATACAGATCTAGAAATACCCAGAGACACATTCCTGGAAGTAGAAATCCCTCGCTAGCCAGTCACGAGCACTATTGAGTTTCCTGTAATTTGCTCATGGAGGATCATTTTTTTCAGATAAGCTGATGTTCTACTTCAAAGTTAAGAGAAAATTTTAATATTCAATTTAAATATAGCTAGCAAGATACTATTTCTACCAAGAACAAATACTCCTCACAAAGCACATTAAAGTTGTGTCCTTTTGTCTACTTCAAAATCCAGAGAGAACGGTAGTTATCCGAACAATTCACAAGCTGTCTAGTGAAAAAGTAGCTATTTTATTTTTTGATATGTTTAATGCATCATAATTGTACATGATGCATTAAAAATTCAAAACAAGAAAATTTGCAAAGCTCAGTAACAACTCCAAAGTACCACTATTCTTCAATTACTTTTGAGACCCAAAGCAGGAAGAAGTGTTCAAGAAATATGAAGAGAGGTATTTCAAGAAGCTTACTTTTGTGTTACAAAATTACAGAAACAAAAATACTACCACACAGAACCTTATTTTGAAACAAATATTACCACGTGGTATACCAAAGCAAGGTAACATTTATGTTTACTTTCACAGACAGATCTCCTAGAAACTGATGTAGGATATGACATTCTTTCTTTAGATTTATTTTATCTACACATTACATGATGAACTCCTGTAAGAATTACTTAACAAAAATAAATATCCCTGTCACTGGCCTTACTGCAGTCAGTATTGCCTATTTCCTTCTAATTAAATCCTCATTTCATTTGTAATTCATTTTTACTGAAATAAGGCACACCAGTCTCTGCACAGATTCAGGTTAGGTATTAGGAAATCAGGGAGAATAGTTTGAGGAAGTCGTGTTTGATTTTGAAGCTCTATTATATTTATGAAATTGGGACCTATCAATGCAAAGTAAACCTAAAGCAATTTAGCAACATTCTGATCTGCTGTGAACAGACTGTTCAGTGAATAAGCAACTATTTCAAGGGTAATATTTGAAAATGTGCCAGAGCAACAGATTTATTGATTTATAACAATAAAAAGGCCATATTTAGATAACTGATAGATCCAAAGCCCTTTAAAGTCATATAAAGTGTTCTGCTTGGCTTCAGTGGGCTCTGTTTAAGGACGTAGTTAAAAATAATACAAGGTTATTCATTGCAGGACCATGTAAGACCAAGAAGTTAAACACAACCACTGTCTTTTAAGAGGACAGATGTGGTATGGCTAATATTGACTTTTTTACTCTGCATATTGAGTGAAAGAGTAGTATAATCTGACATCTATTTTGATACTGAAATTAGAAAGACTATATGAGATCCCTTTGTCCTGAAGACACATAAGACAGATATAGAAGAGAAATATCTTCAAAGATGCTCTGGCTTTTCACCCACATTCTTACCTCTTAAAGAAACAAAGTAGATTCTTTCTTACTCCACGGGAAAGATGCCTATCTGACCTGAATGTAACAAGTATTACTGAAGATATTGTGTTAGTCTTTCTCAGGATTTTTATCAGAAGACATTATTAATATTGGTATTTGAAAGCCCCACCACCCAAAATTATTGAGAAAAAATTCAGTTGTAACTAAAATAGACTGTGAAAAGCAAAATAGAGGCTACAGACAAATAAAAGTTATACAAATTAATTTATATTCAGGATCAGGAATTTACTGCTTCAGGTTCTGCAAAATCTCATTCTGTGAGACAATCCATGCTAAACGTTTACAACACAAATAGACAGGACAAGCAGACTTGTCCGGGAAAACAAAGGTAAAGCCACTTGCTCAGTGTCACACAGCAGGAAAGGGACAAAGGGCTTCTAAGACTTAATTCCCAGTATATCCAAAATGTTTTATTCATTGATCACAGGTGTGCTGGTTTTGGCTGGGATGGAGTTAATTTTATTTATAGGAGCTGGTATGGGGCTGTGTTTTGGATTTGTGCTGGAAACAGTGTTGATAACACAGAGATGTTTTCGTTACTGCTGAGCAGTGCTTACACACAGTCAAGGCTTTTTCTGCTCCTCACCCCACCCCACCAGTGAGCAGGCTGGGGGGGCACAAGAAGTTGGGAGGGGACACAGCTGGGACAGCTGGCCCCAACTGACCAAAGGGCTATTCCATACCATATGACGTCATGCTCAGCATATAAAGCTTCGTTCGGAGTTCGGAGTGATGGTGTTTGTCTTCCCAAGTAACTGTTACATGTGATGGAGCCCTGCTTTCCTGGAGATGGCTGAACACCTGCCTGCCGATGGGAAGCAGTGACTGAATTCCTTGTTTTGCTTTGCTTGCGTGCGTGGCTTTTGCTTTCCCTGTTAAATTGTCTTTATCTCAACCCACGAGCTTCTCACTTTTACTCTTCCGATTCTCTCCCCCATGCCGGTGGGGGGGGAAGTGAGCGAGTGGCTGTGTGGGGCTTAGTTGCTGGCTGGGGTTAAACCACAACAACAGGCCTAAACAGATGATATGTGTATACATGTGCAGCTTCAAAAATAACTACTGGACTGAAAAAGTTGTCATTTCTTATAGTTGTCTTACAACAAGCTAATCTAATCATGCTCATTCTTTTATGATCACCAAAACCTTACAAATTTCACTTATGCTTGGCACTCAGTCTACTTTATCCTTAGGAGAAGACTTCACCCATGCATAGAGTTGCTCTGACATAGCTCTACAGCTTCTGGTCCTCAAAGGGTTTGATTCAGAGTTGGTGTTTCTTCCTGCATGTGTCATGTAGACCTACCAGTGCATCTGGTGAAGCCAACTTGAGTAGGTTCACATACCAGATCAGTAACAGAGACAGGAATAGAAATCAGGTCTCCAAGTCCCAGAATAACATCCATTATGTGAATTAGATAGCTACCAGAGCAGCAAGGAAGTTGTAAATAGTTAAATATCCTGATTGAGCCAAGGATTTGGAACACTTTGTTGATAAAAGCAACAATATGGATCTACGTGTGGTTTAAATTAATTAGCTACCATAAGACTTTGATTTGATCCCCATATAAGCAACATGCAGCATATCTACCGTGTTTGCTGTCTATTTCCAACACCACCGCTGTGGCAGAGAGTGCTTTTCACAGAAATACACTTTAAAAAAAAAAAAAAGATAGAAAAGCCTCCATTACCTACTCAGGATTACAAGGAAAAACAAATACATAGCCCAGTACAGCTGATGCACTTATCAATGCTAAAGCCCAGCTACAGTAAGTTCTTACCCAATCTATTTGAAGCTCCTCTCCCCTGACTTTGCAGGAAAAGCCTTTCAGGAGAAGAATGTGTAATGTTAGATATATTCTCTTCTTTTCCTCTACTTTTGCAAGTTTTTACCCTCATCTTCAAGTAGGTAAGCCTCCTACAGCTTCCAATGAAATGTCAGGGCAGTAAGACAAGATAATTTCAAAAACCTTGAAATGCGTTGATGAAAACATGGTAATCCAAGTAAGTAACCATAGGGTTTTCTTGAAAAACTTTAGCTTTCTCCCTTCTGTTTCTGAAGGTAATAAAATACACTATGTAGTTCAAGAGATGAGCAACTTTCTAGCATAGTTAGATAGAAAAATCTTTTTTTTTTTCCTTTTTTTGCATTTAATCTCTCTGAATGTTCCAGTATTAGCAGAGCTCCAAATATCATAGATAAGTTTCCAATGAATTGTCTTCACCTAATATACTCATAATGCCACTTAAAGTCTCTATGCACACAAAAGGGTATCTAACATTAAATTCTTTAAAAGACAAGAATTTTCTTACGGTTCAGAAATTATTCATTATCCAAGTACTCATTGAAGCATCTGAAATAAAACTGAGTCAATGGGGATCATGAGCTTTGCTACCCTTTTAATGAGGAACTTCACAATATAATTTGACGTTCTAGTTCACTCCACTTCAATAAAACTTCTTGTGTGGTAACAACTACCTAACACATTTAATAGCTCCACAATAGGCAGCTTTACTGACAGCACCTTAAGGAGAAGTCACGCGAGTAGATTTGCTTTCACTGATGCCTTGCAGTTAGAAAAGCACAAGCATCAAAATGAAAGAAAATAAAATTAGACATTATTCAAATTGAACAAAATCATTGTTAAAAATTAGCTGTTGCCTTGGACTATTAGAGTAATTTATGTTTTTCTCCATTTTCTCTTTAAAAGCTACATGTTATTCCATTAGATTTTTATTGATATTCAATAAATGCTGTAATAATTTGAGTACATCTGTTTTTTCTATTTTATTTCTGCCTTAGAGCTTGAGTCATACAGAATTTCTCAGAAATCATAAATATGCATTTCCAAGTTAGTATAGGATTCAGATCTCAAGGACATAAAAAAGATGGTTTGTTTTGCGAGTTTTTTTCCATTCTGTCGTTAGAAGTAAAAGTAGTATCATTTAGCTTTTTGAGGTGAATAAGGTCTTCCTACTGACAGAAAACACTGACAGAACTGAGACAAGGTAGAGATGTGGATCTGTAGGGAGAGAAACCAAGTACAGCAGTAGGAAAGGACACTTGAGTTATCTGTCAAATATGAAAGTGTCTAAAATCTTCTATGGTACAGTTTAAAGTTACTTTCTCAGTGGTCCATAAGTGGCATTCATTACTTAGCCAGGTTTTTCCAGTGTTGATTATCAGACAAGAATAGAACAAAGCTGCATAACAGATTGAAAAAAGGTTTACAGATAATTGTGCCATAATTAAAACTATGTTAATTGGATGGATTACGATAGCATTTTCTTGCTGTGGTTACTTTTTCTCTTATTACCTCAGAAAATTTTGATCCCAAGGCCAAAGCAGGCAGGTTGCTAATTACTTTTACCTCCCCATCTGTGTCCTTTGAAAATTACACCAATTTAGTACTAGGGTGGGAAGGTTTCAATGTTCTGTAACACAATCCAAGAACTGGAGATTCAGAAAGAATTGCTGGCCGAAGAGGAAAAAATAATCATTGCTGTTACCAGTCAGTGCTTTAGATTTCAAAGCAAAGTCTAAGCCACAGAATAGGCTGGCTTAATGACAAACACAACAGTTCTAGCACACTCTGAATGTGTGAACGTGCTATAACTTATTGTAGCAGTCTATTCCATTGAGTGTTTAATTATTTCTTTTTTTAGGGCAACAGAGGTATTTCATGTATGCTTTTTAGCTGATCTCCATTATTTTCACTATTGAAACACTCACAGTTCCTAATCAATGGAACTCAGAGCAAGATCTCAGGGCTAATTCTGCTGTCACATGGTGCTATGAAAGGCTTTAATCAGAGATGCTTTGCCATGAATGATAAGACTCAGAATTACATAAAGATGAAACAGTTAAATCACTCTGCTTTGTAAGTTATAGCCTATGGCTTATTACTCTCAATGAAGCAGGAATCTTGAAACAGCCCAAAGTAATGTATTGCTACACTTAGTGGGGAATCAAACATAAGCTCTCTATCCAGGAGCACAGTTTATTTAAATATGCTAGAATCTCAAACTTTGATTCTCCACCCACTCTCAGTAATTTTGCTTTGGTGCAGCCAATGGATTTCCAAGAAGTCACCACCAATTTACACCAGCATCAAGAGTATTTGATCATCTTAGACTGAACTGATAGTATAGGGAAAAGAAAAACAAGTAGTCCACAGAGCAAGAGGATGAGCATTTAAAAACAAGACGTGCTGTAAAAAATGAAAAAGAATACCCTGAAGAGCGAGATTCTAAAGTGCATCTATGAAAACAAAAGCAACCCAAAATTAGAAGTATATATCAAAGCACAGCGGGCATTTCCAAACAGAGTCATAATCAGATAGTATGGCTATGAAGGCTAACTAATTTATCCAGACTTATAAAACCTTTAACATGCATTTGCAAGGTCAGTACATTCCATGGAGTTACCTGAATGCATTCAGAACTCACAAAAATGTCAAAGCAATGCATTTTACATTGCTGGTAATAATAAGTCTGAATGGAAAGACTCATCAAAAAAAGAAAAAAAAAATCAATTTTTAGCAACGTACCGTAATTGAAAAAAATCACTACTCAAAGCAGCTGTTGTGATCCATTAAAAAAAAGTTTAGAAATTAGCTTGCTCTCCAAAAGTCCAAATGAAGTCCTTGAGGCCAGCTATCATGTTTCCATGAAAGATTCTGCTTTATTTTATCCTTTTACTCATATATAAAAACTGATTAACAAATCAGAAAGCTAAACCACCTCAGTAATAAATAAAAGAAAATGGCAAACACTTGCTTTTGACTTTCCTTTATAATTACTTTTGTACATTAAGAACGTTGCCTGTGAAGTGGGATGCAAGCCAGATGAGGCAGACAGAAAAATAGTGAGGCAAGATCAAGGCCTAACTACACAACATGCCCTTCTTCTTACAAATAGAAGTGTTCTTTACTGAGGAATCTCTCTCATACTGGAAGCTTTGGTGTTATATTCCTGCATTCAGCCTCTTTTCCTCTGAAGGTCAGAATAAACCACGTTGTTAAAACAATAGTTAGGCACAGTCGAGCAGTTCAAGGAACATTTCCCACGTCAGATTTCTCATCTGACCACTGTGGCAAGCTTATTCCTGTTTTACACTGGCCTAACACAAGCAGAATCAGGCAAATAAACTTTTGCAGCTTAAAGATAGATCTTATGTTTTGCTGTGTTTCCACTATAATTTTACAAAATAATTGATGAAATTAGAAGAAAATATCCCTACCTGTCCCACAAAATACTCCTTTCCTAAGCTGACATTCTCACTTGTTCCTAATGACCTACTAATGCAGCATTGTAAGGATTCAAACACAATTAACTTTTCTGCCCAGCCTCCGACCTCCTTATCACCATGCTGCAGTCAGGGACCTCATGTACTTTGTCCATTTCAGACATAACTGTTCATCAACACATTTCCTATCATCATCAGAGACTATTCCAACTCTATTTTTTTCCTTGGTTATATTTATGATATTCAACTCTTGGTACATAAGGCGTTAACATGCACTTTTACATTTTTACTACTTACATTGCATTGAGCACAACATAATTTTGCTTTTAAAATTTGCAAACTGCTTTTAAACCAATGGGTTATGCAGTGTGCCCAGTTACCTAGAGATTATTTATTCCATTTCTGCACACGTCTCCCAAGTCTTCCATCATTTCCATACAACATTTGCATACTCCAGAGAAAAAACATTAACTGGTATTGAAAAAGTAAGGCTGCAAATTTGGTCAGATTGTATAGGAGGCTGCATAGACAATGCAGTATATTTGCTGCACATCAGAAACATCTTCAACAACTTCAAAGTGATTTAATTTCCCTACATAAAATGTACTGGAATATATTTCTTGATAAATATGTTATTCTAGACAAATAATATTGGGGGTAAAACTTGACAACAGTTATAAATCAGAGGTTGCATATGATAATACTCATCTTCAGAGTAAACATTCTCCTTTCTTATGCTCAATATGTTATAAAAAAGTCCTTATTAGAAATACATATACACTTTATATCTCTGAAAAAGGCCTACAGTTTCCCATAGCTCCTCTACCTCTGTGCAAAAGATGAACCGTGAAAGACTGCATCAAGAATTATGGTAATCCAGTGCTGCAGAAGCACCATTCCCTATCACCACCAGCAAAATTTTCAAAATCAACTTGGCAAAGAAAAATAAAAGAACAAAATTCTCTAAAAGAAGAGCACCTGACTCAGTCTTTCCTGTCTTCTCTCATTCAATACCACGAGTGCTTCTGACTACATGATCTAGTACGGCTGTAAGTTCCAAGGACTTCTTAACACCAAAGTATGTATTAATAATGCACATTCAGATCAGCCAATCAGCACTAATGAAATTCTTCCTCACTTCCTTGCTATTTACCTAAGGACCTCTTCCATCCTTTCTGTTCAACTTTTAAACATCTACATATTGTACCAATGCCACCTCCAAAATCAAACCTTCTCTGAGATTAGGCACTGAAGCAAGGTAAATTTTATTCATCTCTTATTTACTAGAAGATGATCCATGACCAGGTTTCAGGTGCAAAAGTGTTATAATGATTAGACTCCTGCTCCTCAGTCAATATACTTATTTATCCATGGCAGACAAGCACTGTACTATTTTACACTTACTCCAATGCTCCTAATTCTACCATTGCACCTAACAAATCTACTTGATTTGAATTTCTCCACCTCCTGCCCCCGAGCGGCGCAGGGGGATGGGGAATGGGGGTTGCGGTCAGTTCATCACACGTTGTCTCTGCCGCTCCTTCCTCCTCACACTCTTCCCCTGCTCCGGCGTGGGGTCCCTCCAATGGCAGACAGCCCTCCACAAACTTCTCCAATGTGGGACCTTCCCACGGGCTGCAGTTTTTCACGAACCGCTCCAGCGTGGGTCCTTTCTGTGGGTGCAGTCGTTTAGGAACGGACTGCTCCAGCATGGGTCCTCCGCAGGGTCACCTGTTAGCAAACCTGCTTCAGACTGGGTTCCTCTCTCCATGGGTCCGCAGATCCTGCCAGGGGCCTGTTCCAGCATGGGCCCTCCATGGGTCACAGCCTCCTTCAGGCATCCACCTGCTCCAGCGTGGGGTTCTCCACGGGCTGCAGGTGGATATCTACTCCACCGTTCATCTCCATAGGCTACAGGGGCACAGCCTGCCTCACCATGGTCTTCACCATGGGCTGCAGGGGAATCTCTGCTCCGGCGCCTCCTCCCCCTCCTTCTTCACTGACCTTGGTGTCTGCAGAGTTGTTTCTCTCACATATTCTCACTCTTCTCTTCTGGCTGCTCTTGTGCAGCAGTTTTTTCCCCCCCTTCTTAAATACGTTATCCCAGAGGCGCTACCATCTGACGGGCTCAGCCTTGGCCAGTGGCAGGTCCATCTTGGAGCCGGCTGGCACTGGCTCTATCAGACATGTGGGAACCTTCTGGCATCTTCTCACAGAAGCCACCCCTGTAGCCCCCCCGCTACCAAAACCTTGCCACGCAAACCCCATACATCTTGTATTATGGATAACAGGCATTTTCTTTTTCCCTTTAGATAATACATTCCCTGCTTATTTTTTGTTCCTATACAGTGGCAGTACTGCAACATTTTAATAAAGTCTCAGAGGCTGATTATAGAGATTGAAAAAATCTTGACTTTTGTAATTCAGCATAATTCCAGAGCCTTCAACCCTTTCACTACCTGATGAGCCCTCTCAAAGTAGGACTGTAGTCCATCATGATACAATTTATTAGTCGGGCTGACACCACTTGCTGAGCAGAAAAAGACGTGCATATACTGCACTATTTCAGTAAACATTACTCCACTAGAGACAAATTGTGCTCTGTCGTTTGTTAGTGAAAAATACTATAGTTCACTAAGCACCAGGAATCTATTTTATCCACCCCAAAATACAAGTCCTTGTTATTACCACAGATAACTGTTCCAATAAGAAAACCTTTCTGGGAACTCTGAAATACTGCAACAAGCAAATACTGATAAATCTTACCTTACCCAAACTCCTAAACACATTAAACATGCAGCACGTAACTCATGTTTTTAATATAAGCCTAGACTACTAAATACTACCAGTAATAATAGTGTACTTACTCTTTTGATCCACTTCAATGACTTCTTTATAGGCGTGAATGACGTATCATAGGAAATTCTAAGCAGAACGTTTACAACTTGGCAAAATCACATCGTGGTTACATTAAAAAAAAACTAAATAAAGCATAAAATGGCAAAATACCAGCACAATATGGAAACACTGATTATAAAGCACCATCAACAAGATATTCTGCCTTTGTACTCCTATCAAGCAGAAGTTAAACTATGTACCTGTGCAATAAAATACTAGAAAGGAATAAATTCCCCTAGATCAGTATTAAACATATTGCTGCCCGGTTAAAAACAAACAAACAAACAAGAAAATCCATTCCACTAAATCTACCAAAACTCTTGGAGGTGGCTTTTCATAATCTCAGAAGTACAACATAATTCAGAACGCTAAAATTCAGAGACGACAATTAAAGACCTAAGCTGACACATCTTGTCAAACAATGCTAAAAAGAAATCTAAAAATTTTGGTTGATCAGCCAAAAGCAGATGTTCTAACAAAACAAAATGCATGTGCACTTTTGTAATTAATTCCTTTAAAAATTGAAACAGCTCCATGAAAAAAAAAAACCCGTGTTCAAATAACACAATACCTTACTGATACATTAAGCTTTTCCTTTGTAACAAACTTAAGGCTTTCAGAATCAGAAACTGAATTACTGCACAGTAATCCGCACAGTGACCAAGTAAATAAACTGCGACCAATGTGCCACTGTAACATATTTGCTATTACACAGATGCTATGTATACAGACAAAGATAGAGGAAAACACAAATTACTCCTGTATACAATATGAAAAAGGCAAAAAAGCAAGCAAGACAGCACAGCGCATTACCAGAGGGAAAAAGAAAAAAAAAGTAGTTAGGTGCCTCCTGCTTGTTATCAAGCAATTAGAACACTTGATATACCCAGTTCATATCCAGGCCTCTGAAAAGTTCTCAGTGCGCAAAAACATTGTGCAGTTCTTCCAGGTTTCAATCAAGAAAAGCTGCAGTTAGTATCGGCTGCCAACAAGTGCCATTTGAACACTGCTTTCATGACAATGCATCCTGAAGAGATGACATAGGACCTATTAAAAACCCACTAACCTAAGAGAAGAAAGGAAAAAGCTGGCCCTTGGATTGCAAGGTTGTTATAAAATGTTTCAGGTGCTTAAAACATATGCAACTTTTACACATATTGTGAATTTAAATGTGATGTTTTCAGAGTCATACCAGCATCCTAAAGACAAAGTCTTAGTTCATTTCTTCAATTGATGATTGCATGGAATCCTTCTTATGCATCAGACAACTACCCAGTTACAGGCTCCCTTTGAGAAATGTCTCCATTTATATGCCACAGAAATCAACTGCTTGATGCCTTTTACTACCAAATCCACCCCACCACCCCCCCAAAGCGCTCATTTAGCACTTCAAACCACTGCTTTAGAAAAAAAACTAATTTGAAACTTGAGCTTGAGATACGACAAGCACCTGCAATGACTAATGGAACACAGCACGTCACTAGATCAGATGCACAATAAGTACATGACTAGTGGGTAATTAAAAATAAACATGCAACATCTTCACCATTAAAATGCAGGTCCAAAGTATGCTTTATGAGATTTCTTCATTCAACCCTTTTAATATTTCCTTTCCCAGTTTTTCCAGCAGGTAGGTAGTCTCCTACCTTTTGTACAATTCAAGGTAGGCCAGAAACGTGAGCCACTTTCCACTAGACAATATCTACAGAGGCCTGTGCCCAACATTTTATGTAGCCTGAAAGCAGTTCAAACGGCATGGGAACAATGAAAATAGGGAATGCATAAAAAGTAGCTGTTCATGTCTCACTGTTACAGGTATTTTGTACTCTAGCCATTTAAGAATAAATTCAGCCTGAATATATTGAAAGGATATGTTTATTGTGTCTATGATGGCCTGTGCCTTACAAACACTGAATGGGGACTTAGCAGGACTAAGTATGCAAACTGAACCAATTAAGATGTGTTTAATAGCACTGGAATGTCCACAGCTGGGAGTGGAATTGTTGTAAATAGATCAGCATCACAAAATAGGGAAAAGTGGAAATATAGCTTTTTGTAAGTGTTGAAGGCCAATATTTACAAACACATTAAATGATACGCAGGTTTCCTGGACATTGGTAGCTTTTTTGATATGCCTCTAGTGAGAAAACCACACAAGAAATTTCGGTGGATTTCTTAAACTCTAAGCAACACTACAATGAATAGGAACATTCAGATTTCTTCCAATATAGTCTTCAGCCTTGCTTTCTCTCAATTTTCAACAGCTGAATTAGCTCTTACTACCCAAAGCTTGGAACTAGTGTTCATCTGCACCTGTTTTGAGGTAGGTCAGCTGTCTCCAGCATCATAATTAATAATTAATAATTCATGACTGACTTTAGACATTATAATAGTACAAAAGCAAGCAAAGTTTCACATTACCCTTAAGGTTCTACTCCTGATTTTTAAGTTATTCTGCTCTGATAAGATATTGGTAAATTCAATAACTGATTTAGGGTGCTCCATTTCACATAATGCAGTATTGCAATACTTGTATTTGCACCAGCTTCAGTGATATTTCTGCATGCTGACAAATTCTGGAATTCAAGTCCTAAGCCTTTTGAACTTCTACTCCTAAATTTTCTTGGTAACTTCTGATTTTAAAATGAAAGCGCCAACATTTAAAGTTGCAAGCTTTCTATTTTGTCACTGCCTACCTGGAGATGGACAGGAGCACAGTAATGCTCACCAGCAGAAATTTCCAAATACTTCAAATCAGAAACCTTCCTGGAACAAATTAAGTGATATTTCCTGTATATGTGCTTCTGCAACTATAAAACAACCACACTTTCTATATCAAGCCTTTAGAAGAACTGCTTGTCAATGTGAGATTCCTTCCATCAGCTGATATAAGCATAATTCTATATTACAGGGCAAAGCAAAAAAATGAAAAGACTGTGATATCTACATCCATTAATCTGCAAGTGCAATGAAAAGTGTTCAGCTTTTCCAAGATTAAATTCAGTCTTCTGTCATTCGCTAGCTCTGTAAAAGTAGCCTGAAAGAATTTGCATGCTACTGCACTTGCGCTGTATTAATTATAAATCAAAGCACTTCCATAGTATCTTCCACTTTAGAAGCTCATGTTTTACTAGCAGTGGTTTCACTGTATGCACAATATTCCGAGAATAAGAACTATCACATTTCAGAGACCTCATCTGGTGGAATAGAGGTTATTTTTACCTACTTCTTTCATTGCTTTTCTGTAATCACTTTCTAATGATTTAAAAATCTTCTAGCTTTGTTTGACAGAAATGCAAAGCTGCTGCTATATTTGATCACCAGCCTGTCTCTGGCAGGAATCCAAGAAAAGGTTTCTTTACAAGTCCTGGTAAAATTCTGTTTGCTTTTATGACTAACAAAACCATGAAAAAAGTTTCTAAACTAGGCCAACTTAGTGCTAATTAGTTTAAAGCTTTGTCTTTGGTTCCTTACAGTCCTTCAGTCAATGATGTAGAATGATTAGCGTTAATCTTACACTAGGCTCATTTCAGAGACTGAAAAAGTCATAAATGCATTTTCAATTTGATTCATCACTGGCCTGCACATTACATACTTGCTTACATTTAGGCATAATGGTTGTTGAACTCCACAGTTCTGCATGTTCAGGGCAATAAAGTTCCTTAATTTCACACTTGTGACAAAATACAGTTGGTGTTTCTTTTCTCTTTTCCATGCGTGTGGATCTTCAAAACATTAAGAACTTCAATTGCACGTTATCCTAATGTCTTATCTAGTTACAATTCTATCATTAACACAGAATTATACTGAATATTTCAAATATAATGAGGCTATAAAAATCACCATGATTCTGTAACATGGAGAAAATTTTTCTGGACCTCAGCTGGCTTGTAGATTATAACCTGAAGCATAATACTCAACAATTCATTCAACACTATACACGAGTATAAACGTCAACATTATTTTAGTCATATATATCTATACTCTCTTTTCAATCTTAAAAAATTTTTAACGTTAACAATATTGGGTGTCAATGAATTGCAAAACTTAATTTTGCACTAAAATTTTGAATATATGCTTCATTTAATACTGGGTTGCTTATGAAGTGGTCCGGGTGGTGGTTTTAATTTCAGATGCTTTTCTCTGCATATTGGGCAAAAAAGTCATTCTGTCCATTCATTAGTTTATAACTGTTGATCATTATGATTTTTTTTTAAGGCAATGAATTCCCACTTCAAATTTAAATTCCAGATGTTGCATTTGTTTGGTCAACTGTCAGAGAGGATTGCAAAACAGTTAAAAACCTACGCAAGCTTTGTCCACAAGCCCAAAATAGATGCATTAGCAAGAAAATAGCCATCCGTGACAGTCAAATTGTCACAATCAGATTTCAAAACTAATATTCCACTGATGGATCAGAACAAATCTTAAACTTGTTTTCTGCCTGAATATTGAAAATATGAATATAGTATAAAATACAGATAGTTTTGAGAAACAATTTTTGAGAAACAATTCTGGCCATATGGGAAGGACTGATATTGGTTACATGGTATCAGTTTTATGGTGTTAGTGTATGATAATTCATGTACGGAAAATTATCACATTTGGCCAAAAAAAAAACATTTTCAGAAAATGAAACCACATATTAGTTTAAATATAAGTAGTTACAGTACTTATAGTAAGGAGTCAATATCTAAAATTTGCTGTAGCATCCTTTATTAATATTGCAAATACTTTAATATTTAAAAGTAAAAGCTTCTATATGTATTTCCAGGTACACTGCATAAGAAGATCCCAGCGAGGATGTAAGAATTCTTCTGTTCTTTTGGCTTTTCTGACATGTCAAAACCAAGTGTATCATGTCTTCCCTAGCATTCAACAGAATGCAAGTATTTCAGACAAAGAGATACCATTTTGCAAAGAGCCCATAGTCAGACCTGTAGGGATAGCACAAGGGTGAGGTCCTCCTTCCACCCAAATAAGCCAACATCCTTCATGGCTCTCTGAAAGCTCTTATAAGTTCACTTCTCAGATATCAGTTATTTTAGTTTTTTGAAGGATTCCCATTGTAGAGATTTAGACTAGAAATAGGAATCTCATTACAGCAGACAACAGAATACAATCTCGTCTGTGGAAACAATATAGTTACAACATAATGCAGGACTGGTAATAATCCCTGTTTCTGAAGGGTGGAGTGCTTTCATGATCTGTGCAACCTTGCTCAGTACCAGTAGTTGATCAACCCACAACTATAGGGAGTTTTAATATCGCACCCCAAAGTGACTATATCATGGGTTCATTTTGGTCCAGCTCACATGCTGTGGCTTCTGGCCTTTGGTTTCCTTACACTACTTTGGAATCATTTGTGACTTTAGCCTTCATTACTTCTAAGAAAATTTGTAGGCGATTAAAGCGATCAGCACATTTTGATTTTCAAAACTTTGTAGCTACTTTTAAGCTAACTATGATCTTTCTATCATTAACCTGGCATTTGGTTGCAACTGAAATGCAATCTCAGCCTCAATAATCATAGCCACAAGATTACAAGCAATTAGAAATCAGGTGAGTTACAATAAAAAATTACGATTCACACAAGATTCAGACATGGTATTACCAAGCTCTTTACTAGGAATGGAAATTGATAACTAAATGCCTACAGTGGAATACAGTCACTTCTCCTTAAGGCACCTGTCTAATCTTATTATAGGTAACAATGCTCTAGGTAAGTTTATTTTGCTCATATAGTTAAGCCTTGTAGTTTGGAGTAGGAGGTTACAAGCCAGAACCTGGCTGATGAAGGTAAATTTTACCCTAACATAAAAGTACTTTTCCTATTCTATCCATTAATTGCCATTAGATATACTTCCCTAATGATTCACTAAAACAAATTCTTTGGTTTTTTCTCCTTACTGCAGATGAAGAAAGCAGATCTCTGCCACAATTCTCTGAAGCAATACATTTACATATGTAGATACTCTCATTAATTTTCATTTTTCATGATTCAAGACAAACTGACATTTTTTTCTTCACTAGTTAAGTAAATTCTTTTCACAGTATTTCAAAGGCTGTTTTTAGCCCATGTTTTTGTCAGTACATTAAAGGTTTTCTAGTGTTGAAGGTTGACAAGTCCAGACGTTTATATTGCAATCAAGCTATTCATAATAAAAAGTTGCAAATAAAAAATCAGAAGCAGTAACTGTGTCATTTTTATCACCAAGTCAGACTTACTCAATCAGATTTCAAGGGGTAGTGTAACTAAGGTCCCACTGACTCAGACTCAGCAGACATCTACCAAATATCTAAAGAAGATTTTAAAAGATAGAAAAAATAAATCAGAGCAGTTATGATTTGAACTTAGGCTGAAAATAATGCAGATAAAGAGCAGGCCTAGTACATCTAGCATCAAACAGGACACTCAAATGCAGCTCCCGAAGTGGAGTCTTTTAATGTATTAGTTACCTTGGGTAAAAACCATATCTCTTAAAAGACCTGAGAGAGAACCAACACACCGTTTATTGTTCCTACACCTTCTCTATACTCTATTCCCCTCTGTATTCAGGCATCTATCAGAGACCTGAGACTTCTCCAATAAATTTAAAAGTACTGTTGGCCACAGTTTATTAGACTGTGATAGTTTTTCTAAATCAAAAGGTCAAGCTCTGAGTGAAATACAAATAGGGAAGAATTCCCTGTCACTCCTCCTCCCAAATAAAAACTGAATCTGTGAGCTTTTCTCATTAACTAAAAGAGGTTTTAATTTAAAACCTTGGAGACAGTAAGAAATACTTAAAGCCAACCTCTTTTCCCGATCTCTCGTGGGATTTAAGGCAGGCTGTGTAATCCAGCTGCTCTAATTAGCACAGCAAACTGCAGTTTTGCTTGTAAGAAGAAACAAATTAAAACTTTATTCTTCTGTTTCTCACGAAACTGTAATCCCCAAACAAAACAAATTCTCAGAAGAGGTGTGAAGGTAGAATACCTTTCACATAATTTTAGTTTGACAGAGACAAGAAAAACATTTCCAACTTTTCTTGATATACCAACTTGATTTTTCATTGACATTAATTTTGTGTTAACTTTAATCAAACACACACGTGAACACACAACGAATTGTACCAGTAACTGCAAGGTCTAAGAGAAATAGGTCACTGAGAATAGAGGAGAGAAAGCCTTCTACAACCTCACCAGCGTCATTTAGGTCTGTACATATGTACAAAGCTTAGAGAATTGAAATGAAGCCATCAGCAACCTCAAAGAACTCAGGTCTACTATGTCTCCAGAGTTCACAAGAATTAGACTGACTTTAAAACAGGTATAGCTACTTTCACACCTGTAAAAATATTTCCATTTAGAAAAATAAGAATAACCATATATTATTCTCATATTATTCTCAAGCCCATTCAGCTCATGGCGTACTGCTGGTGTTTTATTTAAGATAACTGGTTCCTGACATATAGCAATGCTTTTAATGAATCAAAAGTTGAAAGTACATCTCATAACTCTAGAGGTTGAAATTGTTTTTAAAATTACACTATAACCTACTTCGTACTCAATAGTTTCTATTTAACTAATTCAAAGTCAATTAATTCTGAAATTCAAAATAAATGTGTTACTGTTCACATAGCTTTTGACATACAGTCTCTCTGAAGATAAAAGAAAACGTGGCATTCAGAGGGGATGTAAAAGAGACCTCAACCTCAAGGACACATTCACATTGTGGTGCTGGATAACAACCACCATGAAAATAAGACTAAAAGACTCATTTTTCTACATTACTGGAACACTAGTGGCTAACAATAACTATCTCTCTCACTTTGTGTGTGTGTATATATATGCACACACACATACATAAAAATACATGCATATACAAACACAATCATGTGGAGTGGGAGCATCATTTCCCATTCTCTTCTCAGCAAGGAGAATGAAAGTAATCATCAAACAATATAATTTGAAAATAAGCGTCATCATTTTCAAATCAAATGCAAGTGAAATACTTTTTCATCAGTTATCTAGAAATATCTGTTAAATAAAGCCTGTGAGAGAAAGACACATTAAGCATTCAGCTGAATGTCAAGCCATGCCCTGACAAAACCAAGAGTCAAAGTAAATTTATAAATCCAACTTTCCTCTACATTCTTTCTTCAAAGAAAATGTCAGCTTTTGATTATGTATCAGAAATACAAAAAGGAATCTGTCAATACAACAAAAAAAAATTCTGACTATGCCAACCTCAAGCAAGAAACCTAACAGGCTTCTTGACAGTGCCTACTGGGTACAAATGCCCAGCTGCAGCTTGTCACCTCACCAACACCTTTCCTCCTTTCTCTGTTGTACCTATTTTTCTTCACCTTCTTATACTGAACACAAAAGCTAGATCCAATAAAGGATTTAGGGTCTTAGAAGTTAAGTTCTCTAACACTTCTTATTTCAGTCCCACCACACCCAAAAGGGAAGGCAGAGCCCCAGCCCAGGTGCTTGCATGCATTCCTGGAAAGCATCTGCAGTAGGTGAATGCAGCCCAGCCAGGAAGATGGACAGAAAGCCACTTCAGAGCCAGCTGCCTACAGCATACATATGACCAGATCCGGATAATCAAAAAGTGAGCTGTGTTTAAAATTTGCATGTTCGCACACCTCACTCAGAACTACAGTCTTTCAAATGGGCAGACCTAAACTCTCTCAGGGCATTGCCAAGAGGCCCAAGTCGACCCACGGGCTGCCTCTGTGCTACCTGCTGGTGCTGACACCGAGCTCGTGCACCACCCCAACCACCAAGGTGCTCGCACATCCTCTGGATTCACGTCTGGCATTAGCCAGCTGGCCTCAGCAGGCAGGAAATCTCTGAAGCAGAGTGGACCAGCTCAGCCAGGGACAGTGTGGATGTATTTGGTTAAGGCCACACAGCTGCAGAAAAACTCACACGTAGCACAGTCACCAGAGGAAATGAAGGCTTAGCCACCGTGTGCTTAGAAGTGGGTCATGAAAGAGCCTACAGATCACAACAAAAAAACAAGAGACCTACATGCAGCATCTTCCTCTACCTGAAACTTTTCCAAACCTTCATCACCTACCACTCAGAGCAGTGCCAACCATCTACTGCCCAGAAGCTGGAGGGAAACATTCTCCATCTTTCCCACTGGAGCCAACAACAGGCCCTGTAAGCCGAAATGCTGGGTGTAAGAAGTGGGGAGGAATGAATCTTAAGTTAGCGTTTCTACTCCCGGGGCTGTTTCTCCAGCTTAAATTGCATTAGATTTCACACTAAATCTACAAGCCTGAGACTGACATCTCCTATAAAACATAAATTTGAGTGATATTCTGACTGATCTAGAATATTTTTATTCCCGCAGCTGTGTGTCAGACTGAAATTTATTATCAAAATGGATATTTTATTAGATTTGTAGGTGCTACCACATTAATGCATGCCAGGAGGGAAGCCCATATAATTAAAATGCTATGAATAGAAAATTAGTAGAAACACAATTATGAAGTACTTCAACAGAAAACAAATAACACATAAAAACAGCATGAACAGTCTGATAGAAAAACACTATTCTATTTAACATCTATTATTTTACTAATGATGTAACATGGCAGACGTCAGTCTCCCAAGTAGCGTGATTTAGATTGACCATCTAATAAATTATTTGTCAATGTAGGAGGAAGATTGTTTCTTAATTCAAAAGCAATTCCACATGTATTCATAGAATAACCCCACTGAGATCAGTGGAAGCAAGAGTAAACTTAGCCCAGTATGTAATCTTTACTGCAAGCAACATGCATCCAGCAATATGAATGCAGTATGAAGGTGGAAGTAATTTTACACCAGTTACAAAGCTTTCTAGACAGGTATTTAAAACAAATCTCAGCCAAGAAAATAAGGATTCCTTTGTACCATCCGGAGGAAAAAAATAATGAAGAGAAAAGACAACGACTATTTGGGAAAGATTAACAACATTTAACCATCATTTGTTCCAGCTGACCAGTAAACAATTCTCTATGTAAGGAAAAGAAGCAGGAATTGAGGTGGTAACTATTTGCTAAACTCCATCCCTACAATAAAGCTTAACACTACAAAAATAATTGTATGGAGGTATGGATTTGTGATTCTCCTCACTTAACTCCTTTTACTTAACGCTTTTACTATATCGTCTTACATTCTTCTAATAAACATGGATGCTATTAATGAGTGAAATAAAAAAAAAATATCAATTCTTCTGTTTATCCTGTACTAATACAAGACATCATCCTTACTTGAATGTTACACCAAATTAAAGCAGCATACCAGAAATTCCAAACCTCGCTGCATCACTTTTTTTTTTTTTTTTTTTTTTTTTCAAAAAGTCTTTTCTCTCTGTTCTCTCTCCCTCTCTCCAACAGGAAAATGAATGAGAAAATATGGCCTACACCATCATTCATTTTCAGCTGACCAATTCTGATCTTTTTGGCTACTAAAGCCTGACCTAAAGTCCACTGAAATCAATAGTAATCTGTCCAGTCACGTGCACTGGAGCTTAATGTATCGACTGTTTCATTCAGCTATGGTTAAACTGTTGATACATGAGATACTGGGAAACTGCAGACTTAACTCTAGTAATTTGTGAAATTTTCTCATTTTAAATGTGCTTGTTCTGCTGCTAAGATTTATTTGATGAGATCTTATTATACTGCAGCTAATGGAGTACTAGAAATGGTAACTTTCTCGTTTCCTTATTGATTTTTCCTCTTCCAGCTCTCAAGCAAGTGCTTTGAAGTATGTTGGATTTCCATATTTGGAAAGTCAATTACCATCTACTTCTTGTTATTTATATGTTAAAGCAGTAACAGTGGGGAAGGGGGGGAAGCACAACAGTTTTGGTGTTTTCCTTTCTTATGCAATCATCTTGATAAAAAAGTTAGCCAGTGTCAGCAAGGATATGACAAAAATCTGAACTGAATTTCAAATCAGTATAGGCAGAGCATACTGTATATACTTCATTTACTTCATACATACCAAGATGCATTAGTCAAAACATTGGTATCCTACTGTATGCTACACTAGTACTATAAAAGGGGTATGTACTGCAGACAGAGGTAAAGAAAAGGATCAGCAGAAATTATTCTAGAACATCTATTTTTCCCTTTCAATTCCTGCCCCTACATACCCATATAATTTCTCTTGAAAACCTGCATTCACTGCTCAGTTTAAAAAAACAATGCCAAGACAAACATATCTCAAGGAAGACTTTTAATATAAATGCTAGTACTAAGTGTTTTATCAATTGTAATAAATAATTTTAAGAACAGGAATAGACTTTTAAATTTTAAGAGTACTGCAAATTAGACAAAACAAGCCTATGTGTAAGCTCAAATTAAGTTTAACTCATATGGCAAAATTTGAGATACAAATAAATGAAAATACATTTTTACTGTCAGATACAACCCAGGAAACTATTTCTTGTTCCATCGGGAAAAAAAAAAAAATTTGTTAACACTAATATTTATCTTATAAAGAATCTACATTTTTGCCTGTATAATTAAATTGTTACATTCATTATTAAAAATGCCCAGGTCTCAAACTAAGCATATTTCATAACAAGGAAAGTTATCTGTATCATGGAGATCGCTAGTTACCCACATATCCAAACCCTCTCTGTTCTCCATTTTTATTTAGTATCATATGCCCAGACTGATAAGTGTGGAGTGTTCAAAGTCCCCAGAAAACACACCATTCTTATACAGGTGCCAAATGATAGGTTTGGGAGGCAAGCTACAGGCTCCCCATTTTGAAGCTTTGGCTGACAGAGACTAAACTGTCTTTGCATAGTACGAAAAACGCATAATCTATCACAATATTTACAAAGGATTTCCTGACACAGAGCTCGTTCCCCCCCACTCCAGAAAACAGATGCTGCTGCCTGAAAGCTGAAGCTAGTAATGGGGAGATAGAAAGAAAAAAAAAACCACGCAACAAAAAGAACACCCAAGGAAATTGGCACACAGATTGTAAAGATAATGTGGCCTGCTCGGCTTCTTTGCAAAAATCACTGTCTCTTGAATGCCAAAGATTATTTCTAACCTTTGATGAAAAGCTTTTTTGAGACAGCATGATCACGCTGTTGCTTCTTATGGGCAGCTGATTTAAATAGTTTCTTGATGAAAATTTGTAAGGCATTGCATCTCTTCCTGTATTGAAAAACATGACCTCTGAGGAAAAGTAACTGTAATTACATTTGTTAACCTGACTTCAGAACTGAACAAAAGAGGTATTCATTATAAACTCTGCACTGCCAAACAAGCTATACAATATATCATTAGTGAAAGTAAAACCGGCACCATTCAAATGGTGGAAACTCTTTGGAAAGAGTGCTGAGCTTTCCAAATGGTAGCAGCTTGTGTCCTTTGAGCTGTGTATCTCATCAGTAATTTGTGGGCTTGGTGTTTTCCTGATAGCTGGTATATGGACGGAAGATCATAAACTGTAGGTGTAAACAACATAAGATTTGTTAGAAATAAGATTCCAGCAAAACTACCTCTGCAAAAGGAAAATTAAATCTTACATTGCAGTTTCTGTTTGGAAGGTAAATCCTGCTGAATCTGCATGAATTCATTAAAACCCATACTACAGAATACTGATTTGTCCCTTATTAGGCATTCTTTACATATTTCCAAATTAAACACCATCTTTCAAGTGTAGAAAAAAACCTTGTCATCAAACAAGTTTCTTTTTATGCTGCTTGGGAAATAACTTGGGAAATTTCTGCAGTTCCAAACTAGGCCTTATTCTCTCTAGTTAGACAGCTCTGCTTTTTCTTTTTAAAGTCCCTAATTCAATGGTTCTTTGGTCAGTCCTTACATCTAGAAATAACTTAGAGAACAAGAATACAGAAGCAGATACAGGGGGAAAAAAAACCAAAACCAGAGGAATATAGCAGGCCATCCCCAAGGCCTGAACGTGATTAGAGGAAGCATGGAACACCACACAGCAGCACAGGACGCAATAATGACATCCAGTCTGTCGGATCTCTAGGAAATGTCTTGAAAAAGTAAGGTTCATACCTCATGTTCAGTAAACAGGATTTCATATGTTTCCCTGAATTAGTAGTTGCAGGTTTTAGAACTCAAGAGAACATGAGACAGTTTAAATCGGTTTGATGATTCTCTTGATTGCAAAAGGGCAGCAGAGCTGTTTTTAACCAAGTATCTAGCAATTTACTCCTGCCTGAGCTCATGGACTGCAATACAATAAGCATAGCTAATCCATCCTAACGCATTTTCAGCTCTGCTTTTATTCCTGTAACAGTACTTTGCTTCAGTGCTCTAGAAAGAATGTTAAGGTGCCGCCACACTCTGCCCCCCACCCCCCTGCAACGTTCTGAACTGCTATCAAATAAGAGTTCTTTCATTACAACTTTTTTCCTTAATTCCAGCAGTTAATTAAGTAGTTTGTAACCACTCAAAAAATTCTAAGACTTTCCGTCACTTTCTTGTTAACTCCATGAGATCTCTCGTCTCACTGTTCTGTATTTTCATACAGTATTAGGCTTCTATTTTTACTGAAAAAAAAAACCCCAAGTTTCCTTTGGAAGTAGTTGAGAACATTAATCTCATTAGGAAAAAAAAGTGATTATAAGCAGAAACACCAGAAAAGTATTTCTGCTTGTCAAACACCGCTCAAATTCTCATCCTGTGTGTGCAGATAAGGACAAAGACAGCTGATAGCAACTGGCAAGTCAGCCAGGCAGACAGCTCATGTCATGCTGAAAGCAACAGAACTGTTCAAGAGTCATATTTAGTGCTCGGTTAACCACAAGGCCTTGCCTAACAATGAACTTTTCCTAACTTTTCCACATAATGTAAGCGTACAAGTAGTTTATACTTCTATTTCTTAAAGTTAGGATTTTAAGAAGGCGAGCAATCCTAAATCTGCAGAAGGCACAGATGAACTACATATACCAGTAAGAAAGTATAAAAGAAGATTATTCCTCAAATCTGTAATAACCATAATCTGGCCATTCACTGAATCTGAACATTTATAAGTACACCTGAATTGCTCAGAGACATTTTTAGAGACACACTGTTGCCAACATAACTGAATTTTCAATCTTTCAATATGCTTTTCTAAAAATACTTATTAGTAGTAAATTTAGTATTATAATAAAGGTTTTCACCTCTACAATGCTGATTTAAACTTCGGCTTATAACCAAACACTTTCGCTATCTTAGTATCCTGTCGCTATGTTTTATGGAAGACAATGTGCACGATGATATTAAGAGTTTGGTGCTAAGTGCTATAAACCTCACATAAAAATAATTTCTTTTACAAAATAATACCAGTTAATACAATTTTTTTGAGTGAGCTTCAATTATGACACTGAAAATGAACAATTGCAATTGCAATATGGATTTTGATCTGCTGTATTAGATATTGGTTCAACTACTCCTTGATGAACCAATGCTTAATACTATTGATAGCAAATCATAATAAAGTTTCCCAAGTGCTAAGCGAATACATGGAATCAGTAGAACAGAGGAATCCTGACCATGGCATTCATCAATTTAATCAACATTTTACTGCTGCATTTTATACATCTATATTTCTTCATTTATTTCTTCTTTATTGAGAATTGTTAATCTCCATAAACATTACTCAATAGGCTTAACAACGGAGTGAAAACCTAATGAATTTACTGGTTTAAGGACCTTCCCATTCACTTTCATCTGAAAACCTGGAATCCCATCTGCTCTTGTAACCTTTAAACCCCATTTCCCTCCATACCACACAATCTGACAGATGTCAGTCTCAGCTCAAGATGAAAGGAGAGATGTTTAAACCACAGATGAAATATTTTGACAGCTCTGTCTCCTAAAGACTACATGGTACCTATTTGGCTGAAGCCAGCACTATTAAGGTACCAAATACTGAGCTACATCCATGCTTTCCATAAAAATGTTTTGAAGCTAGCACGTGGTCTGGTGGACTTAAAAAACAAATAGTCATCTGACTCTGTCCTGGCACCTGCATGTTCCCACGCTGAGAATTAAGTCCAGCTGTGGATTGGAAGGACACAGTTTTACAAGTTATAACTCAGTTCTTCCAACACTGATAGGGAGAGGTGTTCATCAGGCCACCTGTCAATTGTCTTTATCCTGCTTTGCTTCTGAAGCTGGTATTTCCCCTAAAGCCAAGTTCTCAGTTATGAATAAGAAATACAGATTCTATGCCTAATATCTGTATTTAGGCTTATCTCATCCACATACCCTATAATGAAACACTGAAAAATGGCCATGAATAAAGTTCCAGAAATTTGAAATGTGCACAGAGATCAGCATCTTTACTTAGTACTGATCCTTCTTAAATGATCCTTTCTTTCTCTTTTGCCACTTTTCCAAAACTATTTTTGACATTTGGGCTGCAAATGCCTAAAGAAAGATTTTGGTTTTAATTCTACATCCATCCAATACCTAGCAAGAGACAGTACCTGTGATTTATTTAAGTGACCGCCACACTGCTAATTACTAAAAGGAGCGGAAGAAGGAAAGAATGCATTAGACAAATGCATCAGAAATTACTAAGGCAAAAATGACTAAGACATAATTTATTCTGCCTTATGGCAGAAGAATAGAACAGCAGACCTCAAAATCTGTTCTCTGTAATTCTATAATGTTTTCCATGCTAGAAAAAGAGTTCTCTTTTTATAGAAATGCTTCCATGCAGTGGATATACCATACATGGGACCTATTTCTGTGAGTCCAAGAATCAAAAAAATTCTTCTTAGGCTTGAAGATGTCAGTCCAATGCTACTATTTGCAATGAGACAAAATTCCATCTAATGCCTAATGCCCATGTTTAAGTCCACTCTTAAGCATTATGAGAACTATCCATGCTCTTTAAATGAATCCCTGGATGAATAAAGTATTATTTTAAACATTTATAGCACACAGCTATATATCTTATAGCTGAATTTACAATTGTAAGTAATCGGCAAAAGAATACAACACTGGAGCTGAAAGTAATTCAGGATACCTCATCAATCCAACCCAAACCATTCTATAATTCTATGATTCTATGAATAGGTAATTAGCAAATTGTTCTGTAAGATCTTAATAAGTAATTAGGATGTTTTTTCATCACAAACATACCTTACAAGCCTACAACACATTTTCTTTGCGGCTTAAAGCTATCAGTGATTCTTACTGAGATACAAATCACAATTTGATTTAGAGTTTGGTTAAACATTTAACTACAGAGCTCTGAAACAGAAAAAATATTCAGTCTTCAAAAAATATGACCACACATCATTATGGAAAATGAAGAAATAAAGTAGAAGAGCAAAGAATATTTTTCACATACAAAAGGTAACAAGGAAAATGGTGTAAGGTTTCTTATGTTTTACTGCAATCATTTGGCTAATCAAATTCATACAGCTACACCCTTGGAAATTACAAATTAATATATTAGTAAGGCCTAAATAATGTCTCCTTATATATAGAAATGTGCCTGCTGCCTCCACCTTTTCTAGATGCCCAGTGACTGTGACGTAACTCTAGGAGAGGATTTACTTTGATGGTCAAGAATAGACAGTCAGTCAATAATCAATACTCCTGCTTAAGAAAATAAAAGCCAAGAAATATCCTAAGGCATCCTTCATTAAGGTATATATTAGACACTCCGTTTTTAAATAAGAGCATATATTCTAAAATAAATGTCTACATACGACACATGCTGAATTCACAGACGCTATGATTCACATTTCTTTTGAATTAAAAGAAACATACATTTCTCTAAGGAATACACAAACTGGTTTTATCCCAACTCAGTTCCCTACTGGCTGTCAATCTCATGGATCCTTTAGCTGGCATACATGTTTAATTTCTGAAACTAAGAGTTTGTCTTTATGAAGATCTTCAAGAAAATATAATTAGATAATATATAATTGCATTTATATAATTTTATATAATTAGATTTCTGACAACTCATGTGATAATATGGCCCTCATACTGCAGAATCAATGAAGCTCACAAAGTTGCAGATTTCATCTTCGCAATGCCTCAGCAAAGCATTATACACAGGAGAAACTGAAAGAAAGTACCACTTAAATGACTTGCTACAACAGCACAGGAAGTCTGTAATTGATCCACAGATGTAACTGGAATCCTGAGTCAATATTCAGTGTCCAAACTTCAAATAAGTATTTCTTCCACACAAGATAAACCAGGAGAGAATTTGGCCCCTAGACCCATTTTCCTCTGAATCACACAGATGAAATGCATCACAACCTAGCTCCTCTTCATTAGGGCAATTCCTACAAGTTTATACCCCAGTAAGTTTGCCTTACTCTAGACATAACTACAAATAAAAACAGCATAACAAATAAAAAAGCAATTGGTTTGGACAATTGCTATTTATTAGTGAAAGCTTTACAGCTTTAAAGATTTAGAGAGATCTTCGTAACGATTTAACACCAAATGAGTTGCTATCAACATAAGCTGAATTATTGCTGCTCAGTAATTATGTCCAGTTTGATAAAAATTTCCATTCAGATTTAGATACATCAAAGAGTCCTGAATTAAGTAAATCTTTATCAAAGTTGTCTGACATCACCAATTAATTATATTAACATATACAGCCTATTTCTTTCAAACATCCTGAAATTGAATCTATATATAAGTGTTTTTCACCTTCTGATTGTCAATGCAAAATTCTCAATACAGATGCCATCAGAGAAAGAACATCAGCTAAAAATCACAAATTATTAAGCTTACTCCAAAAAGAGGTAAGAAATAATAAAAGTAATTTTACAGGAAAGACAGATTATTCTTAGCTCTTTATAAGACACTAATAAGTCTCCAGCAGACCTAAACGAACAAAAAAAAAAAAAAAAGACACATAATATAATACAGCCAGTGATAGCTCAGAATTCTTTTAAAGCCTTCCTGAGTCGTTTCTATAAAAATCAAAGCTCCTCAAGCTGAAGAGCTCAAACTTCTGAGGAAGGATAGCTATAACAACCAAGGAAATGGTGAAATACTTTAGCCTTTAAAAGCTCACCTCACCACATACAAAACTGATAATTCCTTAAATATGTTCCTTTGTAAGAAGTAGAAGCAATCCCATCAGAGTTTTGCCAAAACTTTTCCATGATCCGATCAGATGAACACCTCCCCCGCATTAAGTATATCTGATTTCCAAACGTTAACAAAAAAAGTATTTCCCTTGACTTTGCACAGTAGGTGGAAATTATAGGGGAATGTGGAAGCTGTGCAGAACAAGTTACTATTTTTTCTCTTTCTTTTTATTTAAGTAAATACAGCATTTGGATTCTTCTTTGGCAGACTTTAAGTTTGAATCCTTTTCTTGACACCTTTCTTAGCTCTTCTGATATTAGTCTGCTATTAATCTATTAGTCCTTCCCTGTAAGCAGTCTAGCAAGACCCTTTTCTTCAGTTTTAAGCTTGCTTCCATAAATGCCCCATTTTTTATTTATAACTTTCCCACATTTTCTCAAAAGCATCTCAAAGCTCCATGACTGACCATACTTCCCCTCTTCATCTCTCTCTTCCTTCAAGGGTGTCTTGTTGCTAGCTTTGGCTTTGAATGTAACTGTCATTTGGATCTTGCACAGATTGTCTCTCTCAGCTCATTTACTGGCTCTGTTTTATTTGTCTGTCTTGTCAGCTGCGGGATACACCAGAGCTTTCACTAATGTTTTAGAACATAATGGAATGCTTCTACAAACAAAGTTCTTCCTCTGGGTAAAATGTCCTTTGTTGCATTTCTGTGGTTCCGACAGCATTCTTCTCAGGTTCAAATTTTGCTTTTATTTATCCCAAATCTTGTTCTTCCCTTATCTATAACTTTGCTTCCCACTCTCACTGAATTAACATCCAAATGTTATTTTCTTTACCTAAGTCTTTAGGGTATCATGTTTTTAGGACAAAAAAAAAAAAAAGAAAAAAAAAACCTCTTATATTGTCTTAAACCTTTGTAATTTTACAAATCTAAACAATTTTTTGCTTAGTCATAATGTCATCCCAGAAAGCAGAAATTTGGCCTTTCCCTTTATAAACTGCAATATCTTTCTGTCCACTACTAAATTTACACATTTTCCACTTTTCCACATTTCCACATTTTCAAACCAAAGAAAGATTGCCACTACTCAGTGCAGATCCACTCATCTGACTCCTCTCAGCTTACGGGTGTGTTCCAGTATCTTCTCCCTGACGCATCTCTGGCTTTTCACTTTGTCTCCTAGCACAGACAGAAACCTTTTCTATCATCCCTTCTGAAACATTTACTCACTTAAAACCTTGTCTTGGTCATCCCTTTTCCTCTAGCTTAACTCTCTAGAGAATTCAGCAAGTATTAAAGACACCATGGAAAGAAGGCACTGAATTGTAAACCCGCAAACTTTAACACACGCACACATTAAGACAAAAGCTATTCCTGATAAACAAAAACTTAGCATTTTTAATGTTTTTTCCACACCATTATCATAGAAGCTGTGACAGCAAAATATGTTCAACTTAGCAAGAAAACACAGCTTGAGCAATTGGCTATTGGCCACATGATTCCATCACCTTGTTTTCACTTTAAAATATTTGCTCTAAAAAGTTTCATACTTAGAAAAAGATGCTATTTAGAAAAGAGAACAAAGACTTCAGGCAGTTACTTTGTTTTTTCTCTCTGTAATGATGTTTTCACCCAAAATAAAAAGCTTTACAAATACTCCTTCCTCTGGTGCATACTTTTCTGAGCAAAAGCTAACTATAAAGCTAGGTATTTTACTATTATACAAGACGTGCTTTGTGTCTGTATAAGAAGCATTTTGATTAAATGCATGCCATATATTTAAGGATAAATCTTTATCATACTTATGTTACACTCTTTGAAAATGCCTTTACTGAGATTGATTGCCCTCAACGGCATAAGAGCAGAGTGCCATGGACCAATGCCAGTTATCTACTGGTAAGAAAAACAGTATGCCTCAAGAATAGCTCAGCAGCATCACCTAAGCCTACATTAAAGCCACATCTACATTCATTCTTGGCAGACCACACACCACACAGGACAAGAAAGACCTGTTAAGCACAAGATGGACAAGTAATAACCATACATTAGAGCGCAGCACTTGTCTCTCCAGTTCTAACCAACAGCTAGAAGTGGTGTGCAAACTTCGTGATATTGAGGTGAACTAGAGGCAGCTGTCACTCGGACACAGCTCATCTCCTCCTCACACCCTCAGCGTCCCTCCCTGGTGTGTTACTCTTCCTCACTTGAATCATCAGCAGGATTTGAACTTAAGGTGTCCCGTCCCTTAACACAAAATATCCCCAGATGAATATAGGTTAAAGCTTAGGTTAACAAGTGGCAGTCAGATGGCTAAAATGGTTTGACTACTCGTAAAACATTTGTCTGTTCCCCAGGAACAAACTCAGAGCTAATACTTTGAGTTCCCAAGCACTAGAACCCATCTGTAACCTTAACTGAGCCACAAGAACTAGAAAAATGAACCAAAACAACAAAAAAAAAGCAATAATGGTGAACTACTTACGACTCAAAGGCCAAAAAGAACCCTCATGAATAAAGTATACAAGCACATAAACCCTGCTCCCCTCCTCTAAAGACAGCTGACCTACAGAACAGTTTTCTGCAGTCTCTCACATGTAACAAAATCTTGAAGGACGGGGTAAGAAAAGCTATGCAGGTGCAATAGAGGTAGAAATAATGTAGTTATCTACGTAGAAAGTAGATTGTGTTTCCACTGGTAAATTTGTGCCGGATTCCAGCTGTGCTTATGTATATTGAAAACTCTTCATGTTTTTCATCCTTTACTCCTGACCTTCCAAATGGCCCAGAGGAGTGAGACTATGTGAACGATCATCAGTTAAGTACAACAGAGCTCCTGCTAGGCTTAGCTAATGAGATTTCCCCTTTAGCATTCTGGAAAGGAGCAGAGAAAGACAGACCAGCCTAGGCTCTTGTATTCAGTACTTATCATTGTTCATTTATCAGAGGTGTAACAGACACATCTGGAAGTATATTTGCTTGAAAAGGTTGAAGACCATATTTGCATGCAAAGTAAAGGCATTACACCCAGTCAATTTATAGTTTACATGATTTTACAGAAAACATCACTAGTCGGTAAACACTGGATTATTAACATCCACCTCATTAAGTAGGATTTACATTTTCAAATGCAAATAATACTAAGACTGTCTGTAGAAAGTAATACTGTGAGGAAAAAGTTCTCCAGATCTGAAATATAGTAAGCAAAACCTCTATAAAATATGGGAAAAGGACCAGGAAGAGCCAAAACAATGCACTTTCTTCATATAGAGCCCAAATCTGAAGAAAGGAACCACCCTTAGAAACTGCACGATTTGAAAGGCAGATGAGCGCCACTTAAGATAGCCAAATACTCTCCCGAGTGTTTGTTTGAAGTCAGCAATTACATTTTAGCACAGGTAATGAGTGCAGGGACTCAATATGTGGCAGATGATGCTGCTGTAGGCTCAGAAGCCCAGTTTTCACCTGGCTGCTGAGACCTCTCTAACCTCACCACCCAGCAGAGGCAAAAATCCGAGATCCAATGGTTTGACAGAGTGGCAAAATAGTAGGGTTAAAAAAAGAGGGGAAAAAACCTTGTTATAAAGTCATCAGTTTACCCCAACCTGCTTTCAACCTTGGGCAATACTACTAACAGGACAATCAGTTATATCCCGTTGTAAACGGATGCTCCCAAGCCTTTTGTTTCCTTGCATGTCCCAGTATTTGTCCGGCAAATGAGGATTTTCAGACTACTAGGGCTTATTGCATGTTGAGACAAGGGCCTGGCACACCTCAGTCTGAAACATTGTCACAGTGAATCTTGGAAGCCACATCTAAGAGCCACAGCAAAGAGATCACAATGTGGCATCCAGGAAGAAAGCCGGCTTTACTCAGACCACTTTAACATGGCCTGACAACCTACAGAATACATTTTAGGACCTAGTTCTCCTAATAAGCATAGGAAGAAACAGTGATTTGAGATGTGTTACTTTTCTTCCATAAAGAATTGCTAGAGTTGGCTTGGAATTCCTAATGCGTAAGGAAGGCCTCCGTACATAACAGTAAACATGAAAATTCAAGAATACATAGATTTTTAATTTACAGCCCCAAAATGCAATGTGTGCAATGGGATGCATTAAGCCTTGTCTTAAAAGTGAGATAATAAAGTTTAACATATTTTCTAACTTGTGCTGCAAGTAAAATACTAAACCAATTGCCACTAAATGCAGCATTTGGTGAAAGGTTTGCCTAATGTAAATGGTTTTGAGCACTTTTTGACATCAAAACTGAAAACAGTTATGAATAGATAGGTTTTCTTGTACAGTTTGGAGGAGTTGATATTTACAAAATCTTGGCAGAAATAAGACGGCAAAAGTGCTAGGACATCTTCTAAGATATTATTGTCTATCAAAAAGGACAAGCTGAAGTGTCATAATCTTGATCAAAACATTTCCATCAAACTTTGTAGGCTGGTTTATTCAGCAGTGACTAATTCTCCTCAGGGGCTTCCAGTGCTAGATCACAAGAAATATTTTCATATGATTAGAAAACATATAACGTCCCTTAGTCTATATGTTAAGCACTTCACTTTCCCAATTACAAATGCTTTTATATATAAAAAGGCTATGCAGTTGCTTCCTGCTTGATATCCCTTGGTAATTAGGTACCAGACTAACATCACTGTAATAATTTCTAATAATGTGCTAATATTTGACTATTTGGCCACAATGTCACTTTGAAATGAACATGATTTGGAGGCTGCCAGCAAGCTGCAGCATGGATCTCCTACCTATAAACCCTGCTTTAACAGAATTTTTATTAGTTCCGCCTTCTGAATATGTTCCCTAATATATGAAAAACTGGTGCCAATGTTGGTCCCTAGTTTAAACAAACAAGGTTTTTTTATGTGGTACTTAAACACAGTTACCTGTAACAACTAACCAAATCCACTCTCATGCTTTGTTTTTCCTATGTTAGATAGGCAAACCATTGGTCTTCCCATAAAGATGAAACTGGTTATGGTCCTTGCCCATCTCTATTTCAATGTTACTTTATCTTCATTTTTCATTAAAAAGGATGCCCAGAAAATGACTACTCAGGGCTTATGTCACTAACACTTATGTCAAAAAAGAAACATAGGGCTGATACATCCCAGGGATGCATTTGCATTTTCATGGGTAGATAACCTGCTGACCTTGAATAATTCACAAAGATCTTCTTATTCCTGTCTGATCACCCCAGCTTAATGCAGAAATTTTACTGTCTTTAAGTGCAAGGCCATTGAGGCTTTTTTGCCTAGTGGTGGGTTGCTGGGGGTTTGGGGGAGGTGTTGTTTTTTTTTTTTGGGGGGGGGGGTGTTTGTTTGGGGTTTTTTAACAGTTCTTAGAATTATCCAATTTTGTCTGCTCAGTATTCCAATCTTTTGCCTAATTAAGAGGAAGAGCTTTGACCTGTACTACACCAGTAATTCCAGCCTGGGAAGCCCCAGCAGTAGCCTCAGTCACAGTGTAACCACGTTACCTCCTCTTTGCACATTCTTTATCGATCCGAAGCATTCTCTTGCAGTGGTATCTTTTCAGGTGGAATCTCTTTAGTGTTAGGTCACTGTATTGGGTGTAACCGGTAGGATTTTGGTGGCAGGGGCTGCAGGGTGCCCTGTGTGGAACAAGGACAGAGACTGCCCTGTGCTGGTCCCAGCTGGCTGAGTAACCACCAAAAGGGGCCTTCATGACTGCGGCCGACCCCACAGAGTCCCTGGCCCTGCTGTGGAGTGTATTTAAAAATGGCAGCGGCTGGAAAAGCTTATTTCTTCTGTGCGCTAGCGACATCAGAGCACAGAATCAAAATAACAGGCATATACAGCACTGCCGCAGTAAGCACAAAGATGCATCGAAGAGCTTGGAATCACGCAGTGAACAAAAAGGCAGCAATCAGCAATCAGAAATTGAGAGAAAGTTTGATCATTGTATTTATGGAGCATTTAGCTTGTACCATGGAAAGTGAATTACATTTATCACATGCCTAGTGCATCGACAAATGGTCAAACTGAAATAAAAAATCGTGGGTTTGAATTGTTTAGCCACTCTGATTCTTTCCTGTAAAATGAAGTCTCTCAAAATTGCCATTTATTAAGTGTTTTTGCTAAACAAAGCCCATGCCTGTCACAAGATCTCTTTCCATGTGACGAGTATTATTCAAGTGGACACAAATTAATATTATTGCCTTGACAGAGAGTATGAAAGGAGAACAGAGAACACGATATGACATTGTCAGTGATGCAACAACCTTCCACTGCAAAAATAAGCAGCAAATAAGTAATACACAGGTGGCCAGACAGTGTGATCCTGCAAAGGCACATTGCAAGCCCATTACTGTCCACGTGGTTCAGGTGTGCTCACATTGCATCGATTCAGAGTTTGTGCAACCTTAAATACTTACAGCACCTCAAATCAAAACTTTACTTCAGTTTCAGGGAAATACAAAGGCGAGAGAAATTAAAGAGAGATGAAAGCTATTCAAACCAATCCGTAGTTTTAACCAAGCTCTTCAATTAAACAGAGGGTATTTTGAAACTCTAAGGAAGATAAAAAGAATTTTGTGTTCTATGCATATTAGAGAAACATTGTCCGATTTTAACAAATTATACATGGGCATTTCCAAGCTTTAAATACAAGACTTCACCAGCTTCTTAAGCTGAAATAGGACATTTGCATAAATACCAACATGAAGTTTTACATTTCCCAGCTATAGTTACTAGTCATCATTCCTAAAAATTAATTTTTCTCACATTTGGTAATAGTCTGCCATTTAAACTGCCATCTAATTTATCAAAGTGTCTTAAGTGGACAATTAGTCCTGCTTTTTGCAATGTTCAGAAGTTACCATTTTTTTTTCATCATTTTTTTCTCAAATGAGAATGCTTCTATGAGCATTCGACTATGAGTGCAAAAAAAACCAAAGAGCAACAGAAAGCATTGAATTATAAATAAACAAACACAAAAGAAAATGGGAATGGAAATAAAAAGCCAATAACTTTCTTTTTCTGTTCTCATCTCACGTACCCATTAAAAAATCAGATTTCTTACTACACTAGAAAAGCTAGGGAACTGAACCTAAGAGATGTTTTTGGAAATCTGTGGAAGAAATCTGAACAATTCTCTCCTAAAAGACAAAAGCTACGTAACAAGAACAGCTGATGCGGCCTCTTTTCCAAACTTCAAAGATCAGAAGTTTGCTTCCTAAGAACCACCATGAGACAAGAGAAAAGAAACAGTAGCAGGCGGAATTCTGAAGCTCTAGAAGAGGAGAATATGCATTAGAGCTAGAATTAAATGAAGATCAAAGAAACAAAATTATTTATGCTATGTGTGTACACAATGCATAGATACAGAAAATATTTTTTTTCTGTCATTGTTTGGAAGCTGCTGTGATCCTCAGGATATTTTATTATTATTAGTTTAGGAATGTAACTATACGCTTAGCTTAATGCTTTTGACTGTCATTCAGTAAAACACCTGAAATCTACAAAACGTACTTTAGCATATTTCATTTTGTTTAACTACTATACTGGGCGTATTTTGGAATGACAGTAGGATCATGAAACAAATAATGACCCAGTGCACTTGATCAAAGAAAAGGAAGAGCAAAGGTGAAAAAAAAAAATCTTAGAGCTACAGAGTGGTTTTTTTTTTTAAATTAAAATATACATTAAATATTTGCTTTATTTTTCTTTTCTCTGCTCATACTTTTACCATCATACCTTAGGATTTTTCAGAGTAGAAAACAATCATTGTCCAATAGGAAGCAGTAATACATGGTATTTTGACATTTAAGTTATAACAGCTGAAGTTCCCAATGGGCATAATTAGAAATGGAGTAAAAATTGCAGTAAAATGAATAATCAATCAGCATTTGTGCATTAATATTTGGAGAAATAAAGTCCTAACATCAAGCGTATAACCAGTCTTCAGAAAGATCAAACAGAAAAAGCCCCAGACCAATCAGAAAAGTAAACTCTTAGCAGAAATGGTCAAAGAAATTACTTGGGACCTATGAATGAAAGTAAATGAATTTAACCTAGACCCTAGACTAAAACGATAAAGATTTCCTGATGACAGATGGGAAGATAAATAAATTACTAAAAAGCTGAATTACTGAATATATTGTCGGGAAAGAAAACTCATTGACATTAGCAATGGAATACAACATAGAAATGGGATAAGTGTTTGCTGAGAAGAGAAAGAGTTGGACTCATCAGTTCAAGAGATCACCTTTAAGTCCTGTGATCTTACATGAAGCAATAATTGGTGTCAACTTTGCCAATATGTGATTACTCTCCTATCTTTTGAAGCTGCCCTACTGCATACAGAGCATATGGATAGCCAGATCTGACCTAAGAATAAAATACTTAAAAAAATTTTAAAAAGTCAAAGTTTGACAGAAGAATCTCTAACTGAAATTATTTTTTGAGTCAGTAACAGGCCAGTCTTGTTGTGACTAATTAGGATCATGATATAATTACCCTTACAGGGTCAGACCATCTGTTCATGAAAGTCCTAGCAGCTATTCTGAAGTAACATGGTTTTTAATCTTTATATTTTTCACTAGTCTGGGTCTCCTTCTAATTCTAGCTTTCAAATATTAAGTACATAGTCAAATTAAAATGTCACCAGCATGTTAAAAGACTGAATAAAAAACAGAAAGGAAATTAAAACCACAATTCATTTGGTCACATGAAACAGCAAAACAAAAGCTATAAATAAAACTACAAAATGATTCATCCACATTGCTCTGAGTTGCACGCATCATTTTTCTGCACTCTGAGACCTGCTACGTTGTTCGTGGTTTAAGTCAAAGATGTTTTAAAGTTCCTTTTTCACCCTCAATACTGTGTGTTAAATGTTAATATGGTGTATCAACTTTTTGCTAAACCAAGATTAAGTGAAATGATTGATGTTACTGAACACTAATAAGTCTATTTTGATGAAACATTATGTAGTTTTCCAAGACAGCTTTATTTATAATACATGCCAGTTATGCCTTTTTTTTTTTCATATTGGTTCCCTCTACCAGGTATGACAGGCAAGCAGAAGCAAGTGTTTTCAGTGACATTCATTTACCATATTGAATTCCATTGTGCTGAACACTTTTGTTATTAAAAAGTGATCTTTAAGGAGTGGTTTTGTTTTTAAAGAGTATACAATAAGCTACTAACTCACTGCAACAACTTTATAAACACAAACTTCTTGTTTACTTTCTTAAACATATCTACAATTCCCATTTATCTAGGCTGAAGAGAAATCTTTAGAGTGTTGTCAGATTTGGAGAATACATTTTAAAGATACCCATTTCTTTTTCCCCTGTTCTATGTCTCTTTGATCTTATGTTGCTAAATTTGTCATTTTACAGCCCCTGAATTTCCACACTTCTACTTCAAAAACAACTCACGCTAAATGCAAGCTTAACTATTTAATGCATCTTTTATAGACAGGCTATCTATGCCAAATGTTATCACCTAATTTAACATGATTCTTACACTCCAAAATTGTTCCTTTTCCCTCTTCAAGGAAAGTTAAAGGTTAACATCTAAGATTTTTTCAAAGAAACCACTGGATATCCACACAGATGCAAGATTTGCACACCTACAACTTATATTTCATGTGGTAAACAATCATAGATACTCTTCTGTTCATGCAAGCCATCCCCCTTTTAATTACGATTGCTCTTGAAATTTTTTCTGTCCTTTCTTCCCGTTAGAATAGCCCCCACTCGAAGGCTATGATGGTAAGAACCTGTTACTGCCCTATGCTACCAAAATGGGCATTAGCTTAAACAGTTCTCGCCTAGGACGCTAGGAGCAGGTGGGCCTGGCATCGTGCATGGTGGTCCCAAACACACGTCACCAGTATTGCACTGCCCTGTCCTGCGAGAGGAGCAGCAGGACAGAGCTTTGAGAGCATAGGCTAGGGGAGAGGAAGGACTCATGGTTCCAACCTCGTTGCTAGCAAAAGCAAAGTCAGTACATTTGAGACTATTTGCTGTTTATGAGATGAGAAAAAGGAATCTTTCGTCATTGCTGAATGGCCAATAATAAGACAGAAAATATAAAGTTGTAAAATACAATTTTGTAAAGAGAATTTGGGTAACTTAAGAGATACCCCTTTATTTGCACACTACCAAGATCTAATGTTTCCATATGGATAATACACAGTGGTTTTAATTTCAGTAGTAATTCTTATTATCACCATGCAAGTCAAAATGCAGGGGGCTGCATGGAGAATGAAACAGATGAATACTTTTATAAGGATTAAAAAGGAGAAAATACTGTTTTTAAGTTTTCTATAGCAGAAGTTGTCAACTGATACTGCACAGTATTGACACAGATATTATCCCACCTTCCCAATCTTCCTCCGGTTATTTCAATAAATATGTTCTATACAGCCAATATCACCAGTAAACATCTAATTCAGTTGCACTGTATGAACACCACGCATTTTGGATACAGGAGAGGAAACCAAAACTATACAAAGGAGTAGTTTTTATGGTCATCAGGGTGTATCACCTTTCTTCATCTGAATTTAAGCACCTGCAAAACATCACTGTGCCTAAGAGCAGTTAGAAAAGCTTGTATTTCATCTAAACTTTTGAAATAGAACTAATATTGTACTGAAGGAGCCTTTTTCCCTTCCCCCACAGGACATGAACACTGGTTGCTTACAGACCAAGACTTAATGACTTCTACATACTTCCAGATATTGAGTGTATTTCAAGGGAACTGCTTCGCATTGTTTTAATCTCAGAATCTGTGTATCACAGAAGAGGAATAAGGAAATGAAGTTTTGCAGCCACAGAGATTGTTCGTGTTAGTTATGGAAAAGTCTCAAGAAATACCAACTAGCACTTCACTTACATAAAAAGTATTAGCAACACAAGAAAGACCTCGTTCCACTACTTTCTCCAACTTTTGCAGAATTTAATGTATTACATAGATCGCAATACTAGGTAGTAATACTACAGTAGTGGGCTGTCTAGAATAACTTTGCAGAATAACAAACAATTGTGCTGTCCAACACCTGAGGAACCTGACCAGAGCGGTTGTTTGTTTTATGCATACCAAAGTGAAAACCAGAAACAATTAAGGTCAGTTTTGAAACACCACCACTGAAAAGTGTTTGGAAATAATCAGAAAATGTATCAGAACCTGGTCCAAACTGATACAATGTAACACTAATATTACCAAAAACCTATTATTCAGCATGGCTCAATTTCCCATTACCACCTCTGTGGCTCATCAACACTGAAAGTTATCATTCAGTGAGCACAGTTACATTGAGCAAGAAACATCATCACTGCACGACCAACAGCTGTCACCTCGCTGATGGTCTTCTTCCTATGGTATGTTGTGGTTGTTTTTTTTTTTTTAAATAGTTGCCATTTTGGAGTTCTAAACTAGCAAAAACTACATAATATTAGGGTTTTTTCAATTATTTTTTCTTGAATAAATTAATGTCCCGAAAGCACAACACCAAATTTCATTCTCCTCAATGTGATCCAATGTCACACCTGTCTCAGGAAAGATTTCCACTGCTTCAAGACATACCTTAAATAAGAAATGCCAGAGCAGAAGTTTTGATTATTTTTATCATAGCAATTATCTTTTCATTATTCTTTTAAATGTCAGTTAAATTTTTACAGAAGAGTTTTCCACATCTAAAGTCCATTTTGTTATTGAGTGGTATTCATTGTTCAAAACACCCTCCAATCCAAACAGCTGCTTGTTAGTTCAGCTACCACAAGCTCAAAGGAGAATATCCTAAAGCCTTCTCATCTGAAACCTAGGTACATTAGGCCATATACTAATAGAAAAAAGGATGACAAAAACGGTTAGCCTAGGTAAGGGTACTTCTTCACTGCCACATACAGTGCTGTGATTATATTCTAATCAGCAAGAAGAAACAGGGAAAAGTCATACACAACCACAAATTCCCCTAAGGACTATGAACGGTCTTAAGGGATCTCTTTGTTGCCCAGTATGTTTTTTTTTCTTTACTTGGTTGAGGTTTTTTTCCTATTTTCCAATTTTTCCAAATATTTTCCAAATAGGAAAAAAAAAAAAAAACCAACAGAGAAAACCAATCCCTAACCATAAAAAAGGAACTAGAAGTTGATTGCTATTACATAACACCACCTTCAACACAGGGTTATGAATGATGCGATGGAAGCTATACTTACATTTTCATTTATAACATCACCACAACTTTACATCTCAATTGCACTTCAAATTTTCAGGATTTCCCACATCAAACATGCCCTCTTAAAGATATGAAATAGCAGATTGTTACCTATTGGGCTCTGTGCTGGTTTTGGCTGGGGTAGAGTCAATTTCTTTCACAGGAGCTGGTATGGGGCTGTGTTTTGGATTTGTGCTGGAAACAGTGTTGATAATTCAGGGATGTTTTCGTTACTGCTGAGCAGGGCTTACACAAAGTCAACGCCTTTTCTGCTCCTCACCCCACCCCACCAGCGAGCAGGCTGGGGGGGCACAAGAAGTTGGGAGGGGGCACAGCCAGGACAGCTGACCTCAACTGACCGAAGGGATATTCCATACCATATGACGTCATGCTCAGCATATAAAGCTGGGGGAAGAAGAAGGAAGGGGGGGATGTTGGGAGTGATGATGTCTGTCTTCCCAAGTCACCATTACACGTGATGGAGCCCTGCTTTCCTGGAGATGGCTGAACACCTGCCTGCCGGTGGGAAGGAGTGAATGAATTCCTTGTTTTGCTTTGCTTGTGTGCGCGGCTTTTGCTTTCCCTGTTAAATTGTCTTTATCTCAACGCACGAGTTTTCTCACTTTTACCCTTCCGATTCTCTCCCCATCCCACCGGTGGGGAGTGAGTGAGCGGCTGTGTGGGTCTTAGCTGCCGGCTGGGGTTAAACCACGACTATAGGTTTAGGTTTCAAAGTGACTGGAAATTATAATGCTATTTCCATTTTTCTCTAAAAATTTATTTTGTTGGATTGTAAGATCCACGCTGAAAGCCTGACCCCAGTGCTCAGCAGCAGTATTATGTTATCTGTCTTCAGAGCAACACCTGTGCACGGCACTGACTTCAGCTACCTGCACAGCAAAGATGCTGCAGAAAAGTTGCACGCTCAGGCTTGGCAGCACATGCTCGGTATCACCCAGGAGGAAAGAAAAGGCTCAAGAGACCATTAGATATTTGCATGTGCTGAGAAATGCTGTTTTAATTTTCATAAAAACTTCGGAGACTTGAAAAGGTAAGTACAAATCTGACTGCATCTCACACATTAAGATAAAATCAAGATTTCTTTAAATAGGTCCAATGTTTCATTACATTCTAAAAGTATGGTAGCTGCAGCTTTCCAACGAGACATGAAATGTGAGGTAAAAAGCTTCATAGACACATCAGTGACTTTTCTGAGGCTATAATTGCACAGGATTGCATGAAATTGGCTGGTGCTGAACATTGGTCCAAAAAGGCTTAGATCTATTATGAAGTTCTCTTTTTCCTTCTTTATATAGACTACAGGTACAATTATCAGCAAAATAAAAAGCAGCAAGGTCACATTGTCTTTTCCACTAGAAATACCATGCTTTGCAGAAATAATTTGCAAAGTTTACATTTAGCAGCTTTCAAATTCCCGGTAGTTGTTACAACACATACATTCAGGGAACATTAGGTGCAAGCAAATAAATCTAAACTTTAAATTAACACTGTCACATTCCCACATAGACCATTCATTAAAGTAACTCTTACGTTATGAGCAGCTGGAATGCTTCTCCAGTAACATAGCGTGTTATATATTAAGTAAACACTACTTAGAGTTTAGTGCTGAAGCTCTTATATAGCACTTACTACAGTAACATTCCAAACTAATTTAAAATACAATAAACTTGAGCTTGCTGTTGTGTTTTCAGTAGCTGGCATCTTTAGATTAGTTTATAGGAAAATGCTCATAATGGCTTCATATATTTCAGTTCTTATTTTATATATATTTTTATATCTATACATCTGTAACTAGATATAGATATACATGTCAACTAGAAAGAATGGAAGATGGAAATGATTTTGTGAAATATTTTGCCTGACAGAAGTTAGCTTAAAATGAATCAACATTTCAATAAACAATTTTGACTGCACACAATATTATGATAAACATAATGGCTGAATTCACCAAGCAACCACCAATTATCCACATCTAAGGCACTCATTGCTAGATACTTACAGAGCTGTATCTATGCAAAAATAAAATATGGACTTGGGGATACTGGTGGATGAAAAGCTGGACATGAGCCCAAATGTGCGCTCACAGCCCAGAAGGCCAACCGTGTCCTGGGCGGGCTGCATCACAAGCAGCGTGGCCAGCAGGTCGAGGGAGGTGATTCTGCCCCTCTGCTCTGCTCTGGTGAGACCCCCCCTGCAGTACTGCGTCCAGCTCTGGAGCCCTCAGCACAGGAAAGACATGGACCTGTTGGAGCGGGTCCAGAGGAGGGCCATGAAAATGATCAGGGGGATGGAACACCTCTCCTATGAAGAAAGGCTGAGAGAGTTGGGGTTATTCAGCCTGGAGAAGAGAAGGCTTCGGGGAGACCTTATTGCAGCCTTTCAGTACTTAAAGGGGGCTTATAAGAAAGATGGGGACAAACTTTTTAGCAGGGCCTGTTGCGACAGGGCAAGGGGGAATGGTTTTAAACTAAAAGAGGGTAGATTTAGACTAGATCTAAGGAAGAAAGTAGGGTGGTGAAAACACTGGTGAAAACACTGGTGAAAACACTGAAAAAACAGGTGGTAGATGCCCCATCCCTGGAAACATTCAAGGTCAGGTTGGGTGGGGCTTTGAGCAACCTGATCTAGTTGAAGATGTCCCTGCTCACTGCAGGGGGGCTGGACTAGATGACCTTTAAAGGTCCTTTCCAACCCAAACTATACTATGATTCTATATCCTTATATCACTACACACAGATGCTTCACTACAGACTCAAGTTTGATAAAAAGTGATTAACAGAAAGTGATTTTTGCTGTTACACTGATTTTTAAAAAGGACAGCAAATGGCAGTCCCAGGTAAGAGTATCTTGCATTTTCTCTCTCTTTTTTTCTAAATAGCAAAATATTTTCTTTTAGAATAAATTAAATGCTTGGTAACCAACTTGTCTAACGGATATGAACTGTATGTTTTTGAGTCAAACCCTACAGCATGACATTCAACTGAACACTATGCCATTTGCTGCTGTTACTGAAGAACCACCTTCTCACATGATAATTGCGTGAAATCTTGTTCCTTTGACCTCTAATACCAGCCATGAGTCACCACAGCTTTCCATTTTGAACTACTCATTACAACACCCAAACCATATACTATTGAATTCTGAACCACTTTAACGGCTTTCCATCTCACTTGTTAATTAGACTTCCACGTTTATTAGTCCCAATATTGTAAAAGGCTAAGAACTTTAATCCCCACTGCCCTGCACATACTGCATTCATTTATTTGCAAAACAAGTGTAAGCCTTCCAGTCTCATTTAACTGTATTTTCAGCTAGATTTTTTTCATATGTATAATTGCTGCAAATGCCAAAGGTGCAGAACAGCATAAGAGTTAATTCAATAGACTTTCAAAAAGAGTACCTATTTGACATTTTTCTGAAGGTGACTGATCTTCCCAACAACTTTAGATAAGGTCTAGAATAAGGTGTTAGTAGAGAAAACATAGCATGACATGGCTATAAGACTGACCAAGATGAAAAACCCACTACTAACAATTATTACAATACAACAACACCCTCTAGGGTAAAAGGGGAAAGAAAAAAACAACACACAGGTAATATAAAATATGAGAAAATTAAGTTAATAGAATCACAGAATAATTCAGGCTGGCAGAGACCACTGGAGGTTACGTGGTCCGATCCCTGCTCAAAGCAGAGCTCTCATCAATTAGACCGCGTTGTTCACAGCCTGAACCCACCAGTCTACACCACTTCCAAGGATGGTCATTCCATGCAGAATCACTAATCCCACATCAAAGAGAAAAAAAATCACATGGGTTAGAAGAACAAGGTACCCTCACTTATGTCCTTTGACAGCAGCATGACAGCACATGGTGCAGGCAACAGTTGGTCAATTCCCCTCGGGAGCAGAGGGGATAAATAAGACTTCACTCCACCTCTTAAAGAACTGCGTTCCTATTGATACCTATTCCAGGCCAGAGACTGGCACTTTCAAGGGCAACGTGCCAGCTTGTGGTGTTCTTCTTTATACTGCAGGGTAAGCCTACTAGAATGTTTCCTGAATCATGTGGAACTGAGCCCAGAGATCATCAGAAATTACCTTGTGTCCATGACTGGCAGCAATGCTCAGCTCCTGTAGATGCTGGAATTCACCAGGACTGAATCACTACCCCCATTCAAAACAAATCACCAACCTCTATTGAGCAGGAACAAGCCAAACTATCCTTTCTCCATTTCGAGATTTTTCTGTACTCAGGCGCTGTCTGAGCCATACGGCAACATGAAAGAGCACTAGGTGCCCATCCTCAACCCTCCTGTAACACAGCATTGTTCAGAAGTATTCAATCAGATTGCTAATCATTCGAGTTTCCCAAAATCCAATGCATGTATGGAGACCCTTCCCTCATTAAAAGTGTAAAACTGATTGTGGAAGATGGCTTTACAGTTTATGAAGAATTAGAACTCTGCCTTAATAAACTCACCAACTAATGACTGAAGACATTGGAGCTAAACTAGCTCTGAAAAGTCTGATTCAAACCGGTGGCTGTCATGGTTTGCAACATGCCCAAATTGCAACAGATGTTCTTTGTAATATGATTATATTTTGTAGGTTCTCCAAAATGCAGATTTTGTCTTAAAGGTCCACAATTATATGCATTATGCAGCAAATCACACCCCACACAGAGAACTAGCAGCAAGTCTGGTTAGTCTCTTTTCCCAAAGAGTTATTGTTATCTCCACCATACTGTTAAACTTTGCAGAAAAATTAATCTGTATTGTAATTTCTTTTTAATTTGATGTTAAAGAAAAATATGTACATGGCCATAATTTTCATCTAACAGCAAAAATTGTATCATATTTTCCATCCTCAGCTAACTTGAAAGCATAAAGTATGTAAATTTATTTACAAAAAGGTAGATATATATTCATCAGTTCTTATTTCTAAAGTCACACTTGCTTCCCACGCCAGTTAAGTATAAATCCTAATACAGTGTCTGGACTAAACATGATAAATTAACACTTTATGAAGGACAAATTTACGTTTGGAGAGAAAAAAATACTTCATACTGCTGGACCGGTAGTGGCAGTGATATTTAGTGATAATTTTACTTTTGCTTTGTGTAGGTATGCTTAAAAAGGACAGCATTGGTATGAATGCAAAGCGACAAGCAATTAAAGAGATAGAAGAGTGCAAAGTTGTCATCATAGAATTAAGGCTTTCAAACTAGCAGAAAAGTATTCACAAAGAGAAAAAGATTAAAGGATCATTGCATACATTTCCAAATATTTCTACAAGTAGGCTTTTATGTGAAAAATTACTGCATCCCCGTGATGACTTAGAGAGGAAATGGATGAGTTCCTCTTTTAAAAGCATATATTAAGAAGAATAAAGCAATTACAAGAAATCTATCAAGCAAGTTGCAAGAGCTTCCATAACCAGGTTATGTACAGGATAAGGAACAGTGGGAAGTCTGTGAAAAAGAACAAATCCAGATTTTTCAAAAATCTATGCTTTTGTTTAACAAAAAGTCTTCTCTGGGCTGCATAGATAATATTCCTGCTGTAACTTAAAACTCCGCAAGCTGCCGCACAGCAGACATCCTGAAAGATTGAAAACAAGGACTGTGACAGCAAAGGTGTGTGTTTACTTATCCAAACAGAAGTTTTTGCTAACATTTACCTAGAACAAGGTAAATGTTTTAATACTAAAATAAGTTTTTAATGGTTTTGGAGATGGGGTTTTTGTTGTTTGTTTTTTGGTTTGTTGGGGTTTTTGTTTGGTTTTGGGGTTTTGTTTTTGGGGAGGTTGGGTTTTTTTTAAACAATATTCAAAACAACCCCAAATGCAAGTAGCATGGATTCAGGCTTTTAGTGCCTCCTCAATGCCCCAGCTAATTTAGCATAGCACCTGAAGAAGCATTTCTTTTATTCAGGACATGTATTTGTTCTGCTTTTTGGTGGTTTGGATTTTTTTAAGGAAGCATGATACTTTTTTCTTTTTAAATAGAGATGAACTGTGCTGGGAAATACAAACAGCACGTTTTTCTCCCTCACATTCACAGCAATCAGATAGCAACCTCAAAAATGTAAGGTTTTCTTTGTTATTTACTGAAAGTAAGAAAAAAAAATAAAGGAGCTTTGACCTTGTCAAAACTAGCGCAGACATTTCTGTTTGAAAACTATAGACAACAGCAGAACAAAAGATTGTCTGAAGATGTAAGGAATGCATTTCCAAAAAGTTTTGTGCCTCTTCTGTCTAGGAAGGTAGGAGCAAAAGAGGAGTAGCATTTGTTTTCTTTCAATACCCTATTCCCAAGGATGAAAAGTTCATACCCAAGAACATATGTAATTGATAAAACTAATACTGAGAAAAGAGAACATCCATATTTCCTTCAACAAAAGATAATATTGTTCAAACCAGTGGGGACAGCAGAGACTGAAAATCTTCTCCAGTACCTTACACCTTAGTAAAGCTAAGGTTTTGCTTCAGATCTTATCTGTTACTAAGTACAAATAAAAAAAAAAAGTTCTCAGTAGCCACTTGTGTGCTCATAGAAGGAAGCTGTGTTTCTCAGTCAGATTAAGCTGACCCTAAACTTTGCTTCCATATTTAGGCTACCATGCTCTGAGAAGAAACTGCCTTTGTTTTTTGTCTCCTATAGTCAATGCTTAATACTGTGCTTGATGAAAGCTAATAATCGAAATCACCAGAAATGAATCTCAGCCCTCAGTTTCCCCTTAAAACTGGAAGCTTAGGGGAAAAGCAACAAACAAACAAAATTAAAAACCCCAAACAGATCAAGAGCAAGATATTTTATTACTAGGGAAACCCAGCTAAGCAATTTACGTTAAGGCCACAGTCACTACTGCCTATAGTTGACAAGTGTAGCTTCCAGTCTTCTGGGGAAAAATAGCCAGAGGGTCTGCACAAAAGGAAGCTTTCTCATTTCAAAAAGTAACAGCTCCAAGAGATAAGCACTGTACATAAGAAAACAAAAAGCAAGTAAGCACTTGAGTAGATGTCACAGAAAAAGTAAATCCACCATCCAGACACAATCCAGTCTGCTTTTCCTTGGTACTCTCACTAGGTTAAGGCTGTTTCCACAGTCTCCAGGTGTAAAGAAGTAGTTAATTTATTATCTTGCATTCACATGCTAGAGATCTAGGAGTTAGGCTCCAGGGAAATCACTGGAAATAGAGTTACAGATTCTGCAATTCAAAAAAAAAAAAAAAAAAAAAAAAATCAGGCTGTGGACCAAGTCTCTCATTCTTGGAAGTGTAAGTATTATGCAAGGGGTCTGCTCAATCTGATCTCTAATTTCATTAACATTAGTAAGAATGTGAGATCTGGGATTTTGCTTTTCCTCAGGAGAACAGGGACAGAAAACAATGAGCAGCTGAAGTGGGAGACTGGTTCAGTAGCTATGTGCGAGCTACTACCAGCTTTGCTGTCCCTAATCCACAACGGAGGATGTCTGATGTCAAAGTTGACTTTTTTCCCTTTCCTTTTCTGTGTCTGAACAAAAACACAGACCTAAACTACAGTTACCTAGTGCATAATCTTTAAAACCATTCTAGTATCGAAACAAAGCAACCTTTTTCCACACTGCATGAAAAAAGAAGCTTCTGTTCATTTGCTTCTCAGGATCCACTGTGGAGAAAGCAGAAGCCTTGTATTAGCATTTACCAGAAGACAGAAGGAAGTTGCTTGTTTCTAACAGGCAACTCGCACAACACCTATCATTACTACACACAACCTACTCCTATAGTCTCCTGGAACAGGTAAAAGGAAAGCACTCTCCAAGCTTTCAGAAGGCATCTCTAGAAAATGAAAGGAGGGAGGGAGGAAAGGAGAGAGAAGACCATATTGCAGATGTATATGTTGCTAGCAGTAAAGTAAGTGTGATTGACAGTACTGTCATTTTATAGAAGACAGTTCAACTGTAGCTATTTTTATGGACAGAATACTAACGACTAGTTACACTGCACAGAAAAAACACTGCTTACAAAAAGAAGAGAAATAGGCATCTATGCTTGGAAAAATGCAGTTTATTTGAGAAAAAATGAAGGATTCCTCCTTAATGGAAATGGTACCAAATGTCTCACTTCAGTTTGAAAACACCTGTTTCATCTGTTTTTAAAGTTTTTTCACAAAAAATTGGCTAAATGATTGCAAGCCTTTAAAATCCAGATCTTCAAGTTTTTCAACAGTTGGTTTGCACAACCATCCATATCAGTTCTTAAAATAGAGGGCAGCCAATTTCCATTCTCATTGTTTTTCCTATCGAGACTGCAGCCAACAAAACTAATTTTTTTACCCACTTAACAATACACTCTGGTGCAACCCCACAGAGCATCACTGGCATGCAAGATGGCTGTTAATAACACCTCCAAATCCAGCTGAATGCCTGTTTTATTGTAAGTTTTTCCTTTTTACACTTTAAATCACATGTTCCTTTTACAGCAGATTTGAAGGGACATATACACACAAACCTGCTTGTGCTTCACAGTTCTCCCTCTGAATAGGTATATGCAAGCTTGTTATATGGTATTTTGCCTTCAACTGATAACACTGACCTTAGATCTTACATGTTGCAATTTAATACAAGCTTATTTTTTAAGCAACAGATTCAAGTACGATTTAATGAAAAGATGCTAAGAAAATAGTTGAGACTGCCGATTCTCTTGAAGAATTACACGGCAAGAGAGAAATTTGACCCAATGGACGAGTTCTGCTCTAGCTTTTCCATTCTGCTGAATGATTTAATCTAAGGCAATAGTCAGGGTAAGGCCAGCTTAATGATGTTGTTTCACACAGAATTAAGCCTTTCTGCCGCATCACTTCACCTAACCCAGCCAAGAACTGTCATTTCCTGCACCTGTCTGCTGGTATACACAGTATTACATGCAGAATCAAAGGTTAAGTACACTTACTAAGCCTGTATATGTTTAAAATTAAATCAAATCAAATTGCCTAGTATTACTCCTTTCTCCCGAATTTATTAGAAAAATGTTAACTATTTTCATGATAAAGCACAATCTCTGATTGCAAGGAAGAATGATTACATGCAACATCACAGTCTATGTAACAGTCATTCAATTAACTTTTTATTTCTGCCCTGAAGTACGAAAAAAAGTCTAGTTACAAAATGATTATGCAGGAGTCATCTTAATGTTGGAGGGCATTCCAGGAAATCCAGAAAAATAGTATATCATTCTCTCCAATGGTATTTGATTCTGAATATTTGGATTACATCATTCTCATGAGGTACTGAAACAGTCGTACATTAATAAAGGGGTTTGACTAATTCAGAAGGTCATTAGTAAAGTTATAGATAGGTATCATGCAAACAAATAACTCAGCTGTTAACTCCGACATCTACAAATTACTCAGAAAAATCTTCTTAATCTGCTTTTATGACAGACCTGTGGTTTAGAAATTATTTTTCAAGCATTTATATGAAGGATAGTATACCAGCATTCCTACCAATGAGTCACAAAAAATATCCATCTTTGTCTACTTAAAGGGAATTACATGCCTGAACCAAGCTTAGCGTCCCACTGTGCCACCATCCACACCTGAAAAAAGGACAGTTTATGATGTCTTTTTGCCAAGATGTCTTACAGGAACAGGCACCTATTGATAACTACTATAGTTCCTGGGACATTTTCCCAGAGCTTTTTGGGAGGAAGGGGAAGAGAAGTTGCAGGCGACGTAGTGAAGGCATGAAAGGTAATCCGTGCCACAGTAGTTTTCCAACAGTTTTTCATCAGGATGTCCCCTACTCATGCTTTCAGTGGAGGCAGTCTTATATTAACCTAGTTACATGCTCTTCTCAAATGTTGCATCAATGGCATGGAAAAAAATAAATTACATATGTATTCCTTTTTCTAAGCAGCATATCCTGTCTCTAAATTTCTCAAAACATCACACTTTCTCTTGTTTTAACAAACTAGTGGCAAATGTAAAAAAGAAGTACGTCTGTATCCTCTGTCATAAATTTTCTCTCTCCACTGCTTAGTCATTAATGGTGCAGTACATAAAGCATCAGGCTACAATAAATGATTTAGGGACTGAAGAAATGAATTAAAGAGAACCTGAAAGAAAAAAAACTACAGACATCCTACAAAGATTTATTTAGCACATCCCATTCATATACACTTAGTCTTTGAATCAGATGTTTACATTAGCCAAGTATGTACATGATCTTGTGATTACCTTACTGAAACTCTTGAGTCACGTATGGAGACCCACTGTCTCCAGAGAGTTCCGCCAATTATATAGTCCTGACCTACAAAGGTCTCTGAACCTGAAATAAAGGTAAATCTCTGTGCTTGATCCCGAAGCACAAACGTGTTACACCGGCAATGTCTACTGCATGATTGAAAGTATGCTGTTTTGATGAGGAACTCTGCCCTCCTTAACACAGAGTTCATGCCAAGGACTGTATGTAAAAGAACACAAATGAAAACCTGGAGCAGTGCTTCCTGCCAGTGCATTCAGCCTTTCTAAAATAATTGTGATGAGAACAGCAACTGCATTTCGACTCTTCATCCTAACATCCCTTCCAGCACGAACGTAACCAAGTCAGTCCCGGACAGAGACTTGGAGCCTTCACTGTGGTTATTAACTAGAAAGCTCACTCACTGAATCTCCCATCACCACAGTTGTAGGCTTATAACCATTACAAAAAGGCCATAGTCAATTTATTCGTCAAAAGGACTTTCAGGCATGTTCTGTCAAAAAAGACAACTTCAGGTACAGTTTTGTAGTAAACTACATAAACATAGTACCATTTCATGATCCTTAAGAATCTCATTAAATGGCATTCTAGACCAATATAACTACTCTACAGCAGAACTTGAATAATGATGGAATGCTTTCCACATTGCCCTTTCAGCCTTAAAATTCTTCTTTTGCTACATGCTATCCAAGTGTCTTCCTATAAAACAATTGTCAGTAACATAGGAAAAAATTGGTCTTTTTGCTTAAAATACGCTGATAAAATTCTAAATGAAATAATCATCTGTATGCAAAAATTCATTATTATTCCTAAGTGTCAACACTCAATTGTAGGCAACATTGCAGGGCTTAATTTCTTTATGCAGCTAGCTCATAAAGTTAAGGTAACATGAAAAATTCACCTTACAGATAGAGAAACAAAATGCTAGTTACAGTTTAGCATTTGTATTAAACAATATTCCTTGCAAATTGATAGATACAGAAGGTAAGGTACCTGAAATGCCAAAGGTCAAGGATTAAAGCTACAACTTGACCAACCTGACCAAGGGAGTTATTTAAACATGACAACAATAAAAATGGTAGATGTGTAATCTTTTCATTTTGAGGGAAATCAAATGTATTTTTAAAAAATTGACATTTTAAACTTACTGATGAGGCACAAAAAATGAAGTAGTAATCCATATGTCAGAATTGATAAAGACATGGAAGTAGTTACGGGGAAAAACACTGATATCTTCCAAATTTTCTGCACCTCCCAGTTGCCCAGCAACTTGAAATCAAGCGGGTGACTGCTCAAGGCTCCAGACTAGATGTAGCAAAATACTTGGAAAGCTTGAATTTAAAGCACTTAATTATGAAGCACCTCACTCTCAGAACAGAATTCAGAAATACATTATCATCCTTATTCAGGGCTCCAGGGAACACAGTTCTAAACAGCCAGCAAAACCTTGCAGTGAGATGCAAATATAGGAACTATATATAATCCTGCATTTCTCTGGGGATTTGGTATAAAGCCAAAAGCAAAGGCTTCTACTCACTTGCTACCTACAGCAAAGAATCCACTTGTGGGTAGGACAGCCAGCAAATACTCTTTTAGGACACATGATCATGCTCAGTAGAAAAGGAGGTGATGATCATCGTACCTCCTGCAAACCCATCTTGCTGAAGGAAAGCATGTGGAAAGAATATTAAATACATGTATTATTAAAAACATTATGCCAGCAGATGGCTCCTATTCAAAGTTGGTATGATTTGCGCATGGAAAAAATGCAAACATTCAAAAAAAGCCTTCTCCTAGTTTAAACTTGGAACCTAGGTCTTATTTTATACTTCTCCTAATATCACATTGATGGTAAAAGGGCCCTTTATTCTTAACTGTAGGATGGAAAACATTCTGGCCTATGTGTGTCAAGCCTCAATTTTCAGGGCAAGTCCATAAAGGTTATGTTAAGGTAATTACTAACAATCATGTTTTGAAGTTATCATAATAGAAATACAAGAACATAACACGGTTACCATGGTTTTGATAAGGTCGACACGCAGGACTAATTTAAAGAAATAAGCCAAGTTTCATGTTAGTATAGGAACTAATTAAACTTGGTTTGAACATAAGCAGCAGTTCTTCCAACATTGCTGCTTTTCTCTTTTGCTATAGTATGAAAGGAAAACGAAGGCTTTCTGCTCTCTACAAGAGTAGGAGCAGTGGTAAGTTGAGCAAAATAATTAAGAGAACAAATCCCTTATGATAAAAAGCTGTAAGCCAGGCCACCTCGTAGGTGACCAAATAAAAAAGTCCCAGCACTCATGTCAACTCTGGAGATCAAAAAGGCTTTCTTATCTCACAGGGAGAACATTCCTTTCACATCACAGACAAAGCATATGAGCACAGCAAACTTGTATTTCTGCTTGTCATCAAGACAAGGTTGGGTTTGCTTGTCATCAAGAAGCGGGAATACCCTGTGCTCACTATTTTGTTTTGCTCTAGTTAACTCTGAACTCAGGATATTCCTCAGTAAGAACAGAAATCAGACAACCATATCAATTTTCAAGGCTCTGCTTAGTATTCACCAACTTAGTGGCTAAAACTAGAAATTTCTGCACTACTATTACACCTCATTACAATAAGGAAGATACCAACTGTGTTAAGAATAAATGCCACTTGTGGCTCCGTTTCATTCTCTCACTCATAAGCATATCATGGCTTGAAGTTTAAAAATAAAACAGACAAAAACTTCCTATGGCATTTTGTTTCATTTAATTTATGTCTTCATCTGATTTTGTAAGCTTTGCAGTAAACAGCAATAACTGGAAACAGCAGATGCTTCTATTTGGATTTTGTCTAGTTAAGTGTTGCAACAGAACAAGGATAAGTCCAGTATAACCATTACTTTTGACGCCTTTGAGCCCTGGACCGACCCATTAAGTTAGCCTGCATACCAAGATAGCTTAATTACACATATTTGACTAAGCATACTTACGTAAGTATCCAATTATAGCTTAAAACAACACTCAACATGCATAGCCATCTGTCATTGAATATATCTGTTGTTAAGGCATAATGGTGTGCTCAGTTTCTTCCTTTCTGAATACATTAAATATTTTTTGCAGCTACAGTAAAGAAAAACTGGCATAACTGTTTGGAGTGCAATAATGCATTACCTTGACAATTTAAAACATGAATTTACAAGACAATCTGCCAATATCTCTAAATATCCCCTCACATCAATGTGATTTTTTTTTTTTAAACTAACAGCTATAGATAATACTAGAACTAACCACTTGCCTACACATAAGCAAAACATAGTGGTTTGAAATTCTTCTACTTTTTCTTTTCAAAATATTGTTCAATGTCATTTTCATTCTAGGATAAACTATCAGCATTTCTGCAACTGAAAGATAAAATGACATTTAAATGTGTCTCAGGAGAATAGGAGTCAATCAGTAGAGTAGGAAAAGATAAATGCATGATGAGATATATTTAGAAAGCTCTGTAATGACACACTGTTTTACAGTGGGAGGCATTAAAAACCCTACTATTAGTCACTTCTTCTGACTACAGACTGTGATACTGCTTTTAGCAGAGTCAGATACAGTACCAGCTGCAATTACCTGAGGAACTTAACATTAAGTTGCTGATGACAACCACAGCACACATACCCCAAGACTCGACCATCATTAACATACATGTCCATATTATCTGTGACTAAAACTGCTATATATTATTTTTAAAAAGGATTTCTCTCTTTACAACACTATTTCCTCCCTTAGCAAAGTGCTCTGTGGTCTGCAAAGTGTCATAAACAACGTATTCATGTTATCATATAAAAAAATCTTTTGGTGTACACTTTCCTACATCTTCTAGACTTTTTTATTTTGAAAGAAGTGTGTTATTTAAGATTTTTGTGATTTCTGCAAGAAATCAAAAATCTTTTTTCCTAACGATAACTTTAATCGTGTCTGTAGATTCAAAAAGCGGACATTTTTGGTCTGGAAATAGCAAATGATAACATTACCTTTTCTATTGAGGGCAACTGTTCTTACTGTAGCTTTCAGTTTGAGGAAATATAATCAGAAGTAGAAAACAGAAATTGAGAAAAACAACTAACAAAAGAAAAATAACTTTTTTAGAAGGATTATAAAACAATCGCTAAGGAGAAACAGTAGAAGTAGAAATACCTACTTCATTTCTATAAATGTTTAAATAAGAAGTCTGTTTTCTTTCTCATTATGCTGCTTAACAAATGAGGGTCCATTATTCCTTACTTGAATATATGATGGTAATATGGTGAAAACCGATTTTCCTGAAGGACAGAGCGTATCTCCATACACTTGCTGCTTGCAAGACAGATTCATTCAAAGCTGCCTCACTAAACCTGTACAGACAACTGTGTGGAGTGAACAGCATCACTTAACAAGGCTAGCCAGATCTCGGATCAAACTGAATTTGCCAGGCTAGAGCTCAATACAGCAAGCGCATGGACTTTGAAGAAACAGTCATGAATTACCATTAAACTGGGTAAGTCCAACTGTGAGCGCTGATTTTTAAAAATTCCTATGTTTGTGGCAAGAATAAGGTGTTAAAATGCCTTAAAGTGTTTGGAACACAGAAGGATTTTATTATCTAAATAACAACATGCATCAATTTACAATCCTTCCCATCATATTTGCCCACATGAAAGAGTTACCGCAACAATAACCTAAGGTTTAAATTAACACTGTATTGCTATAACTCCTTTGAAAGAAACAACAGCTACCTTGTAAGACAGTGCACAGTGACAGGACACACAAGGAGAGTCAGTGTGAAGTAGCCACTACTAATTCATACTGCGCATCAGCTGTGACCAGTATGAAAGCTGAAAACAGAATGAGATTGATGGTGGCAAAACGCCAGGTCACCAAAAGTCATAAAGTGATTTTTTTTCTGATTTAGCACTAAATCAAAGTTTTTGACATGGGGACTTCCATAAAGCAAATACTTAATTCAAATGTTTATATTAATTCCTTTTTATTACTTTAAAGCAAATAAAACATACCTCCAAAACTACTTCAAAGTAGGAAAAAAAGCAATTTTAGAATGATTTCACTTAAATCCCTTGCTATCACAGGAACCTAGGACATCTGTATTATGGGTTCCGGGGGGGGGGGGGGGGGGGGGGCGGGGGCGTTTAGCAGACTTTTCATTCATTCCACTAAAGCTTTTGATTAAAGCACAACAAACTGTTTTCTGGTTGAGACACAGGCACAGGAACTGCCTGAATTCTGAGCTAATTATCTGCTACACAATTACCTGTAAACATAAAATATTGATTCAATGACGTGTGATTCCTTCCAGTAGTACACTCACCATCTCTTGAAATGAAACTACATTAAATTCAATAATTTGGTATGGAAAGTTTGTTTAGATGTCATAATGTTTTCTTCAAAATTTTCAAATTCAGCACTGTTTTTAAACCAAACCGTACAAAAGAATTAGTTTTCTAGAACTTAAGAGGTCAATTTTTTTAGTATTTAGAAGAACAAAAAGATAACACCGATTTGTTTTTGTTAATTAAAACTTGTGGCCTTTTTCTCAGGGTTTTGCAAGCTGATAACCAGTTTCTTTCTAGCACATCTAATACTCTCCTCTTTCAATACCCACCCACAGCAATTTTCCTTCTTTTAATTAGGAGCTTATTTGGTCTAATGGTTTCCATTTCTATCTCAGGCAACTAATAAATAATGCTTCAAACAACTTGCGAGCACTGAAATGCAAGAGAAGTGAACCTCTTTGCTCTGGTGCACAAGATTCTCTCTATCGCTTGGTAGAGAATTTGTTTTTACCAGCAAGAAAAGTTTTCATGTTTCTCATATTAACTTTCAGATTTAATGTTTCAAAAATGCTAAAAATTATCTGGCAAAAACTCCAGAGTTTACTTAAGAGTTCTAATTTTTGTCAGGAATTTTATCTTATTTTTAAACTAGTTCTGCACAATTTTGACTTGTCAAGAAGTTGCATCTTTTCATGATTCTTAATTTTATGAGGACATAGATTTGTTAGATTCTGAGGAGAAGTTGCAATTGTTTTGGATAGCTGTAAGATGAAATCTAAAAGCAGTTTGATGTGGAAAGCCTTTATTTGCAAATGTACAGGGCTTTTGACATCTGGGTACCACGGATGCAAATTGATTCTGGCTTTGCTTTTACTGCTGCTTGACTAGTAATTTCCTCAATTTTAATAGCTGTGTTTGCAGGAAATTCACTTAAGGAGCCTTACTAGCTATTAACAATGTTCTTGTAGGAATATACCAAAAGGATACAGTGTCAGAGAATAGAATCATAGAATCATTTAGGTTGGAAAAGACCTTTAAGATCATCGAGTCCAACCGTAAACCTAACACTGCCAAGTCCACCACTAAACCATGTCCCTAAGCCCACATCTACACGTCTTTCAAATACCTCCAGGCATGGTGACTCAACCACTTCCCTGGGGGCAGCCTGTTCCAGTGTTTGACCACTCTTTCAGTAAAGAAATTTTTCCTAATATCCCATCTAAACCTCCCCTGGCACAACTTGAAGCAATTTCCTCTTGTCCTATCACCTTTTACTTGGAAGAAGAGACCGATACCCACCTCGCTACAACCTCCTTTCAGGTAGTTGCAGAGAGTGATAAGGTCTCTCCTCAGCCTCCTCTTCTCCAGGCTAAACAACCCCAGTTTCCTCAGCCGCTCCTCATAAGGCTTGTGCTCCAGGCCCTTCACCAGTTTCTCTGGACACGCTCCAGCACCTCCATGTCCTTCTTGTAGTGAGGGGCCCAAAACTGAACACAGTATTCGAGGTGCGGCCTCACCAGTGCCAAGTACAGGGGCACGATCACCTCCCTGCTCCTGCTGGCCACACTGTTTCTGATACAGGCCAGGATGCCGTTTGGTCATGTTCAGCCGGCTGACGACCAACACCCCCAGGTCCTTTTCCTCCAGCTTTCCAGCCACTCTTCCCCAAGCCTGTAGCGTTGCCTGGGGTTGTTGTGGCCAAAGTGCAGGACCCGGCACTTGGCCTTGTTGAATCTCATACAATTGGCCTCTTGTTCCATAAGGTAAAATAATACATCCTACACATCTAACTCAGCTTTTTTTTTTTCCCAAGACTAAACAGAAGTGAATGAAGGCACTAGTCCAGTTTTAAGAGAGTTAGTCCAGTTTTAAGAGAGTTTATGCACATGTAGATTCAAAGAGCAGAGGCCTTAGCTGCTATAAGATGATTCTTCAGTTCTAATGGGTCTCTGACAGACTTTACCAACTGAGCACATTGCACCAAATTACAAGTGGTCAGTGTACAACTTTAGCTTGTACTTAGCCATCACTTATGATAATGCTGTTAAAAAGCCTTTTATCTCATTTGTATTTGTACAGTGACATGAGGGTGCAGATAGTGATCACTGGCATAAGAGTCATTCCTTTATGAAATGTCAAATTTTTCCCATTGTAGAAAAGCAGTGTTACCCCAGCTTTTACTAAGACGCATCATGCTGATTTCCAAAGCATTTCAGAAGATCAGTTATACCACAAGGGCTACAGAATGGGAGTACAAGGGGAACAGGAGAGTGAAGTCTACAAATTCACTCAACTTACAAAGCTCCTGCAATTTGGTGGTGCTTTTACAGCTTTGGAGCTCACACAACACCTGTCAAAAAGATACATCACATCACCTGTGGCCACCCTCTCCATGCTCATATGATATGGCATTCTTTTTCCACTTACTCTTCCAAAGGATGGATTTGGGTTTTAAGCTCACTGAACTTCATGGTTACCATTTCAATCATCCACTTCTATTAATTCTGACAGGCATTGTGGAGCTGTCTTGAAGCCTCAGTAGAGATCTGGGTTCCCTTACGTTAGGCAATTTGCTACCTTATACACTGTTGAGATACAAGCTAAACCATGGGAGAGAGAATACTGCTAGAAAGGATTTAGGCCTTTAAAAAAGTGACTTGGCCAGAATCAGAAGTGAGGCAATATCAAGAACCAGAAAAAAGTCTGAGATGCAGTCCAGCATCTAAAGAACAAGATCATCCTTATTCCTCCATCCTAACTTTTTTTCTGCGTGTCATACATCCTTTATTATACTTCAGTAGGTTATTTTAGGGGGAATAGAAAACCAATGCTAAAGTAGGAAAATACTGTTTTCTATCCCCCAACATTTTTGCCATGTGCTAAATTTACGCACTTCACGTTTTTTAAGTGATTATATCCCTGGAGTCTAGCTTGCAGAACTTAATCTTTCTACTCGATAGCTAGTTACATTCTAAGATACTTCCAACAAAGGTCATTTCCTCAACAGCAGAAGCACAACATTTGCAGGTCTGCCAACATGCCAAACTAAAAGAAATTGTCCCGCTCAAAGACAACAGGAGTTAAAAAGTGACCTCTAGACAGAGCTAGAAGAAAGATTTTACTAAAGTAGTCAGCAAACAGGTAAGAAAGCTGCTGAAAAACATGTTTTACAACTGTATAAATGCAAAAGCAAGTGACTTCTCATAGATGTTGACTATTCTTTGCGAAACTGAAATTAATTCAGTTCCTTCAATTCCTTCCTAATTTGAATCATAGAATCATAGAATCATACAGGTTGGAAAAGACCTCCAAGATCATCGTGTCCAACCGTCAACCCAACACACCATGCCCACTACACCATGTCCCTAAGGGCCTCATCTACACGTCTTTTAAATACCTCCAGGGATGGTGACTCCACCACTTCCCTGGGCAGCCTGTTCCAAGGCCTGACCACTCTTTCAGTAAAGAAATTTCTCCTAATGTTCAATCTAAACCTCCCTTGGTGCAACTTGAGGCCATTTCCTCTTGTCCTATCGCTAGTGACTTGGCAGAAGAGACCAACACCCACCTCACTACAACCTCCTTTCAGGTAGTTGTAGAGCGCGATAAGGTCTCCCCTCAGCCTCCTCTTCTCCAGACTAAACAACCCCAGTTCCCTCAGCCGCTCCTCATAAGACTTGTGCTCCAGGCCCTTCACCAGCTTCGTTGCCCTCCTCTGGACACGCTCCAGCACCTCCATGTCCTTCTTGTAGTGAAGGGCCCAAAACTGAACACAGTATTCGAGGTGCGGCCCCACCAGTGCCGAGTACAGGGGCACGATCACCTCCCTACTCCTGCTGGCCACACTATTCCTAATACAGGCCAGGATGCCGTTGGCCTTCTTGGCCACCTGGGCACACTGCCGGCTCATGTTCAGCCGGCTGCCAATCAGCACCCCCAGGTCCTTTTCCTCCAGGCAGCTTTCCAGCCACTCTTCCCCAAGCCTGTAGCGTTGCCTGGGGTTGTTGTGGCCGAAGTGCAGGACCCGGCACTTGGCCTTGTTGAACCTCATACAGTTGGCCTCGGCCCATCGATCCAGCCTGTCCAGGTCCCTCTGCAGAGCCTTCCTACCCTTGAGCAGATCAACACTCCTACCCAACTTGGTGTCATCTGCAAACTTACTGAGGGAGCACTCGATCCCCTCGTCCAGATCATTGATAAAGATATTGAACAGGACTGGCCCCAGTACTGAGCCCTGGGGAACACCGCTCGTGACCGGCCGCCAACTGGATTTAACTCCATTGACCACAACTCTCTGGGCTCGGCCGTCCAGCCAGTTTTTTACCCAGTGAAGAGTGCACCTGTCTAGGCCGTGAGCCGCCAGCTTCTCTAGGAGAATGCTGTGGGAGACAGTGTCAAAGGCTTTACTGAAGTCCAGGTAGACCACATCCACAGCCTTTCCCTCATCCACTAGGCGGGTCACCTGGTCATAGAAGGAGATCAGGTTGGTCAAGCAGGACCTGCCTTCCATGAACCCGTGCTGGCTGGGCCTGATCCCCTGGTTGTCCCGGACATGGCTCGTGAGCACCCTCAAAACCAACCGCTCCATGATCTTCCCCGGCACCGAGGATCCGGTCTGTAGTTCCCCGGATCCTCCTTCCGGCCCTTCTTATAGATCGGTGTCATATTGGCAAGCTTCCAGTCGTCCGGGACCTCCTCAGTTAACCAGGATTGCTGGTAAATGATGGAAAGCGGCTTGGCAAGCTCCTCCGCCAGCTCCCTCAGTACCCTCGGGTGGATCCCATCCGGCCCCATAGACTTGTGAGCGTCCAGGTGGCGTAGCAGGTCATTAACTTCATCCTCTTGAATTATGGGGGGTTTATCCTGCTCGTCGTCCTTGTCTTCCAGCTCAGGGGGCTGAGTACCCTGAGGATAACCACTCTGACTACTAAAGACTGAGGCAAAGAAGGCATTGAGTACCTCAGCCTTTTCCTCGTCCTTGGTGGCAACGTTCCCCCCCGCATCCACTAGAGGATGGAGATTCTCCTTGGCTCTCCTTTTGTCATTAATATACTTGTAAAAGCATTTTTTGTTGTCTCTCACGACAGTGGCCAGGTTGAGTTCTAGCCGGGCTTTTGCCTTTCTAATTTCCTCTCTGCACGACCTAACGAGATCTCTGTACTCTTCCTGAGTTGCCTGCCCCTTCTTCCACAAGTGATAAACTCTCCTTTTTTTCCTGAGTCCCAGCCAGAGCTCCCCGTTCAGCCAGGCCGGTCGCCTTCCCCGACCATTCTTCTTGGGGCACATGGGGACAGCCCGCTCCTGCGCCTTTAAGACTTCCTTCTTGAAGAACGTCCAGCCTTCCTGGACCCCTTTGCCCTTCAGGACTGTCTCCCAAGGGACCCTCTCGACCAGTGTCCTGAGCAGGCCAAAGTCCGCCCTCCGAAAGTCCATGGTAGCGGTTTTGCTGGCCCCCTCTTTACTTCACCAAGTATCGAGAATTCTACCATTTCATGGTCGCTAAGCCCAAGCCGGCCTCCGACCACCACATCTCCCACCAGCCCTTCTCTGTTCATGAACAGCAGGTCAAGCGAGGCATCTCCCCTGGTGGGCTCGCTTACCAGCTGCGTCAGGAAGTTATCCTCCACACACTCCAGGGACCTCCTCGACTGTTTCCTCTCTGCCCTGTGGTATTTCCAGCAGACATCCAGAATTTGCTTTAAGTACAGTTTCACACATTTCTCTGTTCAATGATACTTGCACGCAAGTACTATGAAATGCAACTCCTAGTCATTTTAGGAAAATTGGTCCAGGGCAGCCATGATTTCCATTCAAAATATGTTATTCTATCATGAAACTATAACATCTATCAAAAAAAGTGATTATTTAAGGATATCACAATCATATCACAATTTCTTCTTAGAAATATGTTATGTAGATACCCACTGTAGCTTTAAGTCATTTTTTAAATATTAACAAACATCAGAAGAGCAGTAAAATTGCCAACTCTGAAAGTAAAGCTAAGAAATTACAGCTGTTAATGCAACTAGGTTATCAGTGAGACCATGCCTTCCTATCCTGTGATTTTACCCATAGTTCACTACTACTAAGTTCTTCACACGCTTGGAGCAAAGCAGAGTTTGTGCGAGCACATACAGAGACGGAGCTCTCACGCTCCAGCCTCAACCATCAGCTCTCCCTTTGCCTAGTTCTTGTCCTAGCAATCACCATTCCCTTTTTTGTGTTTCTCACTCAATCCTGGTATCAGGTATCATCAATACCTAATCCTTAATGAGGTATGCCATCTAATCTGGCTATGTTCCTGTCTTGATACATAAGCATTTGAACTTCTGTGGTGGTCTTAAATTTGCCTGAGAAACAAAACTGTACTCCAAGTAGTTCGAATTCCAAAATGCTGTTAAGAAGCTAAAGCTGAGGGAAAAGGTAGGAAAACTTAGTAACAATGGTACTACCAGCAAAATCTGTATTAGACTGGTTCTCCACCTAAAAGACGCACTGAACACCACATTTTCTTTTACACATAATGTGGAGCAGATACTAGCAGAAGTTTTCACCCAGCTGGCATTACACTGATGGGCAAAATTATCTTAAATTCCACAGAGATCTAGCACCACTTCCTTTAAAGGTAATACAAATCTTACACTCAAACCAGGCTTCTATTTTACCATTTTCTTATCACCACAGCATCAAAAAACGCAAACAGGAATTATTATGCTCACTCAATGCCAGTCATGTCTGCCAAGAATTTGCATTTACAAGAAGATGCTAGATATCAAGTGAAATACCAACAACATGACTGGATTTGGCAGTGGCATATTCTTATATTCCCTTGACAATATTAAAGGTTGACAGCAAAAAGATAGCTAGATCAAGAACTGAACCATGAATGAACTCTCATCTGATGTGACCTAAAGCAAGAAGTCAGCATGCTATAACATAATACTTTAACATTATTTTCATTGTTCCAGCACAGATTGTAGCAGATACAAGACTATGTAAATGTTTTGGCTAGCAGGCTAGCACAGCTTTGACTGCTTTCCCTGTACCATTTAGACGGATTCTTCAGCTTCAGAACTGACTGACAACATTCACCTATATTCACATTCTCACTTACATTCACTAAAGCAAATAAGTTAGATGGAAGGACAGCCTCTGTTCAAATACCAGTATTCCATGTATTTAGTGAGAATTGTGCAAAAAAATAGATGTCTTGAGTGCTACAATGGCAAGACTACTCTTTCCAGTTCCCTTAATTTCCTCTATATAAGTGTACCTTTCACCTCTGCATATTTTTGGTACCAGCCAGAGATTTCAGGGAAGGAGTCATATAGCTCAAACCTTTTGAATGTGAAATAGTCAGAGTTAAAAGTTTCCACCCCAAACCCGCTAGAAATCCCCAGGCATACATCAATCACATTCCTTTTACATACTTCAGTGCACCAGAAGAATGATTTGAGAAATAATAAAAAGATAACATTTAATTGTTATCGACCTGCATGCCATGATCCAGGAGCTCCCAGCCAATGCTATGTTCTTTAGTTATGTTTTGTTCCGAACACAGCTAACAACAGATTGTCAGAAAAAAGCTTGTTGTAAGAGCTGCTCTGAGAACACACCCTCAAATCAAAATTTCATTCCAAAAGAAGCTGGAACTTGTTTCATAAAATCAGTTTACAGGAATATGGCCATTTTCACAGTCAGAAAAGAGAGGCATAAAAACTGACTCCTCAAATCACAGCAAAGCTCTTGGGGAAGCCCAAGAATTAAAACTCTGAATTTCCTAAATTTGAACACCTTAATTTTAAATTAATCTTGCCTCCCCAGGTTGTTTCTTATTCGATGCTTGCAAGAAGAAAAACTATCAGTGAAATATAAATGGGTAGATTTTTTAAACAAGCTTTTCATTTTGTATGCATCCTACACAAAGCTATCACAGCTAGACTGATATCTCTACTTGAAAACGTTATTTTGGCATTGCATGTATATTTTAAAGTTCAATAAAGCATTCACATTTCAGTCCCAATTTAGAACTATTTACAACTATAACTAATCCATATTGCAAAGGGACAAATTCAGAAATTAAAAATGAAACATGAAAATAGGAAATGGATCCAACAGTTACAGAGTATCCTCTTATATTATATTTGAGTTGGAAGGCTAGAGAAAAGTAATTTCTCCCTGCAGTAAAGGTTTGTGTTTCTCCCCCCAACACCTCTGTAAAGTCTAATGCTAGAAAAGCATTCAAAGGATTGCTTATGGAGCTTGTAGAACCTCATCCCAGGTTTCAAAAAAACATTTTAGACAAAGGTTTAACAAACATGCTAAAACCAAAAGCATACTGTGGCCATCCTTGAAGTACAGGGATTGGATAAGACTTTTCATTGCATATATCACTACTCTTTCTCCACACCCCTCCCCACCCACCCTCCACCTAAAAACTATTCTTTTCTATTATATTTACCCACTGAACTGGAAGAGTATGTATTTTTTAAATAGGCTAGACTCTGCTAGCCCTTATTGACTTCAGGTATGCAGGATCAGTGGCAAGCACTAAAAACAAAAGCCAGCAGCCTTCTCCAATATGGAACCCCCTGAAGTATAACTACAAAAGAGCCTGCATCAACCTGAGCTTGTTCCCTCGTCACAGTTATCTCTGCGCTCTCTTAGGCTCCCACTTCCTTAATGCAACGTACTTTACCAGCAGTCACCATCAGTGACATATTTTAATTAGGTTTTGAGGATTTTTAGTGTTCTTATTTGTTAGCGTTTTGTTTTTTCACAGAAATAGATTGTATTTTTGGAAGAAAGAGTTTCACTTCTCATTTAACGTTTCTTGGGAGTTACATTTTCTCATTTAATGATTCAACAGAGATAAGGGAAGCATATATGATGCAAATTTGTTAAATATTCAGCATCTTTTATTAACCAAATCAAAATCTGCAAACTTGAAAGCTTCTGCATGATAATACCCTATTGAATGACCTTTTATATTTAATCTCTAGAAACCATGCATTAGACTTAATAACCATACTTCCTCATTATCATTTATTCTGACCTAAGGACTGATTTTGCAGTCCACAGGGGAAAACTTTTCCTGATAATTAGTTCTCCTTGGTTGTAGTCCAAAAGAAATGACAAATTTCACCTTGTTTAAGACACCTCTTGATAACCGTTTAAGCCAACAGAGGAAGCATGCATAATATTTTTTTTTTTTTTAAAGACATGCACATGTTTTTCTCCTGAGGTTGCACCACTGTTTTGTCCCATCACTTGTTATTTTGCTCCCCTCTGATAACTGTGGCCTACAGCCAGCTTTTCTCCCCTTCTCTCTGGGGAAGCTTAGATTTTGACAGGATGCAACATACTAGTAAAATAAAGTCCTTGACAAAACATCCATTGCTTCTAGTATTACACGCAAAGATTTTTTTTTTCCTGGAAGTGCCCAATACTATCCACACATCTAAATGAACTCTAGCAAAAACTGTAAAATCAATCTATGTATAACTGAAAACAAGATTAGACCACAAGATAAATAACAAAATTCCCATTACTCCTGTCTCCTTCAACAATCCAAGACCTGGATACCATTATAAGAAATTTCAGACTCATATGCCCGCTGCCACCTCTTACCCCCCAAAAACCCACACATGGTCTGATTGTATACAATGAAAATGCATTGGGGGGGGTGGGTGGGAGGGGAAATAAAAAGATCAGCAGTCAAAATGGGCTTGAGTAGTCCTGACTCTAGGTAGACCAAGTCTTTTCTCGTTTTCCTGAGGAATCGAGATATGCGTTCTCTGTCTAAGCATCTGCAGACGATACAGAAACACAAGTACATACATAGAACTGAAGAACAAAAGAGGGTAACATGGATCTTAGAGCCCAAGTCTAAAAGCAATATACTCCTTAGGGGAAAACAAGCATTTTCTTTTCTAAAGGAAGGACTTCACTGTTTCTTTACTGTTGAACAATTCCCAATCTGAAATGACCAGAAAATAGAATAATCCGCAGCTATGCCTTGAGAAGCAGATCCTAAAGTTTACTTTGCTGGGAATCCACAAACATTGATCTCCTGGGGAGGGGAAAGAAACTATGGGCAGTGTTCAAAGCAGAGATTAATGTACAAGTGCATAGAAGGCTTTGATGTTTGCATTTAACGCATCTGTTCAAATTATTGTGTAATTTAAAAAAATAACTTTTTAATGTACAGACATTTGGCAATATTTCACTACTCCTTTCTTCTGGCTTAAAAACTGGAATAGAAAGTATTTTTGTACTTAAAAGTATCTATTAAGCATACTTTTCTGTTCTAACCACCTAAAATTCCATAAGAATTATTAACAATTTAACATGAGAATAGTGTTCACAACAACTTAGCATTTAAAAAGCATGTTTTTTCTTTCTCTTCTTGGACAATTCGATGTTCTATGTGAAAAATTCATAATGGGTTTTTCAAAGCAGTCTTACACTGGCTGACCTTCTCATCAGCTTTTTAAATACTGTAGGTGTTTCTAAATGAATTCATAAATTATATGGGAATAAACTATATCATTGCCAGTGCAGCTGGAAACCAAGCCACTGCAACAAATCATTTATTCAGATTTATCCCTTACTTTGTTCATGGAATATTTCATCAGCAAGTTAATCTCTTCCATAACTCCCCCAGGCCTCCCTTCCCACCCTCCCCAATGGTCTACAAACTGCTTACTGCAAATGTATTTATTGTAACACTTAGCAAGGCTGATCATAAGTAGCATAAAAGCACCTTCATTCCCAATCTGGAGGAACATAACTAAGCAGGAAGGACTAAGTAGACCAAGAGAATTCAGAATTTTAAACTGTGCATTTGAGAGATATCTGATAAAAGATCTTTCCCCCTCCCGAGCTCGCTAGGTGTTTGTATCCAGAATCCCTGCAAAACAACTGGGCTCCTCTAAGATTTGTTTTGCATCAGTAGAATTGAAATTTATTATCCCCATAGCTTGGCATGTGGCAGTGGGCAAGGATGGAAAGAACATGAATGGTTGACCCATTTAGTTATCATTTTGCCATGGAAACACATCATTGTATTGACCTAACAGTGGACTTCAAATACGTCAAAGCAGTTACAGTCAAGATGGGAACAAGTTCTTCTCTGTATCAGCTGTAGTTAGGATGGTGCAAGACAGGCTGAAGTTAAAACAGGAAAGACTCAGGTTATGAACCAAGATAATTACCGTAATTACCTAATAGTCAAGACAGCTCTGGAACAAGACAATGGAGGAACCAGTGGATATCACTGGATATTTTCAAAAAGAGTTCAGACAAAGCTGTGTCGTGAATATCTGCAAGTTGATCTGCCTGGGGGCAAACCAACAAGATAACATCCAGTCCTATTTTCTAGGACTGTCCTATATTATTCTAGTTTGGTTTTTTTTTTATTTACTAATATATATATGTATATATTTACTAATATGTACATAAACATTAGTATATACTAGACATATAGTGTGTATATTTCTTTATATGTATTTTTCTACTATGTATTTTCATACCTATCCATCCTTTTCCTATTTTTCTTCTGCTTCTATTTTTTATATATATATATATGTGTATATATATCTTTAGATATACACAGTGTATCCTTTATTTAGTTTTCTTTAGTAAGAATCATTACAGAGTCGTAAGTAATTCTAAGAAACCTTAATTTCTTTTTCATTTAACAGCAACATTCCTAGTTTTGGCCTATAGTACATAATACAAACTGAAATTTTTGATGACCCCTAATTTCTACTGCAGTCTCCTCCCCCCAAATCATTTGTTATACACCTGAAGCATAAATCAAAATTAGAACTAGAAACCAAATGAAGTTTTTTTCATCTTCTTTATCAGTTTGTCATCATCAGATGACCAGCACAGTTACAGATAGATTAGTATATTATAAACACAATTAGAAATGTCTATTTTCATGTTACTTGATATATTTGTGCAAATTCAGTAAATGTGAATAATGAATGAGAGGCACTAGATTTGTATTCTGTATTTAAAATACTAGCTTAGATGATTTATGTTTGTCAACAGTTAATGTATGAGAAAGAAGGAAAGAACCATGAGCTTCCCTGAAACAGAGAAACTTCAAGATATTGAAATCAGGAAAGTTGTGGCAATATTTCCATCTACTGGAGGCTGGAGATAATTAGCTACTCACAGCTGCCATATTAACTTTTTCCTATGAAAATCAAATTGATTAAGTATAAATACCTCTCTTACTGGATTGATCACGCCCTCTAGCTCCATGATTTCACATTTTTCATATATGTCCACAACATTAGAACATAAAAAGCATATATTCTGTAAAAGCCGTTGGCCTTCTTATCTTAAAGGACTGGGACAAAACTAAGGCAACATATAGAGGCTGTCCCAGAATATATGTGAGTCAGCCACATCTTCTCCATAAAAGACAACTTCTGGAATCTATTAATAAATCAATTTGTCTAACAGTGGATTCATTTGTCATATGACAAATAAGCTTGATTCAAAGAGGAAGATCCTGATGCTTAAGGAAACAATGATGTCAAAGTTATGGCTTTATTTTTGTCACCGTAGTATATTGTAAAAGTAGGACTTCTATGTTTCATGTGCAAGACCTCTATTTCCCCATGTCTGCATCATTTTTTAAAACAATCTCTTCTTTCTAAGTGGCATTTTACAAAAAGCCTAAAAAACTGAACAATGTGTCACTGCTAAATAGCAAATAACCAGTTCCAAAACTGCTCCACTTCTGTGACGCAGGAACCAAGGGCTAAGCCCTGAGAGTATAATAGAATCTGTTCCATTTTGAAGATTTTTGTCCCTCTTCAAATAGAAAATACTTACCATTGTCACAATTTCTGTCTTCAGCTAAATCCCACCACACATTATTTGAAGACAGCCTACACCACTAGACCATACAATTTAGTTTATTCATAAGGCTGTTCAGATGGGCAATTGTGGATTCTGAGACCACTGATTTTTGAGAGTGTCACAGATTTAAGAAAACAAGCTTTTTCTTTGTTTAAGAAAACAAGCTTCAGTAAAATAATTTGAACAAGATAAGGGTTCATTAAATCTTTTACAGCATCCGCTGAAGGTTAATACAAACAAACCAATATCATGCATTGCTTTTGCATTTACTTCACAGCCTGTCACCAGCAGTTCCAAAGTAAAATCCATATGCAAACACAAGACATCCATAACAGTGGCAGCACTAACTTTGACCTCAGTTACCCAGACATACTGGGCTTTTGGCCAACAGAATTTGACTCTGTATTTATGAACTCTCACATTGCCTTACACACCGATGACCGAAAGCCAACACAGAGCAACTCCAACATCCATACTGACACTGCCATTACAAAAAATATTATTGCTTCCCTTCTCTAGCATGCTGCTGTCAAGTAAACCCTTTCAAACATTTGTGTAGAATAATTTAGCCCACTACTATTTTTTTTTTGTTCATGGATAATTCAGCAGACACTGGAAGTTAGTCTTTGTTGTTTCAAATTGTGCAGACATGTTACGTAAACATATTTCAGCACCTGCTTCTGTTCTTTTCCTTGTGGCTTGTGGGAGGTCACCCAACATTGCAGCATTTATGCTCTTCCCTTTGATAGCAACTCTTGTAAAGGGGGGATAAAAGCTTGCAACACAACTACATTTGTTCAAACCTCAGAGTCCACAGAAACCTCAAACGACTATTGTATACGTGTACAGTAACTGAAAGAAAAAAAAGGAGGTATTCGAGAAGAAATCAAAAATCAATTAAGAGCTTGCAAAAAGATTTTACTGCTCATTATTTAAGAGGTACCGCGAAGTATAGCACATAAGACAGTTGCAGCTACTTTCCGTACAATGAAGTGTAAAAAAAGTAATGATTAATCACTAGTATAGACTAACTTATTTTTAAGCAGTAGTCAACCAATTAAGAGACAAAAGTTCCATTACGTTCCTTGACACTAGTCACAATAAAAAAACACTACCTGAATTGGGAATAGCAAATACTATGTCAAAAAACCACATTCATTCTGAAAATACATCTGCCTCGCTTTGCATCTGCTCACCTTCCACTTAAACCAACTTTCCCTAATGAACTTGAACCTCCACACATGCTAGATGGGGCGAGTTATTTGCCAAGCTCTGACTGATGTATCATGGGTAACAAAGAGGCCAGATGCAATGCAGGTGCTTCAGTGTTTATTTAGAAGAGAAAGTATGCTTACACAATTCGTCAATAAGCTGCCTCATGAGAAGCACTTAAAAGTGCCACTTAATAAGTAACAAATATAAAGCAGAAGGCCTTGGCCCTGCATTACTGAAGTCTATGCAAGCTCTCTTTTCAAAGGGAATATGTTCAGGCACTGAAAAAAATCCTTCCCAACATCAAAGTAAATGAACGTCGACAAACCAATAAACCAGCTTTTTAAAGGAGGGTTCCGAAATAGTTAGACAAAAGTGGCCAATAAGATTTATCATCTTTATATTTTTATATCAGGCTACCTGAAATCAATAGGATTTAGAATATGAATTCTAAACACCCTAAAAGAACCTTCCACTACTTAATTTACATCTTTCCTTAAATACATAAATTCCTGGTGCATGCTGGCTAGCCTACCTAAATCATCATGGATAATTAAAGAAACAGTAACTGTCAGCAAGCAATTGCTTTTTTGGAGGAAGCACCCACTTCCCTATCTCTTAGCATTTTCCCTACACTGATCTGCAGCACTGTAATGGAGTAAAACACTACTGCACTTAAAATGCTACAAGCAGCCCTGGAAATGGAAAGTTATCATGGCAACTACCTACTGCTCAGCAAAGACTTTCCTTTTGAAAGCATTTCCCAAAAACAGTGCATAAAACAAGCCATTGTTGAGCAGCTGTTGTCATGCTGATATCTGAGACAATTCAGCAACTTTTTACTCACAGATTAATGGAAAATATATGGAACAGAGCCTTTGGGCCCAATCTATGAAAACACTTGCTGTTCTCTGATTTAAAAATCCCTGGTGAAAATAATCAAGAAACCCCGTTGACTGAGAGTTGCAGACAATATTCAGACAAAAACTGTAAAGAATTAAAGAATCCAAGATTTTGAAAGCGAGCAAGCTGGGGTTTTTTTGCTTTCAAATTCCAGCCTTCTCCTATTTTCATTTTATGTTTTTATATCTTCTTTCTCTTCCATTCTTAATTTATTTTTCATTCTTAACACAGAAAGATGTAAAATGACAAACAAGAGAAGTCAGTAATTCCATTTTATGGATAACGTTCCAATTTTCAACTTTGCTAAGCAGAAAAAATATCTTCAGGCTTTTAGACCAGCTTTTTAACTGCAAACTGTGTAATCTGCATAAAAACTCTGAATCTTCTTTTCATCTTCCTTATACATATAATAGCCCCTTTCATTCTATGAAGATTGTTGTTGTAATGCCACATGGAGTAGCATCCACTATGAGAGACTGTGTAATTACATGATCACAAGCTGCTTTCCTTAGAAGAATCTTCCCTTCAAGCTAGTTACTTTTGGCTTGAAAGTCCACATTTCAGAGAATTTTCAAGGGACATGTATGTCCAAACCTTCATCAACTATTTTCTTTCCCTTACAAAGTAAAGGTGTGCTGTAGTATGTTTAAAAGTTTTTCATTGTTTAATAAGCTAATAATTTTTTCCTAACCTCATTTTCAGAAACACCTGAGCCATTGTCAGAAACTTGCTATAACTCAGCTTGAGCCAGACCTCTACCAGAGAGTTAGTTAAAGCAAGTTAGCAAATAAAAATATGCCTGTTAAAGGGAACTATAAAGCAATCTTAATAATGATTTACTGGACAGCTTAAGAGTGTGAAGAAGCCCAAATGAAAAGCATTGCCCAGTTCTCACATTTTATAGCACACCTTCTCTTTTAAAAGTACCACAGTAAAACATCAAAATGAAGTGGTACAATCAAAATGACAGCAAGTCAATGATAGTCACTGAATACAACTTGTAGTTTTATGAAGGATTTGGCATGTGAGCTGGTGGGAAACTTGACTATGAAGATAGCTCATTTCTCATCAGGTCTCATGTCAGTTGCTGAAAAAGTGGATCTTGCTAAATAAAATGCAAGTATGATAAGGTATCATCTCTGTAGTTTATACTTATGAATTTATTCAGCTGCTGTCAGATAAAAGATCCCTTTCAGAGCAGTTTTGTACAAGTCATGCCTGCAAAGCTCTACAGAAAACATAGAAAAGTCATGTAAAACAAAAAAAAAAAAAGGCAAAATTTTGTCTGACACACAATTACTTCTCTGACCTCCTAGGAATCCAAAGGCAAATATGAACCGGGTCAACCAACACATTGTGGGGAAGCTGGGCCAAATCGCATAATGAGAAAATTAGGAAGCGGCCCCCTCCTACAGAGGGGATATCAGTCATGCTGCATAGTTCATTCTCCGAAGGAACAAATCCCATCTTTAAGAGGGATTTTATTCTTTCTGCTCCTCCTGGAAGGTCACTTCAGAACCTTTCTTCCCCAGATCCACCCTGTGGATCCACCTTACTTGCAGCCTACTGGCATTTGCCAATTGCCATCATTACAGCTTCCCCGTACTCACGAAAGTCTGTTCTCTTTTAATACCAGAAATCTGGGTGAAATCAGTAACTGCAGAATATTCAAAGTAATTTTTTTACTCAAACAGAAATACTTGCAATCCAAATCTGATTTATCTATGTAACAGAAGTGACACACTGAAACCTCTAAGTCAAATTTTAGTAACAGCTGGTATTTCAGATACCAAACACTGACTACAGTCCAAGAAACAACTGTAGTAGTCAGACTTTTTTTTTTTACTAATTTGATATGAACATGAAGCTTATACAGTCAAAATCTGCATTTGTACATGCATCTTTAGTAACACTGAGCCTGTGGGTCAAGTCCCAAGAAAAAGATGCTCTATTAGTACTCCCACTGATAAAGCACTTTAAATCCATTTTAAAAGCTACTTGTTGCTACTATATAATACATTTCAAAACTAGAATATAAGTACAGGCTCTTCCCAAGGCACTAAAAGGAAAACCAAAAATATTCAGTAAACAAAAGCATTCTTTTCAGAGTAAAAGTTGTGTTTTCTGTAATGTAAGTAACCCCCAAAAGTCTCTTATACCCCCCCTCTTGAACACAGAGCCAGAAGAGTTAGGCAGAAGAATGAACGAAAAATATATGCAGAAACTCACATAATGACTTGGTACATGAAAGCATGGAGAATGTTTGCGGAAAGCACTATAGAAAACCTAATTAAAATTGAAGCTAAAGGAAAACCTTCCTTTTAAAGTATTGCTTTTCCGAGAAAATTGTTATTTCACTGTTGTGGTTTAACGCCAGCCAGCATCTAAGCCCCACCCAGCCGCTCGCTCACCCCTCCCCCCCCGGTGTGATGCGGGAGAAGATTGGAAGGGTAAAAGTGAGAAAACTCGTGGGTTGAGATAAAGACAGTTTAACAGGGAAAGCAAAAGCCGCGCACACAAGCAAAGCAAAACAAGGAATTCATTCACTCCTTCCCATCGGCAGGCAGGTGTTCAGCCATCTCCAGGAAAGCAGGGCTCCATCACGCGTAATGGTGACTTGGGAAGACAGACATCATCCCTCCCAACGTCCCCCCTTCCTTCTTCTTCCCCCAGCTTTATATGCTGAGCATGATGTCATATGGTATGGAATATCCCTTTGGTCAGTTGGGGTCAGCTGTCCCAGCTGTGTCCCCTCCCAGCTTCTTGTGTACCCCCAGCCTACTCGCACATTCACTTAAGATTTACTTTCCATGAAAAAATTAAAAAAAAATACAAAAAATGCATCTGCATCCATGGAAAAAGTCAGCATTTGATTAAAATCAGAACAGGGAGATCAAAGCACTTATACTTGGAAGCACTGGCAGAGCAGCCTAAACTGAGTGCCTGGAGCTATAATTCTCAATAGCCTAGGTTCAGAACCACAACATCGACAAGAACAAGTGTGCTGGTTTTGGCTGGGATAGAGTTAATTTTATTTATAGTAGCTAGGATAGGGCTATGTTTTGGATTTGTGCTGGAAACAGTGTTGATAACACAGGGATGTTTTCGTTACTGCTGAGCAGGGCTTACACAGAGTCAAGGCCTTTTCTGCTCCTCACCCCACCCCACCAGCGAGCAGGCTGGGGGGGCACAGGGAGTTGGGAGGGGGCACAGCTGGGACAGCTGGCCCCAACTGACCAAAGGGATATTCCATACCATATGACATCATGCTCAGCATATAAAGCTGGGGGAAGAACGAAGGGGGGGACGTTCGGAGTGATGGCATTTTGTCTTCCCAAGTCACCATTACGCATGATGGAGCCCTGCTTTCCTGGAGATGGCTGAACACCTGCCTGCCGATGGGAAGCAGTGACTGAATTCCCTGTTTTGCTTTGCTTGCGTGCGCGGCTTTTGCTTTCCCTGTTAAACTGTCTTTATCGCAACCCACGAGTTTTCTCACTTTACCCTTCTGATTCTTTCCCCCATCCCACCAGGGGAGTAGTGAGCGAACGGCTGGGTGGGGCTTAGATGCTGGCTGGGGTTAAACCACGACAAGATGACTCCTGTGCTTCACCATGATTGCTCAGCAAAAGGAATCATGATAGAACATAAAAGATAGAGTCTAGTCAGGCCATAACCAAGAACAAGGACATAAAAAAAGTCATGACAGTTATTTTGAAATCCAAAATGCTTCATTTTCGAAGTGCAATGTAAACCTTTCAACTTTTTAGTGCAAATAAAAATTTATTGCAGAAAAAAGGAACATTTTCCAATCAGCTGAGGTTAGAAGTTAAAATTCTTCACAGTTTTTTTTTTCTATTTTTCTATGCAGGTACCCAAAGATATAACCTAAAAGGCAATGAATTCAGAGCTACCCATTCCTTCAATCCTCTGCCAATAGTATACCTATACTTTCAACCCTTCAGTCTGACAAGAGCAATGAACTAGAGATGCACTTCATAGATCTCCTCTTTCCCTCTTTAAGGGAGAGGGAAATTAAAGGTGTTACTATACTGTGATCTTAAAAAGTATGGCAAAGGTCAGCCATGTTCATTTCATTCTGGGTTCAAAGCTGCCAATCAACTGTTAAACAAGATAACAAGCCATAGATCCTAAAACACTGATTCAACAGAACTTACAAACATTGCCAGCTTTCACTATGTATCACTATTTTAAAGAGTATAAAAATTCTCTTAAGGTCCTGATTCCTACTGAATTCTAAATCTCACAGCAGAAATATCATCCTGAAGACTTCAGAAATGCAAAAAACTAAACACCATTTTTAAAGCATCAAGATACTTGAGAATTTAAAATGGGATATACCAACAAACATTTTCTTCTCTTTGTTTTTTGAGTCTATTCCCATTCTACAAAGTACTTAGTGCCACTGATTTTAAATGCCCACTGTATAGCAACTGATTAAGTACATAAACAAGACAAGTTCTCCCACAAAGTTTATTTTTAGTGTATCTGATGATTCTCTGAGGAATCTAAGGCACCAGAAGGGATGACTGTTAGTCTTCAAAGCAGCACAGGACTAACAGCAAAGGATGACAAAAGAATACTGAGAGGTAACACAGGGATCAAAAAGAAAATAAGAGTGTCAAAGTTCAGTCCACTCAACAAAATTCTTGTGAAGAGACTTGGTCTCTGAGCATGGGATGGGGTCAGGGAATAAACAGTGACCTGTCCCACTTTAGGGTCCCTCTGCAAGCTCATGGAAAGCACGTCTTCACCCAAGAACTTTCTTGTCATGGCTCTTCCCCTGTAACTAACTTTGACCCTTCATGCTCTTCCGCCACAGTTGAATACAACCCCACAAAGCCCTCACAACTGAATTCTCAGGAACATGCAACAGCAAAAGAAAAAGGTGAGGTGGATTATTCCCCCTCCTCCAAGCAATTCATTGTTCTTTACAGACCAGCTGTATTAAAATATAGTGTACGATTTCATCTTAACCAGACTAGATGCCTACCTACACTTTGGGTGAAGATGAGTTTCTCCATAACCTGTTGAAGAAGGTTCACTCAACCAAAAAGGTATAAATACATTACATGCATTTTATAACTAGCAGTCCAGCCCCTGTCATATAAAATTAACAACTTTTCACAAAAAAGCATGCATCACATAATCCATGCAATAATTTCTTCTTGATAGGAAGTAAGTTATTACTTAGAACTATTGCATATCAGTGGCAGAAGACAGTCAGCTATCTGTTGCTGTTCCTATGCCATTTCTCCTTACAAATTTCTGCCTGTGACAGAAATAAAAACAGTAGGAAGGTAAAGACCAGTTATAAATGACCTATACTACAACCTATACTCTGCCAACATACCTTTTGTTGAGGATGAGTTTAGAGGAGGAAGGGGAAGCAAGGCAAGCAGGTAGGCAATCCCATGGCTGCTGGCAGCCATACAGGGAAACTCCTGAATATAGACACAACTTCACCAGAAGCCTTTGACTTCACTTTTACCTTCTGAATAGGAGATTCACCTTATAAGCAGAAAAAGTCTTTCTGCCAATATCCTGTGCCTACACGCTTACGACACAATTGTGCCAGTGTCAGTATGCCTGTACTGGCAACACCTCTCCTACACACCTGCTTGTATAGCAGAAAAGGGTACTTTCACACACATACTAAGTTCATCTCCTTAAAGTATAAGTTTCTTGATCTACACATAGATACCCCAGCCTGTCAGTAAGACTATAGCTTGCATTATCTAGCCTTTATACAGGGTTATGGTTTTGTTTGTTATATTTCATTCTACTAGGACTGCACTCAGTCGTAAAACACAATCATTTCCTCCTAAATCCAGACCTCATTTTAGAGAGGAAGAACTCCCAGGTGTGATTGTTTTTCAGAGCATCTTCTCCACTTGAAGATTTCACAAATCCAGCAGAGATGATCTGGCCTGTCCCATGATCAATAAAACTGTTTTATCTTTTGCTACTGACGTTACTATGTTTCCTTTCCATGCCTATCTCTACAAAGGGAGTTAACTAAATTCAGTATTAATATAAGCGGTTGCAATTCCAGGACTAACATGACCCTAAAGGGACTGGTAATTAGCACCATGTTCACATTGCTATAAGATGCACATCAGACTAAGTATAGTTCTATTCCTCTTACACTATACTAGACAATATTGCATCCTGGTTTCTCAGTCCTTACATAGCACAAGAGTGAGAAAAATCCCTTGAGGATTTGTGAGCAAAACAGAACTGTTCTGGGCCGAGGCCAACTGTATGAGATTCAACAAGGCCAAGTGCCGGGTCCTGCACTTCGGCCACAACAACCCCAGGCAACGCTACAGGCTTGGGGAAGAGCGGCTGGAAAGCTGCCCAGAGGAAAAGGACCTGGTGGTGCTGGTTGACAGCCGGCTGAACATGAGCCGGCAGTGTGCTCAGGTGGCCAAGAAGGCCAACGGCATCCTGGCCTGTATCAGAAATAGTGTGGCCAGCAGGAGCAGGGAGGTGATCGTGCCCCTGTACTCGGCACTGGTGAGGCCGCACCTCGAATACTGTGTTCAGTTTTGGGCCCCTCACTACAAGAAGGACATGGAGGTGCTGGAGCGTGTCCAGAGGAGGGCAACGAAGCTGGTGAAGGGCCTGGAGCACAAGCCTTATGAGGAGCGGCTGAGGAAACTGGGGTAGTTTAGCCTGGAGAAGAGGAGGCTGAGGGGAGACCTCATCGCGCTCTACAACTACCTGAAAGGAGGTTGTAGCGAGGTGGGTGTTGGTCTCTTCTGCCAAGTAACTAGCGATAGGACAAGAGGAAATGGCCTCAAGTTGCACCAAGGGAGGTTTAGATTGAACATTAGGAGAAATTTCTTTACTGAAAGAGTGGTCAGGCCTTGGAACAGGCTGCCCAGGGAAGTGGTGGAGTCACCATCCCTGGAGGTATTTAAAAGACGTGTAGATGAGGCCCTTAGGGACATGGTGTAGTGGGCATGGTGGTGTTGGGTTGACGGTTGGACACGATGATCTTAGAGGTCTTTTCCAACCTGTATGATTCTATGATTCAACTGACACAAATATACATCACGCTTCCGCTAAGGATGCTCTGTTAAGCTGATGCATCTCCTCCCTCCTTTTCTTTCCAGACTGCAATCAGGTCTAGTCAATCTCATGAAACTACTGAAAAAGTATGCATTTCTCATTGGCCTTGAGCGATGGCATGTGATGTTGGCTTTCAGTTCAGCTGGAAGCAGAATCTGCACAAACTAAGACACACTAGAAAGAAGAACATGCAAGTAGGGGCCAAAGGAGCCACAGAGTGTCTGGCCTCAGTTGGCATCTTCTTTCATTCTTATGTATTCCAGTGCATTTCCTTCAAGTCTCTCATAGGTTACTATCAGACATTCAAAGGAGAGATCAGGCATCAGAAAAAGCAAGAAGGCATTTTATTACAGTGGGAAAACAAGAAGCTACAATTTAGTCAATGCCTTGAAGGCTTCTGAAATATGTGGAGGTTAGAGTACCAGAGAAGTTCCTGAGAGGAGCTAAATGTTAAGCATGCATGGCACATCATTGTAATTTATACAACAAAAAAATTTACTCAGAATTCTCTCTTGCAGTATACCATAGTATCCATATATCATAGCCTTGCAGTATAGCATAGTAGGGCAGACTTATTTGACCCAACTCACTAATGACCTAGGACCACATGTACTTCAGTTACAATGCAAGTACACACTTATTTTCTTGTATTGTTCTCAGCTAGTCCGAGGAGGTGAACAGAGACCAAAGAAACAGCAATTGGCAAGAACCAAACCTACCTTCTCCACACTAAGTCTTCTCTTGTAAATAAACCCTTTTTCACAGGCACTAATTAAATAGCAGCAGCATCCAAACTCTGCTTCCAACTGCTTCCAAACTCACAGAAAAGAGCAAAATCCGAAGAAAATAGTACCTGAGTCCTGCTGTCCACAGTTGAAAAAGCAGAACATAGCTACCAGGAGAGAATGATGGACCACAAAAAAAAAGAACATACATGTGATGGAAGTACCAAGGCTGCTCACCTATGACACTACATCAAGGTCTTCATCTACTTCATCACTGCATGTTTAGAGGTCATGGATCATATATATTCTCCCAGTTCCTCCCTTTCACCAAAACCACCAAGCCTGATTAACTTTGAAAATTAAACTGAATCTTTCCATAAAGTTACTTTGTGCTGCATGCTTCTCCTTTGAAGTGGGAGGAGGGAAAGAGCAAAGAGACTCAAAATCCTTCAGCTGTGTGGCTCACCAGCAGTCCTTTTGCTGAGGACAAGTTTTTGTGTGGGGGAACTCAGCCTTTGCCACAATAGCCTTTATTCTCCTAGGAGCTTTCAGGAATCAGTCCCTACACAGCCACCCTGACAGTAATACATGATCAAGAAGCAACTTCAACAGGGAACCCTTGCTGAAATAGCTTCTCTTTCTTATTTCCCTGTTAGAGAAATATTTTTAGAAATGCAATTCTACTCCCTCCCTTTAAATTAACCACAGTACATAACATATCTAAATTCAATAAAATGCTATACAAATTTATAAACAAAGGCTTATTGCTCTCCCTTTTACACTGTGTTTACTAATTGCTTCCACTTCAAAGATGCTGGCAGTGCTTCAAATTCTGTGAGAAGTCTACAGACATCTTTGCAGCATTGGGGCAGTAACACTTATCTGATGCACTGCTCTGCTTTCCTGAAGTTCCAGGGTGGCAGATCTGGCTACAGGCAATGTTTTCTTCATCCTTTCATTTTGCTGCAAAAATTTATTGATAGCTTTCTCTGAGGTGGAAGAAGAATAACCAGTTTGTACAGTAATGGGCTAAAGAGAAATCTGAAGTTATCTCATCTAGCTATTTCCAAGAGAGCTTAATTTTTCTGTGGCTTGGTTCCCTCAAGCAGTTTTTATTGCCTCACTATCAACATCACAACATCCCTCCCTAAAGCATATACATACACGACTTTGGATAAGTGGTACAACAAAGACCTTTTCCCAAAGGACCCCGAAGCACTTGGCAATAAATTGGACTTCTGAAACATCATTTTTTCTAAATGATAACCACAGCTCAAGCCTCTGAAGATAAACCTCTGTAGAACAGCAATCTAACAAGAGCAATTTGACTGGACTGTGTTATTTGACAGATGTTTTGCACTGGCTAAAAACATGGAGCTCCACTGCAGTAAAGAGATTCCTTCATTTTTTACTTACTCTCTTTCCATTTAAAGTATTTCTAAGTCTGCACTGAAGGTACAGATTTAATTTATATTTCGTGCTCCTCAACTATCTGGTCTTTCACTAGAGGATGAAAAGAAAGTGGGTTTTTTTTACCTTGTAGAAATCTAAACAGAATGAGCTAACCTACATCTTATGCCAAAACAAACAAGGTCTCCCAAACTTTCCCAAATACAAACAAGTTCTTCTAATACATGCCTGTGAGCATCCAATTTACAATTATGCTAAGGGATTAAAACATTAAATCTGTGTAGAATCTGGATTTAAAAAGTGCATCTTCGCTCAAAGGACAACATTTGGTAGTTTTAATGGTAACCCAAGAAATACTTGTCAGCTCATGTGAAACTGCATCTGTTTGAACTTGAAATACTTCCCTCGCTTAGGAAAACCACTGATACACTCTCAGGCTAATTTGAAGCCTAGTTCTAAGTGGGCTCAATTTGATATTTAGGCATGTGTTAAAGTTTAAGCATCTGCATAATCCCTGTGGAGACTACTGCACAGCATGTACTTGGCACCATCTCACTAAGTTGAGGCCCATTACATTTCCTTTGTGGGATGTGCTACCATTGAGGCAAGTTCAAAATGATAAGGTGCAGTCCCTTTAACTTACAAATAAAAAGAATACTAATACTCATGAGGAAAAATGTAATCAGCTTCGACAAACTCCAATCAAGCAAGCTGTAATTAAAAAGCATCTCTCCAGATCTGATGAATTACATTGACACCTATTAACTTTCTCATCTTGCTTCTCTTCCTCCTCCTCCTCAAAAAGTAGATTCTGTTCTTCACTCTCTTGCATAATAATTTAGGGCAGCCTAGTTGCCTTCACCATAGAATTAACATCTGCGGAATCAAACAGTATCCAACTGAAAAAGAGAGGGGTAGGAAGAGAAAGGTATTTTTATCATGCTTTGGATTGGAAGGAGTTCAAACATAATAGAGCCAGTGAATTCAGGCCAACATTGCATAATACACTGTTCATATGTGAACTTCACTCAAATTCCCATCCATTATAAATTTATGTCTCCAAGAGGAGGTCCTGCAATTGTTACTGTCATATTACTCAGGTTCCTCTCACAAATAATAGAGAGAAAACTAAGGCATCTGGGAAGGCCCATATATTAAATATGGTTCTTGCTGCTTTACTGAAACAAAAAATCCTTTTAAATAGGGTACAGAGAGCATTCAACCACTAAAAAGCCAGTAAAGACAGGAGTAAAAGTACCTTTACTTTTTCTTTTTTTTTTAACCCCCAAATCGTGCTCTAAACGGCATCTTTTTAACTAAGCCAGAGGACAGATTATATATTAAACTCTAACTATACTTGACTGAAGCCTAAATAAGCCAAGGATAACTGTGTAGACTAAAAACCAACTCCTCCACATCCCAATCTACTATTTGCAAGAGAAGCTGACCTGCTGCAAGGATTGGGATCATTGAGAACATGAGTGACAGATGGAGCAAACACTTTAAAACTTCACACATCTAATTTACAGGGAGGAAGTCTTATGAACTATACTGTATTAAACTTTTTCTGCCTCCAAACCACTTTATTATGGCTCAGGGACTATTAAAAACAAGTGTTTGTGCCTAAAAACAAAAACAACCTAACAACATTTGCTGTTGTGTCTCTAATTCTCACCAGCTATGAATTTTCCAGTTCATTCATTTTGTGGTCAGAAAAGCTATGAAAATAAATTCTAAGCACATGGAAGCAAACCTCAAGAAAAAAAATTATTCAAAGTGTCTTATGCAGCTAAGAATTCTAACTAGGACCCTGCACTTTTGCTTACTCAAATGGGGAATAAAAATCTCTACTGAAATTAAGCAATCTATCTTTAAGTTCTGAATACTGAATACTTGCAATCAACAGTTATGAACAATTGTTATTTACTAATGCAGTTAGCAGGTCATTTCCACTGATTCACACTCAAGCATATACTACCTCACTTGCAAACAATTTGCAAACAGAAGAGTATAAATTTGTGCAGTAAGCTTGACTGAGCTTGACCCAAGCATGTGACATTTTAGGAGCTTACTTAATTGCTCTCCCTCACCACTTCCTTTCCAATTCTAGTCTCGAATATAAATAAAACAAAATAATCATTCCAACTTCTTCGGTCCATCATAAAGTGTCCACATGAAGAAGTTAGAAAACAGTAATATTCATATATGGTGTATATCCCACATGTGCATCATTGTCATACGTGCACCAAACCAATTTGTCACCACTTTTAGATATACCTGTCTTGATACTGAAACAATCAGACTTTAGTCTAGGATTTGGCTACTCATAACCTGACGCATATCAATCCCAAAGTACCCTGAAGCAATTTTAGCATTTAGGTTTCTCCTTCATGAACATTCACTAGCACATACCACACTGCAGGAGATACAAGCCAAACTGCTCAGGAGATCAAATGTTTCAACATAAAAGTCCATGTGTTGTCTAATTTGACCTTAAGTAAGTGCATTTTATTTTTTATATCACCAAGGAAAATACCAAACGCGGCACAGCTTCCCTGCATACGGTGTGCAGTCCAGATTGTCCTCTAAGTAGACCATTAGGATTATCTGGCTGCACAAGTCCTTCTTGACTACATACTTATCACCATCCACACAGCAGTACTCCCATCAAAACATATTTTGTAATACATTTGCACCATGAAAGTAACCAGAGTACCAACACAGTTTTGATGGAAGCATCTGTAAGATTCAGCTGTAAATTTGATAACTTTTTTGCCAAATAAGCCATTCCTATCATGCAATAAATTGCCACACAATAAAGTTTTCTTTCAATAAATGTTGAGATGTTCAAATGTTCACAAAAGATGTCTAGTACGGGCCAAAATAGGAACGTTTGACTTCGTGCTTCGTTTTGCCTGTTTAAACAAAAGCAATCAAAACTCAGCATAATGTATTTGAAAAAGTTTTTTCATGCCACAAAAAACAAATGTCCTCTCATCTGATGATAAACTTAGTAAGTTCTGTGTCGTCTTTTTTTTTTTTTTTTTTTTTTTTTTTAAGAGCTGAATGAACTGGATTTATTTAAAATTAGAAATTACAACATGATTGGTTTTGCTCTTGGACAGTGAACAGGAATTTAGACTCGTTAATAAGGGACATCTTTAAAGAAGTCAAGCAGAAACTTCCCAATTTTCAACTGTTTGACAGCTTATATAATTGTAGCTCAAATTAGCCCCAGCCTAATAATGGCTTGATTCTTTCTATACCACATTATTTGAAAAAGAAACTTTCATTAAAATGGGAAAAGAAGGAAAGAAAAATAATTCAACTACACGAATGATAGGGCTTATAAATAACTATATTGTTGTGCAAGTTTCTCATCTTCTTAAGTTCTCCAAACACCATTTGCCATTTCCTCTAGGAAATGATGGACCAGCTGCCCCGTCCCATTTATAAATGCATTGATCAATTCCTCTTCTTTAAGTAATATGCCTATTTTAGGTGCAACTGCTGAAGTGTTCAAACTGTTGAGCGTCTCAGAATTTCTACTGGACTTTTGCTTGTTTCGACAAGTTTCATGTAGGCAGATAAAATATCAACCCACACCAGGTTGACCAAAAGAAGTGTGCCCCATTTCTTTTTAAGTCTAGTATCCCTTTACACATAATATTTTTTAACCTAGTTTATCATTCAGCATTTAATGTCTCCTTACAATTTTTACAATTCATAATAATCGTAATTCATAATTCACCTTCACCAATAGCCTGCACGGTTAATCGCACAGAAAAATACAAGCTGGAAGATTAATCTGGCTGTATTTTCAACAGCAACAACATTTTTTGTTCAATGGAAGAGGCTTAATATTATAAATTTTATTTGACTGTGGGTAAATTTTAAGAAAAGCAGCACTGACAAATCTGAGCTTGGCGTGGTAAGAAATAGCAGGTATTGCAGCTTCTCCCTATGTCAACTCGGTAGTAATACAAAAGTACAGAGTAACTCTTAGTTAGGATTACAGCTGGACTTAGAAACTTAATTTCTAAGGGCTTTGCCACTCATTAGTTCTTCCTAGCTGAAGAAAAGCAGTACTACAAACTAAGCATTCAAACAAGTGAAATCACTAGTCAGATCCCTCACTTCTCTTACTCTTCCACATTAAAAAGCCGCTCAAGACCCTAAAAACTCGCAAGTGTTGGGTCTTGTTGCATTTTTTCCTATTCTTATGCTAGCAAGATTTAAAAAAAAAAAAACAAAACACACACACAAAAAAAAACAAGAACAAAAAAAACCACACGCACTTCAGTCCTTATATTCTGCTATCTAAAATCCTCAGTCATTAGGAATAAAAAAAAAAATTTACCTCCCTTATAAGGTAGGAGACATTTTAAATCTGTAGCAGAAATAGAAGAGAAGGCACAGGGATGCAGTTATTGGGTTACATATAAGGAAGATAGGCAGCCCTCCAAAGCTGCACTGTAGTTCCTGAGCTATAAAGCCATCTCTCCCCAACACTGCAAGGGACCCAAGACCTTCACGGCAGCTGCAGCTCGCAGCCTGCCACTGACCACAAGAAGAGCTTTTACATTAAAGCAGTATACCAAGAAAGCACGAAGCAGTGAGCAGAGCCATAGTCTTTAACACAACCAAAACAGAGATTCTTTAGCACGTTTGCCACTCTTTACCTAAAGTGAAAACAAAAAATACTATTTATATCACTCTGATGAGCATCTTTAATAGGATTAAATTCACCAAGTTTCTGCATGCCTGCAGGTGAAGTGTATCCTAGACTTACCTGGAGGCCTGCCCTTTGAAAATATTTGCAGTCAGCCCAAACCAAGACAATCAGCTGTATTTCCCCCACTCTGGCTGGAGATGGCAAGCTGCGTTACACAAACTCATTCCATGTTCCTATGTAAACTGAGCTGACTGTGGTGCAGGAAGTAACCCCCAAGTATTATTTCTACCAAATTTGAAAGAACTTTCCTCCTACTTCTTATTAGTGAAAATAAACTCATTCCCTCACCCAAGTCTTTTCACTTGCATTGCCCTTACAATTCAATGAATCCAGCTAAAACTCATTCGTTTTTAAATTTAAGCTAATACTTGCCCTGTCTCTTCCTAATATTTGCCAAATTCTATTAAATATATAAAACCATAATACAATTTTTGTCCTTATCCGATACTGAAACTTACTATATTTACTGACGTAATCTAAAGTTTACTGAAATGAGTGAAAACATACATTACTTTGGCTGAGGCTGTTACTTCAAAATTGCAGAGTAAAGTGCTGTCAGCAATTATACCTACTCAACTCCAAGGAAAAAAAAGGAGAATATGGCCCTTTAAAATATTTATATTGGCCATTTAAATATTTATATATTTGTCACTTTAAAATATTTATATAACTATCTATTCAAGCACTTCATATATTGGAGAGTGAACTTATATAATGCAAATAAATTATGTATTAAATATTTACCATAGGTTAATATTTTATGAAATTTACTGTACACACAGTAGGAACAAAACTATCAAGGGACAAGGAACTCAGGAGACTACTTTTGCACTTTCAGCACAAAACAACAAGCATCACTTACCTCTGCACTGCTTTTTACGGATTTTACAGGCTTGCTAAGAGAACAGCTCTGTTTAGAAATTATGTAATTAAACATCTAGTGATAATTTATCCTGGGGCATTCCAAAGTTTGTGGAATTAGTCACAAATAAAGTTGATCCTGCAATTTATATGCTAGCAGATCAAAGAAGGAATTGAAAGAAGTTGAGTATTTTGAAGTATTAATGATCAAACTTCTAAACCTGCTTTTGACTCCTGTGCCCTCAATATGGGTTTCTAACAACCTATTAAAAGAGCAAAGCAAAGCTAAATATTTCATTTGTCCTGCAGATTTAGACATGAACAGAGCCTCTCAACACAACAAAAACCCATACTCCATGTAGCAGATTTGAAAAACAAACAACATGTCTTCCCCTATAGCTATGAAAGGTTTAACATTTTCTCAGCCCATAACTGAACTCCAGTTTTAACCATCAGGCCATAACTTGTCCCTGTGTCAAATTCAAAACAGCCATAGTCTATCTGAATCTTTAAAAAAAATATGCTGTGAATTAAGAAACAAAATAAAACACAGCAACAATCCTAAGGGTCTTTTGGTCACTGTTCTCTATGCTTTGGGACGCACAGGGCTGAGTTCAGGATCTCAGAAGCAGCCCTCAAATAACTATGAAGGCATCCTATTGCTGGCATAGTCACTGTCCAAATGAGATTCTTCTAGCAACAACCTATAAGAAATTAATGCCAAAACGATATTGCAGTACCAATACAGTCCTCATTTACATTTTTATGACAAGTTGATATATCAGCAGTAAGTTTATACCAAAGGGCTATATGAGTAGAAGAGTCCTTCTGGCATTGAAATTGCCTCAGAGCTTTTTAATTCCTTCATAACTTTTTAATTCTGATTAACAGTCATAATAAACTCTAAATTTACTTACAACCTCCAAGCGTTAGACTTGATTAATCTACATAACATGCCAATTAAGTTAATATACTTCGATTCTGTCTGGTTCTGAAAGATGTTTTAATCTTACTGGCAAATATGAAAACGAGCAAGCAAGTCTCCTTGCTCAGTTTTTGAACAATTGACCTTATTTTGCTGCATTCTAATAAATTAACTTCCCAATGGGAAGCACGTACTTCAAGAACCAGGAATTGTTCGGCCTGCTAGCAAACATAGCAAGGTCCCGGTCCTTGCACTGACCATGTGAGAGAGGCGTAGGAGTCAGATTTGCTCCAGAGGTAGAATTTGTCCTCTGGTCCAAGCGAAGTCCCTATCCACATCCCAGGCTCTCTCCTCTGTCCCTTCCTCATCCTCCATGCTGCTTGATCAGTCCCATCTCCTCTGCCTCCCTGATTCTGCCTTCTGAGGCAGGAGCCTGTACTTTCCTGTGCACTGCAGCACAGCGTTGCCTCGTGCTGCTCTGGTGGGTCGCTACAATCCATAACCTCCTTCAGCTCCATCACAGTCCACGTAGCCTCCTAGCAGCAGGTTAGCAATCCTCATTACGGTTTATAACCATGGCGCACACAGCCTGATTTTGACCAGTAAAAATTAAAAGTCACAGCTGACTGGGTGATACACATTACATTACAAGCAGTTCACTGCCATCTTACTAAGAAATATTTAAAGTGTAGTCTCTGCCCTGAGAGAGTTCTTCAATGACCCTTGTTTAAATTCAAGTAGGGGACTAACAGGACACCCAGAGCTCTCAAGCTTACAGAACCATTAATTTTGATAGATGGCTGTTATTATACCTGTCCATGTTTAATTGTTTTCTACTCCAGTTACCTATAAGCCAATTAGGAAACGCCTGCTGCTTCTTACTTTCACATAAATGGCACCATCCTGATTACAGGGCTGCCAACAAGGAAGAAAAAAGCTTCTTCCAAAAATATGTACATTCAAGTCAATCGTCCCTCCTGCTGCGACTGCCTCTACGTGAAGAATTGCTAACTATTAAAAAATATGCACTGCTCTCTTCTCAGCTGAGGTGACATGTTGATTCACAGGTGGGTATTTGCTTCACATTTTAGTTCTGTATGAGTGTGCCAGCCTAAATCTTCAAAACATTTTAGGAAGTACTGCTCTGGCCAGGAGCAGCTGCAGTGTGATGGCCAAGGCACTTTGGAAGCAGCTCTTTCAGAAATGACGCTTCGTTGAAGGCAAGCTACCACCCACCTGCCACAGAGAGAGAGCATACAATCAGCAGAAGCTACAAGAAGGTGACCTGCCATCGATTCACGTCCAACTTTACTCAGATCAGCTTATCTGCCTATTTCTCAAGTAATAACAAGGAACTCTATCAGAGTGTTCATAGTACACTCTATTGCTCTTCTTATCGTGACCTTTTAATAGAAGACAAAGCTTGAAAGAAGAGCGGGAGGGCACTGGTGAAGACCACATTAACACAGTCCTTCTGGGGACCAGCGTGCATTGTAATTAATAGTATGGGAATACAAAAAAAACCATTAATTTACTATGGAAAAAAAGGGGAAAGGAAGCATGATGACCATAGGAAATTCAGCACAAAAAGTCATGAGAATGCTTAGCTAGCTGACCTTCCTTAATGAAATTATGATTGCAGATGAAATAATGTTTCACAAAAATGCTCCCCGATTAATTTCTCAAGCAATTCTTTCACTGCAAAATCAATCATGTTTTGAACACATTCTTTTTGCACCAAGTACAATGAATCAATAGATTATGCAGAGGGCTTGATATGGAAGTGAAGTCTTAGTTTCACACATCCATTTGAACTTCTGTGTATTTTGTTCAGCTACACATGCAGAAAAGCACTGGGAATTAGTTTAGCTATATCCTTAATCATGATAAGTCAAAGCAAGGGTAGTGCCATATTTCTGATCCCCCAATCTCAAGGTGAAAATTTTCAGGTGATGAGATACTAGTCTATGGCTTACACCGAACAGCAGATTACAATGCATTTTTAAAGTTCATTTAAAAATCTCATTTCAGCATAGCTTGGAAAGGTTAAATTGCAGTGGAGCAAAGTGATAGTCACTTACCAGCTGTGTCAGACTTGAAGATTTTAATCCAAAATAGCCCTGCTTAATAAATCTGTTTCTCCTTCTCCCCCATCCTCAAAAGAAAACAGAATCTCCCTGCTAAATATCAATTACCAGTAAAATGTCATGTTGCAATACAAGCAATGAAAGCAAAATGAGATCTGTGTAACGGCAATAAAAGTCAGAAGCTTCTTAACCTAGATACTTAATGAATGATGTTAAAATGCTGTTTTACAAACATAAACAAATAAAAACTATCTAATACCGATAATAGTGACCTCTGGATTGAAAGAATTAATGTACATAAGTACTATGGATAAACTGACACTCAAGAGTTACTTCAGCAATCTCCTTAGACATTAGTTTGGGAAGAAATGCTGAGACATGAACAAAAGACATCTTCATCTCCACAGAGCCAGGGAAAAAAAACATTGCAGAGGTGTAGTGAAAGTTATACTTGCTGACATCCCTCATTTTTCTCTGTTTTCTCAACTTCCCTTTTGCTCTTGGCAGAATCATTAAACAGCATTTTGCAGTGAATCATTCACACAGAGTTTTCAGCAAAGCCTGTGAAAGAACACCACCTTGTACAAGACTCAGGACTTAAGCAGGGCAGCTACAGCCATGGCCCATGCAGAAGTCCTGAAAAGCTGGCCAGACTGCATGTTCAAGATGGCAGTCAGTGGAAATATTTTCTTATCCTAAAGGCCCTTTCTCTGACAATTTAGAACACGAAACAGAGGAATAGCTCAAGAGGTATGCAAGGGCAGCAGACTACCAAGAGCAGCAGATCAGCCTTGTTCCCACTGCCTACTTCACCTGTGCCCTGCCTCCAGGCAGCCAGGCTGGCTGCCAAGGCAGCTGGGGACACTGCTGCCGCCACAGCCAGCACGCTCTCACATCCCTGTCCGTCCCACCACTTGTGGGAGCAACAGCAGCAAGCCCAGCTCCTCTCCTTTCCCTCTTCCCTTCTCCTTCCGTGCCAGAAGGGTTGACATCCCAACCCTCACTTTTGACTAACAATATTTAAGTTTTCACAAAAGGTGGGTAGCTCTGGGACAAGTCTGATACAAATTTAAATTTTAAATCTTTGAATGATGCTCCACTTCATCTTCCATGTCTGTTTACACAAGCATCATACGGTATCTGCTAGTTCACAGTAAAGTCACAAGCTTTGAAATTTTTAGAACTGTTAGGCTTTGCTCTCAGTATTTGCACAGAATATTCAAGTGAGCTTGTTTCTCCTTGTATGACTGGTTCCCCAAATGTAAAGTCCACGTACTGAATAATTCACATTCAGATGACAATGTATTGACACAGCACAGAAAGACACTCTCTCCAGAGACCAGTGTAGATATCGCCAAGAAAATACAGGGGGAGGGAACCACAACTAGACCCTGCTCGTGCTGGGAATCATATGTACGTGACTCCATGTCAATATGAAATACCACTAAACTTCTTATACAAAGCAACCTGTGAACCCTTCCCAATACCATCCACGTCAGTTATTGCATATGTCTCCACCACATGCTTTTTAAGTACTGCACTGACATAATCCCATCATCTGATTCCCTTCCGGTAAATGGGGATAATAGAGTAACTCTGTGCACACAAGTAATGAAGCGTAGTACTCAAGTCCTGCACTAGGGCCCCCACCCAACAACGTACTGTTTCCTCCTATACATTCTTAGCACAGTCAGCGAACATCCCTGGAATTTGTCTTGGAAAGCCATTTCTTGGGGCAAGGTTTGCTTGGTCTGGGAAAGAACGGGTTTGAAATTCTATAATAAATCTCCTTATTTTCTACAAAAGATTACGTACCTGCACTTGCACCACAAGTACTTGCCTGCTTATATTCATCCATGTGAACTGCACAATTAGTCACAACCAACTCAAAGATCAGAGATGTCATTTGGTTTTATTCATGGAATGACACCAATACATACAAGGCCAATGCTTTCCTCTGGTATTACTAACTTCTTTGAAGTGGAAAGACTAGTACTAAAACAAATGTCACGCCTTTGCTCTTTACTGAATGTCACTTTCCAAAAAAAAAAAAAAAACAACAGAAAAAGCCACTTACCAATTCATAAAAATGCCTATAGTATTTTTCTTACTATCTCCTCAACTCTTAAAAACTTGTAAATAGAGTCCTCCCAAAGCTAGACAGCTTAGTATTCCACACAATTTAGTTTCTAGGCATAATCAATCTTTGACTGATACACTAAACTCAAGCTGCTTACAAAGTCATTCAGTTCTGGTTAATGGAAAGGAAGATTATATGATATAAACCAAAATATTTTACAGGGTAGGTGCATGAAATCAATGAGTCGCTTAGCTTTTATAGTCAACCTGGTCGCAATAGCAGATGACCTTGTCCTTTTCACATCCCAAGGATCAAAAGTGTGCACTTCTTAACATTTTTCTTCTTTAATCTCCTAACCCACAGTCCTGCTATCCTAGTTTTTTATACTTTCATTTGCCAGTTACAACAGGGAGATTACGAGTGATGTATGTGTTCAAAATCAATATGCCTGTAAGGAGATGGAATTCATATTGATCTTCAGTCATGCAGCACATATGCCTTACTTGTTATAATCCTTTTGCTATAAACAGAAGCACTGCTCCTGCATGCTGGATTTTTTCCTTATTACTGCTCCAGTAGTGCTCTTTTCTGCTCCTACGTCCCGTTCTCAGACTGCTCCTAGAGCAGTATGTAATCTTTGCTCCCAGGCTTTAAAAACTGAAAACTAATGGCAGCAACAACGGGGTCTAGTGTTTCATGGCAGCAAAACAGAATTTTATCGTTGTGCAAAAGATCCAATCTGATTAATTAGTCCTTCCTAAATTAGAGCAAGGACAACAGCTATTAGTGTAACTTAAGTTCCAGTATCCCTGTGCAGGCTGTATTTCACAGCTACACTGGGAAGGCACAAGGCATCGTGGTAGAAGGCATCATTCTGACCATAGAGTCTGAGGCAAAGAGTATAAAGAATTATTTGCACACGGAACCATCACAATATTTCCAATAAAATGTTCTATTTTCTGATTATTTGTGTTTATTCAGGTTATAAACAAATCTCTTCCCCTTGTATAAATGTTCTTCTCCTCCCAAGTTTATTCTTTTGTCACATTTGATCAAACTTTCGAAAGCAGAAGGGACATTTTTTGACAACCTCTACAACTCGCAGTCTTCTCAGGAGTTGCTTAGAAGTTAAACCCGTGCTGTTGCTGTTCTCAGCCCTTCTTTTTCACACCATTGCTGCAAAGCTTCCTAAGTCTTGCTGGGCATGTGGTGAGCCACGGGAGAGACACAGCAAGACGACAGGCTGAGCTTTATGCAGCACGCAACTGCAGACATTCATTATGGATGAACACCCATAGTGCTTAAAGCAGCACATAACCCACAAATATGGTCTGTTTGTCTCACAAACAGCCGTATCCAGAGAGACTATGAGGACTTTAAAAAAAAAGAAAAAAAGAAATCACACTTTGAAGTTAATCTTTACAATCTAGCAGTCAGACTGCCATTCTGAATACCTGACACACTCCAAAACCCCCATGCTGTGCACAATTCAGAGTAGGAACTTAAAATCTGAATGCCCAACATCCCATCTCCATGAGCCCCAACTGCTGGATCGTTTTGGTGCTGTTTCTGCGCTCCTCATCAATAGAACATTTTTAAATAAACAAAAACCGAGGAAAATACACTCTGACTTTGAAAAGCTCCAGTATCATTCTGTTGGAAATTTTTCAGAGCTCATATTCCATGGGATGGGAAAGTTATTTCCCCACCCATATAATCTAATGCTCTGATGTATTATAATACTGTCTTAAAGCACTATTTTTAGCTGAACCAAATGTGACAAGTACTGAAACAAGTGTATTATCTTATTTGTTTCATCTTGTTTGCAGAAAGGTTTATAAAAATTCATGTGAGGACAAGGATTTAGCGTTCTTCCTATGAACATCTGCAATCACATCCCCTACAAGAGCTGACACATCTACTTACATTGATAGCTTTACTTGCAATCATTCCGATTTTCACAGACTTTCAGTAGCTTGTAAAACTGACCCATAATGAGATTTTTTTGCTATGCATCAGATGGAGGCTTTCAGCCTGCATTAATGAATGTCTACCCATTCATTTATGGTATAAAGACACTTTCAGAGTTTTCTCTTATAGAAATATTAACTCTTCGCCATCTTTGGAACACTTTTTCCACCCTGCAAACTACTCAGCTTAAAAGCAAAGCAATCCTATGTATGCAAACAACTGACAACAAAATACTACGTATCTCAAAACAAACATATAGATAGAAAACAAAAGATCCTTAAAGATTATAAACTGAGTTAAACCATGCAGATTCTGCCACCTGTCTGGGGATAGCTCAACGGTCAGCCCAGCGCTACTCAGACTCAGCAAGGCAAGTCTGCCACGAAGGAAGAATTGTTCAATGAAGGAAACAAAACTAAATTTATACTTCCAGTCTTGCAACAGCCCAGAAGTCGTACCTTTTAAAGTCAATGCCTCCTGCTGCTTTATATTTATTCTGGAAACATCAAAGAGAACTTCAAGAATACATAAGTCCCCTTCCACAGTTTATACTAGTTTAAAAAAAACCAACATAATACAAACTTGTTCTCCACAAACAGCTATTTAAAAATGCCAAGGTTTTTTTCTTTTCTTAAAGCTAGTGCCTTGCTCTCTTAAACAGACCCCCTTTGCCACGGGGCCTGCAGCACTGAGCCACACGATGCAGAGATGTCTTCACACGTTGAAACACAGAAGAGAAGCACACCCCCTCAACCGAGTTACATGGAAAGAGCACGTCCAGTCATGCAACAAGGCAGAGACAACTGGGAGAGACTGCAGCCACAGGCCTGACAGCACCTCTGGCCACATGGCAACGCCAACAAGACAAAAACTGTGAGCTGTTAATTCCTTATTTGAAAATGTCTAATTTTGACAATCCAAAGCTAGCACTGCATTTTGGTATTTAACCAATTTTCAGCTAGCGCATAGTGGAGAAGAAAGTACTGCTCTCTTCCCAGACTAAAAATCTAAATATAAAAGAAATCTGTTGTGTGGTATAATAGAGGCTGATCTACCTCCTCAGCAGAACTTCAACCACTTCAAAAATATGCAATATTTGCATATGAATATTTTCAATGGCAATTAAGCACCTTTTGAGTTTCTACATATAACACAGCAGTATTAATGAATTCATACCACTGTTAATGTAAACCGGTAAAAATGAGAAAGATTTAACAGAATAGTCCAGGAACACTCCTGTAGAAATTAAGATAATGAATTAGACAAAAAAATTGATCTTTTCCCCCTCCCCACTTGATTAACCTGTGATTTCATGTACAGATGGTATTTACATACACAACAGGAGCAACACCACATCTGTTACATTCAGAAAGCACAGGGTGCAGAAAAGTAGAAGTACATCAAACAGTAGTTGCCTTGCAAGAGCCCAGACAGGCAGAATTTACAGCCTGTAACCTACAACTAAAGCATTTCTCTGAGCAGTCTAAGTAATGACATTCAGAATGTTGTCCACCACACAGCTGTATTAGCTATTCCACTAACTGCAAGAGAGTTTAACACAGGAAACCTACCCAGGATAGGGTCTGTGGACAGTCTCTCGTCTCTTTGTATAATGCAGCCAGTAGTTTCTTCATATAGGACTTGACCTTTCATTAAGTTAAGTACCAAAACTTCTGCTCACATCATATCATCAGACATCTCAATTTGTAGACACCATGCACTAAGAATAAAGAAATCTGCTGTACATGCGACAGAAAAGGCATACAAGCAAAGACACCG